>NW_024041373.1:23286692-23781692 GCF_014851395.1 Micropterus salmoides
ATCGGCAACTTGGCTCAGGTCTCACAGACAAGTAGTCAGTAAACGCAGGCACAATAATCACCCTGGACAAACTGTAGACACGGGTCAGCATGGACTCAACCACAGAACAATCAGAGAAACATGCTTTCATGAAAAGACAAACAATACTTTCTGTTATTTTTCTCTCTGGAAATTTGTCTTTTCCGATGGCTGATGTGTAATTCACACAAACAGCAGCACAATGCAGAAACACAAGCTTTATGTTGTCGAAAAACGCAGTATTAAAATGTTTAAGAAATAGAGGTAAATGTACTTTGCACGTATTATGTAATTTTCCTTGGAAGTAAATGAATATACAGTCAACACTTCTATAGACACCACATCCCATTATAATAATGTTATTATACAATATAATAAAATGTATGATACTGTTATCTTTTGTTGGAGGTAGTATATGTGTCCTTGGGCTATATTTGCTGGAATTGTAGACATCACATTTAGCCATTTTAAAGGAGACCTATTATGCTTCTCCATATTTTATGACTTTTCTACAATGTTATAATGTTGGATGTTCATGTTATGGCCAAAGCTTCAAATAATGAGGTTAAAGGATTTAAAAGAAATCCCTGTGAGCCAAGACCTCAGATTTCCTCCTGTTCTGAACGCTCTGTTTTCAACAGCTTTTTCTACTAATGCCTCCGTTCTACGACATACGGAGCCAGACGGAACCTGTGTTCCATATATAGTGATTTGCTGTGCACAGAAATGGCACAGCAACCCACAGTCTGTTTGTACCTCTCAGCTGCAACAGCAGCCTGGTAACATGCTTCAGGTCTTGGCCAATCAGAAGACAGTGGGCTTTGAGAGGGGGGGCCTTAAAGAGAAGCGCATCTACAGCTACGGCTGAAATGAAGGCCTTCATGAAGAGCAATGTATAAGACAGAAAATTGTTTTTTTGAACTTAGAATGATGCAAAGTTGCCATACAGAAGTCACAGAACTACAATATAGGTATGGGAAAGTGGTTTAATAGGTCTCCTTTAATGAAATATAAAAGATATAAACTCAAACACCCACGTGACGTCCATCTCAAGGTGACAAGACAAGATGCATATTACAGCTTTTACACTGTCTGTAAAAGTGTAAAAACCTCGTTCTGAAACCAAGCTAAATCCTACATCATGTCACTGGTTCTTTTTTTAGGAATTTATAAGCCAAGCAGGAAACAAGGAGAGAGGGGGACAGTAGGAGTAGACATTTTCTAATTTGCAACAACACAGGGATTCCAGTTAGATTGGGGATGGGTGAGGACACACACACTCAGAGGGAACACATTCATGCTGAGAAACAAATACACATCTTGAAGGGTAGAAATTAAAGTGTGTATTACTCTTCATATTTCACACTGAGCTGTTTTCCACAAATGCAAAGCTTGCTTCTAAAATCGATTGCTTAAATGTTTTCGGAATTTAGGTCAGATCATTTGAATTTAATTTTTACTGTATGGACACAAAGATTGTCACAAATTATTATCTAACTGCTCTTCCTCCTTTTCTTCTCCTCATCTCTTTCTCCTTTCCTTACAGAGGTGTATCTGCATATGACAGACACAGCTGGAAGTGAAGTCTCTTACACACACCCATTCCTGCATCTTAATGCTAACTATGGGTAACACCATGGGCATCGCACAGAGAGCTCTGTGATGTCTCATTTAAATGAGCCACAGGGGAGCACAATATCACAGCCAACTGTCATCCTGAATGAATAAATGCCAATTAACAAATATTCACTACACACATATAAAGACAAATAGCGTGTGGGCATATGTCAACGCCTGTTTGCGTTCATTCATGTCTGTCTGCCAGACTGAAAACAATTAATTAAGAAAGCTATTGCTGCCAAGGTCTGTTTGGCAATTAATATTGGATTATCTGACCCCAGAGTAGGAGAATGCACTTCTGCAGCCTGATGTGCTCTGCAGAACTAAACCATGAGCAAACCGTTCAAGCAGCATGTGTCCCAAAAAACTTCCAGAGAGGTCCAACTCTGTTTATTTGTGGTTATGAGACCCCTTCTGATATGTTTTAGTTTTTTTGGTTTATTAGCTTCATTAGCTTTAGTTTGTGTGTCAATGTTTGCCAAATGCTGTGTTTAGTGGAATTATGCTATTGCAAAGCACCTTCAGCAGCAGTGCACCAACAGCACTACAGGAAGTACAGTAAAACTCTCAACTGGCTCTCACAAGGATAAAAGTACAAGAATACACATACACCCAGATCTTTGACAGCCACTGCAGGCGAAGCCCTTAGCATCAAGGGTTAGTGACAGTTTCACCCTCTGCAAGCCAAGCCTTCTTTACATCTGTTCTCTCTCTCTCTCTCACACACACTCACACACACACAGATTGAAGGGTGATTAGGGTCTGTGACAGGGTGCAAGCAAAGCCCTTTCTCTTTCTTCCTTCATCTCTGTCTCCCTTCTATTGCCTCCCTCTGTCCTACACCGTCACCCCAAGGTGCTCAGGGCCGGTGACAGGGGCCCCTGAGGGCTAAAAGGCTGTCGCACAGTGACAACTGACAGCTGACAGCTTGTCCCAAAGGCACACTCAAATACACACCACATTCAGATTTTTTCCTCCTTTCTTACATCTTTCTCTTCTTTTTCTCTGCCTCTTTTGCATTTATTCCCTTTTCTCTCCCGCTTTCTTTATCTTTCTCTACTTCCTCCCATTTTAAACAGCAGAGTTAAACTGCTGACCAAGGCAGTTCCTCTAGAGTTGGCTGTCCCAGTCAGCCCTCAGCCCAGGGCTGGCAGCTTACACTAGGGAGATAAATGGTTCTGACCGCCCCTGAAGCCCTGGAGGTTTGGGAGGACACTGGGCTGCTGTGCGGGTGGGTTGATGTGTTTCAAGTCCAGAAGGGCTGGAGAATTGCACGGTCTGACATGTAAATATATTAGATTTGATTGGTTGTTTTGACCAGAGAGCAGTGGAGGAGGAGGATTTTTTTCATAGATCATCTGTCTCGTGTACTACTCTCACGAGACAGATGATCTATGTACTGTACTGAGTTTTGGTCATTTTAAGAAATATTAATTTTTGAAATGCCATTTGATTAACGTTATCTGCCTGTTTCATTTCTTTCTTCATTAATCCATGCTCTTTCTTGGCGTCATTTGCCAGTTCGAAAAACAAATATAATGCATGAATCCTGGACTCTGTAAATAATGTGTCCATTCTTCATTCCAGCGATATATTGATTCATGAAGTATTTTGCTGTTAGTCCTATCTGTGCCCTATTTCAACTGCAGTTGTTATGATTGAAAAGAGATATTACCACAACTGTATAATGCACGTTCCAACAAACCTACAAATAGTCTTATTAACAATTTATATAATTTGATTTAATAAAGCTCTATCTGAGCACATTTTTACTGCTATGACTTAGTCCATAAACTTGTAACTGTACATTGAAAACTGCCAAAAAACAAAACAACTGTTTTGCAATTCAAACTTATGGAGAATTAAGTAATATACTAGGTTAACCTTTTAAACCTCATTGACCTGTTGGTTCATTAATTATAAACTCATGCTGTGCAGCAAAACATTGTACAAACTCACAGAACTTATTTAAAATTCAAGTGAAGATCCCAAAATTTACAATGATCAAATATGACTTGGATTTTAAGATAAAATAAAATAATTAATAACACAATGGCATTGTGCAGCCACAGAAAATACAGTACAAGTAACACTGGATGTTATGTGGTTAAACAGACGCCCCTGGAAACCCCCGAAGAAGAAAGAACATCGAGAAACATAACCATACCGATTCCAACAGCTTCTATATCCAATAAACAGAATCACATTGAACAGACGAGCAGCAATAAAACCTCAGCAGAATGTTTTCCATCTCTGTTATTTAATGGGATGTAAATAAATTAAAAATACTAACAGTAAGCGACCTTTTGATCTTGCTTCCTCTACACTAACTGTCTGAATGGATTATGAATAATTCATGTTTGGTTACTTTTAGTCAAGGGCTGTCAAAGTATCTATTGATGTAGTATAATTTATCACATGTGTGCATGTGCAAAACAAACACTGCCATTGATAAATGTTGGACAGCAGTTTCAAGTGGCTGTTTGTATAAATCAGAGAATTACTTGCTTACAGCATCAATAACAAAGAACTTACAAAGCTTTACATCAGACACACTCACACGCACACAAGCTTGTAGTTTCACCCGCATTTAATTAATTATAGAACAATTTTCAAAAGATTTCTACTTCCTCCTGTTTTTAGGATAAAGTCAGCTGACATTTTTAACCATTAATTAAGCGTATCTATTTATTCAACTATTTCTACATTTGTTTATTGGCAAGCAAATAAAGTTACGCTTAATTTTGGCATGACGCACTTCATTTTATCTGAACACATAGTGACTTAATCTAGCTTGAAATTCAAACCAATGCAGTACAAATTAGTTTCATCAATTATTGATGCTAAATTTCATGTTGCAGACATTTTTTCAAAATGTTCCTACATCCTGTCAGAATGAAATCCTTCATCTGCATGCCTTGAAAATAGCCACTTGAGAATGCAAAAGCACAACAAAGATTAAAAAATCCTGTGTGCTGATATTTAGATTTACAAAATGAATAATGACAGTTGGTGACATCAGCATTGATGCTGATTGACTGCAAAGTGACTCAAAGGAGGGTTTTACAGGTATACATATCATAAATAAAATTATTAGCATAATATACTTTATCATATGAACAATGCATGCACTGACTGTAGTATTAGCCTGCAAGCCCTGCTTTAATTCCCTCGCTGTGCCATTTGAGCTGAAGCCAGCAGTAATAGAGGATCTGATTTGAAGACAAAGGCTATACCCACTCTGGATGTCTTCATTCCTGAATAGCTGCTTATATTTGATTTTTCAAGATGACTGTTCATATCTATTCTTGGATGCAACTCCGATCTGATTGCAATTTGAACTGACAGCAAAACTGAAAAGACACGGACAGAAGAGCAATAACAAAACATGTCACCTATTTTTGTACATATGGCCTTGTTTTCACACCCTTTGTCCACAGAATTTGTCTATGACCTTTGACTGAATTTAGTAAGTGCAGTCAAGTGCCTGCTAGCACTGACATGATGCACTAGTTGTCATAGTATCACTGACCAACACCTGAGGGAAATAGATGGCTCTTCAGCAGTTAAATGCTGAGCTTTATTTACTAGCTAGTAGTAACATTACATGTATTCGTACCGAACCGTTTCGGTACAGGACTATTGGAACGGTGCACATGTGCACCGAATGCAGTCTTTAACGTTGTATATTAGGCTTGTTTTGTGTGTCGAGCATACGTAAATTCCCGAGTTTCCACATGGACATATTAATGGTGGACCAAATCTCCGCCTTGCGGCGCTACAGCTAGTTTATGTATATAAGATACAAAAATATGGATTGGGAAGGAAAAGGAATACTACTCTCCTCTTGCTCAAAACATTTTACAAAAGTGCTCTTGAACATGACATTGGACTACCAGCTGCTGCTGAGTTGTTCAGTTATTAGTAGCAGGAGACAGTATAAGCATATTAAACTGTATTAATGTGAAGCAGACTGTTTTTGGAAAAGAGCAAACATAACCAAATGTGTGCCCATGACAAAATAAAAATGCAAAGATGTCAAATTATAATTAAATATGAAAAACTAAGTGTAAAATACACACATGTTCTAAGCATCCTGTTCTCCTTCAGCAAACCAGTTTTTCTGAGAATTTAAGCAGCTCTATCTAGAGGAATAGTTAGTATTTTCGGCTGGACATTTTATTTATGAAAAGGGATTATGGTTTCTCGAGTTTCTAAGTGGCTAGCAGACTTTAGCTTAGTTCACAGCTAAATCAAGCAGGTTCTATTTTTTTGCTGTTCCATGTTAGTTCTTTATTTCTCTTTGTCCGCATTTATCACCTTTCTACACCTCTGTTTCTCTTTTAATCTCTTCCTCACAGCCAGAGCTGGTAATACCTTCTTTCTGGTATTTTTATTTTGTAGAGCTGGCCCGAATGTAGTTTTTTGAGCTTCGACGCTTCGATAGTAATTAAGAGCGAATAATCGAGGCTTTGCCCCCCCATGATAAGCATGCTGTAATTTCAGGAGCTACAGCTATGTATTTAATAGATAGAAGCAGAACAGCAGAAGAAGAATGCCCAATAAGTTCTGCTGAGTAAGGGGGGATCGGATGGGGGAGAGATAACGGCAGCATGGGTGCGCAAGTCTGTGTGCATGTGTGAGAGAGAGAGAGAGTGAGCGCTCCGTTTATTTATTCTCATAGCTAGGCTAACAGTGATTATTACCAAATCTTTGTTCTATCTCACACAGGCTCCGCCCTCTACTGGACTGTATGGGTACTACCTCCTCCAATCACACGCACACACTTGCCCACTGAAATTTTATCGTGCACGTAGCCGACCAATAGGACGTCGCTACCGATACATGCGTGACACAGCATTGTCCCTACTGCCTCAGCATCCTTTTTTCTTCAGCAAACGGCGAACGGCTCACTGAATTCACCACCTCCATGGATGGAGTCGCCACTTCTAGAAAATCATCTTTGCACCCGGGCGAGGTGACGAGTCCAGGCCCCCCCGCCAGCCGACCTGCGGCTGGGGAAGGGAGCGACTGGCCAAATGACCATTATGGAGGGAGAGAGGCCTGCTGACGCTGCCACAATCCCCTGGTGTTGAAGATGCCATTGTTTTACATGTGCTGCTTGTGTAAAACTATGGAAAGGCTTTTGAGAATGTGGAAAAATGTGGAGGAAAACATGTTAATTACATTCCTCAAGAGCCAAGTTAACTTCTCTCATCAAAGAGCTAACGTTAACTCCTGGGATGAGGCTAAGGGTTCACCATGCAGCCTTGTGTTCACAAAGCCACTGTTCTAACGTGTGCTCCTTGTGTGTACACTCTGGTGATGCATGTGAATGTTAAACTGTTTATTAGAAACACATTACATTCTTAAAAGTGCTAATTCCCCACCACCAACCCCATCCCAAAGCGCCGCTGCGCTCACCTAACAGTTCGCCCCGTGGCCCACGCCGCTGTCCCGGTCACCGAGTGAGATGGTGGGTGAGGCACGGGCGTCCACTTCGTGAGCCTGACCACCAAGTCCGCGCGGCCATAATGGTCCGCTTCCACGATGTGACAGCCCAGAAACGGGCAGTCTCCACCACGTCTTGATTTAAAGCTAAGTGACCTGTGGGATTCTTAGCCCATGTTCAAACCAATAGTAAAACCCTGAATGAAACAAACAAAACAAAACAAAACAATAACCAAAAAAACAGGCTTCTCATTTATTTGAATGCAATCATGTCCAACAGCGCAGCAGGGGTGCCATTAGGGGGGCAAATCAACACAGGGTGGTTGGGCAATAATGTTGAAGTTTGATAAATAAGATAAGATAAAAATATTTGCCACGACGATAGAATTGTAATGTCCTGTCTGTGAGTATTACAAACTATTGTGCAATTTTGGTTTCTAATAAGCCTTTAAACGTAATCATCTGGGGACTCATTTATCAACAGTGTACGTACAAAACTGTGCATAGTTTCATATAAAACTATTGTTATCACATGTTCATTGCCATATCGAGCCAAATGCTGTGCGCCAGCGTGTGGATGTGATGCGCAGCTTGTAATAACATGTTATGGAAAATATAACACTATTTTATTAAATAAATCTTTCAGTGTGCCGCTTATGTCATTTAGTTTGTGTAGACTAAATAAATGTTTAAACACAAGTGGAATGCATTTGGTTTACTATCTTTTCAAACAAGGGAATCCAAATTAGTACTTGGGTCATCTTATCTAGTGTGTGTGCCCCCCTCCAGCCAGCGATGTCTCTACTCAGGATGGATGCCCCTTCCTGCAGATCGGTTATAAAGCAGTGGAGCTCTGGTGCCCCCTTTCCTCTGGTGCACAAGCGTTGCCTGAAAGTGTGTTTTTTACCCACCAAACAACATGCTTCAGCTTCACCAAAAGGCAAATGCCATTTTTGGCCTTCGGGCGCACATACACTTTTATTGAGGATTCTATGCACAGTTTTATAAATAAGGCCCCAGGTACTCACGCTGGACTTCCTGGGTCATGTTTCATTGTCTCCAGTACGTTAAAAAACACATCTCCAGCAAAGCAGCCCTTTGAGTTGTTTTAACACAGGTCTGATTTTGGTCTAGATCCCTGCTTTTTGTCTCGTTGGTCTTACGAGATTTCCCTTTAGTGTCAGGCAGGCTGAGTGAAGTGGCAGGAGGTAGAGGTGTGGACCCAAAATGCAGAAAGTGGCGAAGTAGATGCAGCTCAAAAGGTTTATTCAAACTAAACAAGTCCAAACAAAAGTAACATATCATCAATGAAGTAAAGTCCAAACCAGGCAGATGAGCCAAAAGAAATAATCCAACAGTCCAAACTTAGGCAATCCAAACAGGGCAGAAACATTCCAAATAACTGAACGAAGACACAGAGAAACACGGTAATCCAAAACACAGGGAATAATCGAGAGAACAGGGAAACATAGCACAAAGCAGGACACTCAACATAAGACACCACAAAGACTGAACACAACTGAGGCTAACATATACAGGGGCAAAACCACACACACACAAGCAGGCAGGGCTATTAAACACAGGTGAGACACACCAAACACCAATGATTACAAAATAAAACAGGAAATAAAGATACTGGCAATACACAAGGAAATGTGAAACTAAATACAACAGAGAACAAGGAACCAATGATCAACTAACCAAACCTAAACAAGAACAGGAATTGAAATTAACAAAATAACAGAAAAACACCAAACTCAAATCCAAGATTGTGAATTTAGTAGGTTCTCTACTAAATTTAGGGCTTCCTAAATTCCTTTTTAGTCAGTGTTTGCATGATTTCTCAACTTAAATGTGTCAATTTCAGTTACACTTATGTGAAGAAATTGGCCCTTTATGATAAATGACAATACAGTCACAGTCAAAAGGGCTCTACCCTTTGATAGAGATATATGATAGGACATTATGAATCGGGTGATAACTATACGGCTGGGCAAAGAACCAGTGATTGTGAGACATGAATGACTCCGCTAATACCAATTGGCTAATGCAAGCATAACTTTAGTGCTCTACCTGAACTTGTGCTGTTCTCCACCAAAACATTTTTTGTGCCCTGTTTCGGTAAAATAAGACAATGTTTCTGAAAACCTGGTATGGGTTCAGTTGTGTATATATGCTGTGGACCAAGCTCCTTTGTCCAGGTAGATGTTTTTAAGTAAAGCAATAAGACCACACTGGTACAGTGAGAGGTTACATTTGTTTTGTTTTTTATGTGTATATCCTCCGTGGGCTTTCATTCTTGATGCATAAAGCCTTTATCTATTGTCTGTCATTTGGCTAAAAGTAGGCTCTTCTCGTGTTAAAGTTTCATTAAGCAAATAAAAGGGAAATTACTTTTAAAAATGTAAACATCAGAAAGCGGGGCAGTGCAGATTTAAAAAGGATAGCAGTTGCTTCATATCCTCCATTCTCAGGTATGTACACCAAATACCACTAAGGCCCTCAACATTTCAGGACCCTGATATGCCAGTGTTCCTGACCCCAGATTTAAAACTGCTGGCAGCTTAAGCCACAAGCTTGTGGGTGATGAGCTCCCTAAGTGCTCCTCCAGTCTGCCAGCTCAGTGCAGTATTGAAGGGGTCCGAGCCAACAGTAGCAGTTAGCTGAGCCTTTATTTATGAAAGGGGATTTGCTCTCCCCAATGTTAAGTAGCTGGCAGAACAGCAGCCAAAGCAAATCGCTAATACTTCCTTCCTCTTCCTTCCTCCCTCTGTCCCACTCTGTTGTTGTAACATAAAACTAAAGGACGTTGGGTACCAGCCCAGCAGAAATTTTGGCTGCTGTCTATATACTCTTTACATTACAGACCACTGACTCATACTGTAAGAACTGTACAGCAGACACAAGCTACATATAAGTGCGTGGTGAAACTTTCCATTCCAGGCAAGTTTTAATCAGACTTTCTTCCCATTTTCTCCCTCACTCACTCTGCTAATGGTAGGTAAGTGATTTCTAAAGTGGCATCCAAAGAAAACTGGTTGTACACTCCCTCAACCTCAACTACAATCTCAAACTCTACTGCATTTTGCAAACCATAAAGTCGAATCTCTCTTTCCCTGCTTTGTATCTGCTTATATCTTCTTTTTGTGTCTCCTTTTATTCCTGCTTGTGTCTCTGTTTCTGTGTCATGTGACAAATTGTTCATTACGTGTCCTTATAAAGCAGGCCGTCAAAGTTCTTATTAGAAACAGCATCCTGGGGGAATAATTGCTGGATGGCAGGGTTGCAATTTTTATAATATTCATTCGTCTTCGGCTTAGAACCGCCTTGGCTTACTCTGAGCTGCTGGGGTTTAAATGCTTGGCTCAAGGGCAGGTCAATAGTAATTATTGACTGCAAGGTTACTGTACGTTCACTCCACCCACTCTTCTGTCTTTCCCCAGATGTTACATGAAACAGGCAAGACAGTCACAAGCCACAGGAAAGAGTGAGAGTGTATATTTATGCGTGTGTAAATCTCCTTGCACTTAATAAAAATTTGCAAATAATTAGTAGTTGAATTCAACACTCACACATGAAGGTATCCATCACAAAAAAAACAGATTAATTTCTCCTCCAGCATTAGCCTCAATAGACCAGAATGAGATGCAACTAAAAGGTCAATGACGTATAAGAATTTTCTACAGGCCAATTTTAAAATACAAAAAATATTTATTGCAACTGTTCAAACATTAAGAATGCTGAGTACACATAAATTAAATGATTTTAATGTTTTTTTATCTATATAAACTGTCAGCCTTACAAAATGTCATGTGGTGCGACCATAATTTATTTTTAAAAAAAATTAATTTCCTTAACATACTTCACAGTTTTTACAAGTTCTAAGTAATATAAAGGTTTTAGATACAATGTATTTGCTTTTCTTTTGGGTTTTTGTTCTATAATGTCATAGTCCCCTTCTTTAATGTAGTTAATTGATTAATTTTCTCTGTAAATTGCATAAAACAGATATAATTTTTAAAGAAAATACCATTCACTTACACATACTGTAACAGTAATTAATATTTCAGTCACATGAATGACATATTTTATTTTTATTTTAATACAGTTGGGGTTTTTTTGTTGAAAATCACATTACAAACATTGATTTTGGTGAAGTACACATTCACGGCCTTATTTTTAACAAACATTTAACCTGACAATAGATTTAATCTAATTTCATTAACTGCAGGCATGTGGTGTTAACTACAAGTATGTTTTTCTCATTTATTGGGTGTGTTAGAGGTGTTACCCAATCAGTAGCCATGTTTAAAAGATAGTGAAGTCTAGTGCGCTGCCATACGCAAGAGGATGTTCAAGGCACCACCATTTCTGTTGAAATAAATGCTTTGCCACATTTTGCTAAAGTTAGCTTAAAACGGAAAATAACTCTATATGGCCTATAGAGGTCGCTAAAAATGTAAACATGGGTCGTAAAGCAGCATAATAAATCAACCTAAACGACTGTTTCTCTGGTGAGGACGGGCTGCTACACCATGTTCACATAAAAAAGCATTTCCTCCTAGGAAATGGAAACACACACAAGACCAACATGTTGTATCATTTAGTTTTCATTTGAAATTTTCTTTAAGATACAACATTTTTTGCTTCTCCGCTCTTGCTGCAGGGTCAGAATTAACATACTGTTCATGGTGAGCAGTTTTTCTTTACTTGTTACCAAGGTGAAATTACAAGCTCTAAATATATATATATATATATTTTGCATTTAAAATATAAATAAAAAATATAAAACATAAAAATAATCTGTTGTTTCTGAAATCTAAGAAAAAGTGTGTCAAATTGCAGAAAAATCTATTACAAATCATACTACGATAAAAGTACTTTATATGTAAAAGTCATCAATTGAATATAAAAGGACAAAAAATAAATTGCCTATCAAGAAAAACACTCAACACAATGGTTGCACCACATGATACTTTCTAATTTAGTCAAAATTTACAGGTACAGAATAGGCCACCTAAACAAAACAAGCAGTTTTCCTACAAAAGGACTATTGGTAGAAGTATATACTTGTTTTTCTTAGGTCATACCACATGATATCCAAAAGTGGCAACTACCAGCTGTTACAATTTTTAATTTTTCCAGATTTGAGAGAAAGTTACAAACCTACTTGCTGTTTCAATGGGTCCTTGGCAAATTTGTATATTATTCAACTTCCTGTCTTCTAATGGATTTCAACATAAAAGTCTCAAAGTGGTCATTTGATGATGGTCGCACCACATGTTATTTCATAAAATGGACATCATCGGACAAAGTTTACTTGTGTATTATTATGGATATATAAATACAGCATTGCGATTTTGTAGAGTACTACAAAACACTTTGTAAATCATGGCAAATACAGCAAAACACAATTTTGAATAGATTTAAAGTAATTTCAAAGAAGATTTCAAAACAGCAGTCATGGCTGGACTGTCGCACCGCATGACATTTTGACACTTCAATTATTAGAAAAATTACAAACAACTAATGTTTTTTTTAAATTAAAGTGAGTACATATATGGGAAAGATCCTGTATTTCTATGGTATGTTTTTATTGTTTCGACCTTTTTTTTTTAGATGAAAAAAATCCATTTGGAAAGAAAATGTAGGCGTCAACAATTTGTACTTTAACAAGAAAATATGTTATGTTTTTTGCTTAAATGAATCTGCTTTTACTTTTTTTAGTAGTGTTCATCCAACACATTGTTAAGATTGTAAAACATCGCAATTTGGTTAGGTTCAGGCACCAGAACTACTTGTTTTGGTTTAGGCACCAAAACTGCTTAGGTTAGGTTTAGGAAAAGATCATGGTTTGGGTTAAAATAACTACATTGCGTTGGTTACCTTACATAAGTTAAGTAACGTTACTTGAGTAACTTACCTAACCTATGTTCCTTAAATAAAATATTCAATCTTGACTTTTTGTTTCACACAGGAAACGAACACCGGTCTCCTGGTTGAAAGCCCAGTTTCTGACCCACCATAAACCCTAACTATCTCCTTACTCTGACTTTTCTTTTTAATATCCTACACCTACCATTTTTATCATTCAAAGTGACGCTGCAGGGCTTTCCCCAGTGCGTGACGCCAACGGGTCTTGACCATGTCTCCATATCTGACAACTTGGGAGTGGGAATGGGTTGGTTTATTAGTGGTGGAAAGCATAGATACAAGTAAATACCACTTTGATTTCTGCTGTTGATTACAACACTATGTCAACGCAGCTGTCATATTGGACATGTAAGATTAGCCTCAGTTTTGTTTTGTTTCATTACACAGTAGGGACTTAGCATGGTATCATGTATGCATAGTGCAGGTGTTCCATTTACTTGGGGGTCAACCAGAAACATTAAAATGTCAGCCGGAGGGACAGTTTTGAACAAACCCATGGAGCTAAATGAATTAGCTAGCTAACTATAGCTGCCAGCTGCCAGTTATTTTAGCTGGCAGAATCAAGATTTTCCTGCTGAAGCCTGTTTTTCTCTTTGAAGTCAAAGACCCAACACGGCAACAGACAGCACACAGGACAATACAATACAAAAGTTAAAAAGACATTGTCAGACATATCGCAGTTGGTTGTAGACTGCGGTCCCATAAAGTGCATTACAGTAAAGAATTACTTCTGTAAAGTGCAAGTGCCTATCTATTTAACTAGCTGTTGGAACAAGTGCTGTTGTCTGTTTGTTTCAAACCTTGTCGTACCATGAAATGGGTAACCTAGGGTATTAGTGAATGGTCAGGTGACTTGGTTGACATGGTTGTTGTCCAACAAAATACACCAAGCAGGATTATGGTGAACAATGTGACTAAATCCTAAAACTTTTTAAGCATTTTATTAAGAAGAAGAAGAAAGAAGAAAATACTGCTTTTAGAAAAGGCAATAATCCTGTTTTGTTGTTTGTGTGGACACAAAATAGTGGCTATTATGTAGAAACATTGTAGGTGAAGGAAGGTGGGAGGCATGCCTTAAACATGAAACTGCCTGCCAACTACACACACACACACACACACACACACACACACAGACACACACACACAATACACTTCAGGCATACATACAAACATAAACACGTGCACAATTATGCAGAGATAAAAACAGGGATTCAAACATAAGTAAAAGCACTTCACATGTGAGCGCACACAGTAAAGCACTTATGACCAAGATAATGATGCTCATTTGGAAGAATGCTTGTATTCCTGGCCTTTTTAAAAGCTCTGTAAAGAGGGTTTTTTATGTTCCAGGTAGATGAACATCTATTTTTTTGCCATCTGTATGAGACTGTATGTGATGCGTAAGCCTATATCTTTGTGTCTTCTGTCTTTCTGTGTGTTTGTGTGAACACTGTGTGTGTGTGTGTGTGTGTGTTTTTGTTACTTTTACAGTAGTAAATCATATTCATAGGAGTTTAATGTAGTGTAAGCAGTCCTCTTGTGAGTCACTGTAAAGCCTAGGCCTTGCAATATTATGACAAGCTTGGCTTTTTTATAAGATAGAGGGGTGGAACTGGAGGGTAAATATAAATTACAGTTGGTAGATAAAAAACGGAAATGCTCAAAATACATAAATAAAATAATAAATCCTAACTGCTGCTATTATTTTTTTCTTCTATGGGCTACAGGAAATTTGAATATAACTTTTCTAAAGTTTAATTTAATAATGCTTCTCTGACAATTATGAAGGACTACACACAACTAACCCTTATGCATTTACATTGTTGTATGTTTTCATGCATTACAGTATGCCATTTTGATCGACAAAGACAGCTGGTTTGGGCAGCTTAGGGTCAAAACTATGCAAGTGTAGTCTTCCTGAAAGCCTGGGGATGCAATTTAAGCCTGTGCTGGCCACTTTATTACAGCAGACAAATTCCACTGCACACTTACTGCTTTGATTTATATATATATAAAAAAAAAAACTGGCTGGTCTTTTATAATGAGAAGAGACAGGCATTGCAATGTGTCAATCCATATTTCTCTGCTCCTGAAACTCACAGCTAACAGCTGTAACTGTATTTAAAATCCAGCTCTTGCAAACAGCACTGCTGAGATACAGGTTCCACACAAAAATTGTCATGTTGCAGTTGGTAATCTTCATCATATAAACATTTCTCAGAGGCAGAAGTGCTGAGATATAATTCAGTTAAATTGTACATATTATATATGTACATATTCTTAATCTGGTAATATCTAACCCTTATCCTAATGAAAAGGACAAGCAGTAAGAGAGAAGAGGAAGATAAAAAGGTAGGGAGAAGACATTCAATAACTTCCCAACTGAAGTGCTGAAGAACTCTCAGATTGCACTGAATTCAGTGGGAAAATCTTCAAAGTAATTTTAGAAATGCAAAGTCAGTACCTTTTTGTGGAACTTACGGGCATCTTTGTTTGATTGACAGATGTCTCAGCCTATCACACTCACATGTTGTAGTTGATTGCTCATACCTCAGCTCGACTCAGGCTTTGCTATTGCACAGATTTGGAATTTCTGGCTCTATTGACCTGATCCAGAAACTACACTTCAAGCAGTTAAACCAAAAGGCTTTGAAATATCTCTTCAGAAACCAATGGATGACCAAAATTAATGCAGCTCAACGTAAGTTCAACCAGGGAGAATGTCCTTATGCGTCACTCATTCACAACTCTCTCTCTGCCTCTCTTATTCACATTTTTATGCCTTTGCAGCACCACCCACATATATATCCTTACCTACCTTACCTTAAGTGTCTAACTGTGCAAGCCGAAAGAAATGCTGTGTAGTTTTAAAAGTTAACTATCTTTCTTGCTGACTTTCCAACACAATTTCAATGCTGCAATGTGGAAGGATGAGATGTGGAGCAGGACTTCTGATGGGCTCATTGTAAGGACCGACTGGGAAGACTGGTTGTGATTAAAACCGGATGCGAATGGGGTTAAGGGGTTGCATTAATCTGAAACTGAAATGACAGGTGATGGCAGCAGAGAATGAAACGGTTTTAAACTTTGAAAGCAACAAGATGATTGGCTCATATAAGGTTGAGGCAAAATCTGATTGGTTTAACTGAAAGAGTGACAGCCCTCAGTCAGCTGACTGAGCTGGAAGGGGAACAGAGAAAGCCATAGATAGAGTAAATCATAAACACGAGCATGAAGAAAGTCAGTCTCCCTGATTGAATATACTGTATAATGCATGCTGTTAAATGAATCTTTTTCTTTTGTTTCTGTCTGCAGTTCCTCCTTTTTAACATGCACTAATAATATATAGATTGTGTCCTGATAAACCACTTTGTGCACATACATTTTAATATGTTCACATAACTGAAAAGGAACTGAGTTACTGAATGTCTTCGTTGCAGTTTCACAGACAGCAGTACCTTGAAAATACATCCTACACATCCACACACACACACACACACACACACACACACACACTGTTCTTAAAAAGATATTGTTGATGTAAAAGATATGTTGATGTAAAAGTCTGAACCACGCTTCAACTTCCCTCTACCTCGTCTTTATCTTCTCTCTCTGTTTGTTACTTTCTCCCCTTCTTTTTTCCCCTCCCATGCATCTTCATCTTGTCCTTATTTACCTTCCTCATTGTCTCTCTTCTTCTTCTTCCCTCTCTGTCTTTCTTTATCGAGATCTCTTATTGTCCCCCATATAAAGGCAGCACTAACTCTCTATCAGGCAGGCTCACTCACTCTGTAGGGTTTTCTGTTGCCTGTGGATGTAACAACATGGGATTGATGCAGCATTGGGCTGATTTCTGCATCATCAGCAACATCACGGAAGCCGCACACTGAGTAGCATTGGTCTGACTGGAGTGTGTGTGTGTGTGTGTGTGTGTGTGTGTTTGTGTGTGCGAGTAAGAGAGAGTGAAGGACGAATGGAAAGAGGAAAGACAAGACAGAAAAAAACACGGTGTTCTTTAATAAAATAATAAAAAAACAAAATATAATGGAGACGTCAGAATGGAAATAAGCCCTGCATGCCCAAGCCAGTTTGTTCTCTCCTGTTATCTGAACCCATCCATACCTACTTCTCTATGTACACAACTCCAACAGAAACTCACACACTTTTTTTCTTTTCTGCCTGGTATTAATCTTGCAAGCACACCTGCAACCTGCTGATATCCAGCAGAGAAGAAAAACATTTTAACAGAAAGTTGTAGAATCAAGGATTAAAAAATATGAATTGATGCCCTTTAATTCAGAGTATGTTGCAGCCTGGTAATAGGTACAGGGAAGGTATAAAAAACAGTTAACTTTTTTATGCTGCGCTTTCTCTTTTTTCTTCTGTTCTCTGGCTGTAAAAAGTGGGGCAGCTCCACAGAAATGCTGCAAGAGAGGGAGGGGCCATAAGGGACAATGAAAGGATAGAAAAAAAGTTTAGTAGAGAGGAGCAGATGAAGAAGAAATAACAGAGAGATGGAATAAGAGTGGCTAGCTGAGTCAACCTCATCTGATAGGCTCATTTCCAATTTGCATGCTCGTTAACCCCACAGTTGTGTGGCCTGTTTAATTATTTCCTACAGGGAGACGTCTTGTCAGTCACAATACATTAAGCAAAATCTTATGAAGCTGTGGACACATGCACAGCAGTTTGGTTTTCGAGTCTTCTTTGCCTTGTTCGAAAACAAACTTGGCGAAGGCGAGATTTATACTGGAAGTGTTTTCAAACTGTATTTTAAAATTTTCCAAGAGAAAATGTATTAAGAATAAAGTCTGGTTAACTGTCTCGCACGCAGATGAAGAGACCTACTACCTACCGTCTGAACAGAGGGGTCTCATAATCTAATAAATTAGATTTATTAAATACATATATATATATTATAATAATAAATTAATTTAAAAATATGATACAGAATAGTCTACTTTTACAGTCATGCAAATCCCCAAATTTTTTAATGAAAGTTATTCTAAGTTATAACAGGCACCTCCTGAGCAACACGTTTTTTTTTTCTGAACAGGTATCAGCAGAAACATTTTTCTTTTATCAGGGAGCAGCATAAACAGGCAGTGTTCAGTAGCAAGTGTTCCTGTTAGAGTGAGGTGAAGTGGTCGAGCACAAGGCGTGAAACTGTTGCAGTGGTGCTTGCTTCATGCACATGCCTGAATTGTCTTGAACGTTTTGTATGCGCGCGGAGCACAAATCATTGGAAGAGAGACTGATCCTCGCTGTTTGTGAGTTTCCAGAATCTATTACTGTTTACTAAATAGTTTTCAGGACATCAACAGGAGGGAATTTGCATGGCAGAGCATCCACGCAAAACTAGATGTAGGCCTTTCAGGTAAACTTATGGAGCCAGTAATTTCAACTTAACTTAAATAGGCTACAGCTGTTTAGCGCACAGAAGCGCTGCCATGGTTACTATCCATAGAGTGCCTGCCATTTACTCGCACAGTGCTGTCTTACTTTTCCCTCACACTGCATCCAGCGTAGTCTGCCGAAGCCTCCCTCTGCTGCGTTTTTGGGTGGGTGATTTGCAGGCTGATCAACATCCCGCCCCTCCTGTATGTGTAGCCTAGCCTATTTAGAGCCAGTGAGCAACAGATTTTCAAAATAATAATAATAAAAACAGCGTTAACGTGAGATAAAATAATTGTTGGCGTTAATTAATTAATGCGTTAACGCGTTAACATGCCCATCCCTAACCAAAAGGCACCTTTAACCTTAAGTTAATTTCTCACATTTTTATGTGCTCAGGCTTGTACCTTTTTGACTTTTTCTTTTCTATAAAAAATTCTAAAACAACTGCTTATCTTTTGTGCTGATGCTGATAAATGTTGATAAATTTTGATAAATGATGAGAAATGTTGTTATGTTTCAACAATAGGCAGAGAAGAGCAAAACTACTAAATGACGAAAATATAAGGTACATCCCAAGTCTCGGCTGAACTGGAAGTTGTTCTGGTCCGCCATTTGCAGGCTGTCCCAAGGCTATTTGTGCTCTGAGAAGAGAGGAAGCATATTGTTACCTCATGTGATGCTTGAGAGGAAAGGAGGTCTCGTTTCTCTTCTCGCATGGTTTACTTGCTGCAAGGACAGGACTTGAGGGAAACATGGATGCATTTAAAAGACTTGAGATGCACCCATGGATTAAACAATACTGGTTTATATTCTAAATAAGTTTGAAGAGCATCCTATTCCTGTGGGTGTGGCCAAGAAATCAGCTGATTTTAATAAGAAATTGTGCTGTGCTCAAAGTTACTTTGACAGCTATGACTGCATTCCTGTATAAGCAGCAGTAAATTGTGCACTGGGCTGTGTGTGGGAAGATGTTTTTGTCATGCATCCAAGTCAGACTTAAAATGGGAGCAGAGAGTTTACAATATCTTCATTTCAAACATGTTCACAGTCACTTTGTAAATGGCACTTTGAGTAAGTGTTTAAACAAAACATTGGGTAAGTTGAGTACTTGGTTCTTCAATAAAGCTCAGTTCATGGTAGTCAATCCTTAAAAGGAAAATTCAATAATAAAGTATTCACAAAGGGTTTATTGAAAACATGAATATAATATAGATGTTGACCAATCCAGCTGCTCAGTGTGTATGCAGGCTTGTATGATCAGGCCCCTGTGTGACATTTTCTAGAAATCTATTCTATAATTTAGTGCACTTTGCAATTATGCTGTTTGGCTCAAATGTGCTGCAGCCCTAAGAAGGTTAAGGACCAGTTAAAGCAGGGACAGCGTGGCAGGCAAAACCTGTTTTTTTCTGCTCCACGTAGACTCCAATTCTCAGGTCCAAAAGAAATGTGTCAGCTCAGTGCCAGAGAGGCTCATATTTTTAAGGGGGGGGGCACTGACCAGGCGGCAGCATTTGACAGCTGGGAGTGAGAAAGTGTTGGTTAAGGACAGCAGTGCCTCACGCTTGTGGTGATGTTGGTGGGTATTACAAAACATACACTTCTGGCCCTTAGTTCTGATTGGCAGCGCCACATTTAAGAACATGTAGAAACCTAGTAAACATCTAAATGTGACTGCCTAACAGCCTTTCACACTGTGCCTAATAACTCTGAGTGCTTATATCGCTGTAAATGACAGTGTGGTATGGCTCATTGCTTCATATTTGAATGGACATAATGTTTGGATGCACATATTGTAAAACGCCAGTAGAATGAAAGGAACCATATTAAAAAGAAGTAAACAATAAAATGGGCTTCTCAAAGAAACCCATGCCGGATGGTCATGATTGGTTGCTTTTTTGCTTGCTCGTCCACTCCACTTTACATTATACCTCACTGTGTGTCTTACACGATACAAGGTTAATATATGTATGTAATCATGTAATCATGTATCATGTAAAGACTAACACCAAGTTATCAATAATGTCCTCACCAACATTGATCGTTTGCTAATAAATGCAGGCTTCTCAGCCAATCACCTGTGAATAAATCCTCTTGGAGAAACATGTAAGTACATACTTGAGAGGCAAGTACCCATAAAAGGAGCAGCTCTTATGTAATGGTGATCATCAGCAGCTTGGGAAAGTTCTGGTCATAGCTCTTACTGTTTCTATAACATTTTAAAAGCTACTTTGCAGAACAGCACCCTTTGGTTAGTTCAAGCGTGGAAACAGGAACACAAGGGAGTAGACCTAGACGCAGAATCAGGATGGCAAGCAGGTGCAATTCAAAGGTTTTAATAATACAACAGAAAGTGTACAGGCCTGCGGTAAGGTGAGGCAGGCAGCCAATGGTCTAAAATAGGTAAGCAGTCCAATACAAAGGCAAGCTAATGCAGATGGGAGCAGGCATAAGTCCAGAAATCTAACAAAACACTGAAGAAAATAAAGATGGCTGACAAAAGACAAGGGAGGCATACATTTCTATGGCAAGAAAAGTCACTGTGTGAAGCACCTCTCAGAAACTAACCCCTTGTACTTGTTTGCTTGAGCAAAGCACTTTATTCCCAATTGTTGTAATGGGCTTGCTCAGCAGACAACAGTAGGAGGTTGAGGGTGTCCTCTCCAGCGAGCAGGTAGGACTAGGAGAATGTAATTAATTGGATGACAGCCTCTTAATGTGCTCAGTAAACCATTCCTGGATATATTTTAATTTGTGTTTTTGTCCTCAGACAAAAGTGGACCACGTGATATTTTGAACAGTGATGAACAAAACTAAACTTGTTCAAAATACCATTGGATTGCCAACTCCTCAAGCAAAACTAATCTTAAATTATTTCTTCTGCTCTGAGACACTTAAATACTAAGTCTGGGCCCTGCCCCCAGACCATCTTACGCTGTTTATCAAATGATTTCCATTGTGAGCAGGAAGGGATTGAACAATGGGGAGTTTTCTCTGTAAGACAGGTAAAAAGTACAGGGAAGGCAGTAAAATACTGAGAAGGGTTAGTATAAAATTGATGAATAGAATGACAGTTTGTAGACACTACATATGTTTTGGTGAATTTAGAAAATAAATAATACAGCAACTTCAACGGTGAACAAACTTGACACATTTTTACCTGCTACTGGGCAAAAAACACTTTCCTATCTTAACCACAGCTTCAGTTCTTAATTACTAATTATAATTCTTAATCATTTACTTAAAACTCACCCACATTACCTGCACCCAAATAGCAAAAGGTGGGGCGGTAGGTAACCAAAAGTTATAATAAAGAAATTCATATTAAATTTAATTTGAATCACAAAATATGTGCTCATAATAATTAGCCCGCGACCGGCTGTGTGAAACAGACTTGGGATCAAATAAAAAAATAAATAAACAAACATAATTCAAAGCCGTAAGTATGCTTACTTTCATGTCTTAAATGTACAACAAGTGCTAGGCTTTAGTGCTCCAATCAGTCTCTGTTGTGGGAAGATTTCGATCCTTGCGATATATTATACACTGTGCTGCACAGTAGTGTCTTATGATCAGTTTTAGTTAGCATATTTTACTTTACTTCCACATATTTGTACTAATATGTGTTTAGTTTGTGTGTTATATGTAGTGTTTAGTTTGTGTGTTTGAGGAACTTTTAACTTGTGTCTGCTGCATCCATGACCTCTTGATCAGGTGTGGATGACATGAAACAAACACACCTGGAGTTGAAGTGAGTGTGACCAGCACTGCCCACAGCGCCATATGTAGCAGCAGTCTAACATGGAGATTTTGAGTGAAATATACCAAAGGTCTCCACAGTATAACACCCCACCACCACCTTAAATGTCAAGCTACTGAAAGTTTACATCTTATCCAGGTATAATGACAAAATATACTTCTCACAGTTTTCATGTCTTCCATTTTATGATAAAATGTACACTTTCGTAAACAACAGACTTGTGATTGTAGAGTCACAAAAAACTTTAAAAATCTTTCCTGCTGAATTGCTGAATAGAAATGATCATTGGCATGATGATCAATTAGCTGCAAGAAGATGGATGTACAGTTTTATCTTCTACACTAAATAATGTTTAAATGAGACCATTAGGAGCTCCGACCACTGGCAGGTTTAGCATCACAGCACTTATACCATCGGAGAGACAATACTCTTTACTATTTCATGCATACATAGGAAATTTCTCTTCAAAGAGATATGCCAAGTCAGAGTACTTAGGAGGTCTGTAATCAATTAATGTACATCACATTGAGGAATCCTTTTTATTCTGACAATAGAGCAGTTGCTAAAGCACATAGTAAGTGCCTGGCATGATCAATATTTGGAAACGACAAAAGATCACAGAGAATATTCACTGAATAAGAATGATTTAGAAGATAATGTAAGCTTTAGTCCCACTGATGCCCAGACCCTCTAAATCATCAGTTTTATGAATTATGAACCTATTTTTTAGACTTACATAATAGTAGGAGCCAGGCAGATATTACGGACATGAACACAATAACCTTTACACTTGATTTGCCATCCATGATACTTGTGTCAGGATACTTGTTCAAATTGGTCCCAATTAGCCATTTTGCCTCCCCAGTGTCATGTGAATCATTAGTGTTACAAGGTCTCAGGTGTGTTAAATTTGGTGTTATCGCTCTCACACTCCCTCATACTGGTCACTGGAAGTTCATGGCAAATAACTCTCTGAGAATCTGAAAAAAAGAATACTTGCTCTACATAAAGATGGCCAAGGCTATAAGAAGATTGCCAAGACCCTGAAACTGAGCTGCAGCACGATGGCAAAGACCATACAGCGGTCACAGGACAGGTTTTTCTCAGAGCAGGCCTCGCCATGGTCGACCAAAGAAGTTCGGTGCACATGCTCAGCAGTCATATCCAGAGGTTGTCTTTGGGAAATAGACGTATGAGAGCTGCCAGCATTGCTGCAAAGGTTGAAGGGGTGGGGGTCAGCCTGTCAGCACTCAGACCATACCGCACACTGCATCAAATTGGTCTGCATGGCTGTTATCCCAGAAAGAGGCCTCTTCTAAAGATGATGCACAAGAAAGCCCACAAACAGCTTGCTGAAGACAAGCAGACTAAGGACATGGATTACCGGAACCATGTGCTGTGGTCTGATGAGACCAAGATAAACTTATTTGGTTCAGATGGAGTCAAGCGTGTATGGTGGCAACCAGGTGAGGAGTACAAAGACAAGTGTGTCTTGCCTACAGTCAAGCATGGTGGTGGGAGTGTCATGGTCTGGGGCTGTATGAGTTGTGCTGGCACTGGGGAGCTACAGTTCAGTGAGGGAACCATGAATGCCAACATGTACTGTACTGAAGCAGTGCATGATCCCTTAAGAGACTGGGCCACAGGACGACCCCAAACACACCTCCAAGACGACCACTGCCTTGCTAAAGAAACAGAGGGTAAAGGTGATGGACAGGCCATGCATGTCTCCAGACCTAAACCCTACTGAGCATCTGTGGGGCACCCTCAAACGGAAGATCTATAACATCCACCAGCTCCGTGATGTCGTCATGGAGGAGTGGAAGAGGACTCAAGTGGCAACCTGTGAAGCTAGGGTAAACTCAATGCCCAAGAGGGTTAAGGCAGTGCTAGAAAATAATGGTGGCCACCCAAAATATTGACACTTTGGGCCTAATTTGGACATTTTCACTTAGGGGTGTACTCACTTTTGTTGCCAGCGGTTTAGACATTAATGGCTGTGTGATGTGTTATTTTGAGGGGACAGCAAATTTACACTGTTATACAAGCTGTACACTCACTACATTGTAGCAAAGTGTCATTTCTTCAGTGTTGTCACATGAAAATATATAATCAAATATTTACAAAAATGTGAGGGGTGTACTCACTTTTATGAGATACTCTGTGTATATTTTTGTTGACAAGACAGAACTTTTAGCAGCAATATATATGTGCAGCACTGAAAAAAAACTCTACTTTGTCTCCCGCACAGAGACCAAAACAGGTCTTATAATAATCAATAATAAAATTCTTTACTCATCTAAGTCTGTCTGTTCAGACGAGTACCAACAAACTATGACTAACTCCTATCGTTACTAAAAACATTTCCCCCTGTATATTTTACAAATAATTAATTCATATTCAGAAAGTTTACCTTCCATATATGAGACTTACAAGGCAGCAAGACATTTAAAATTAAAGACATTTAAGTCTGTTGAAAGTGTTAGTTTTACTTTTCTCTACACTTTTGTATACCAAGTGTTGTATTCTATCAGCACAGCCGCTTTTCAAGACCCAGAGGATAGATTTAGGATTTTTAAAGAAGGTTTTTGTTCTAAATAATATCATTTAGATTAATACAGATTAAACAAAGTATTTTGTACTACAACTGTACTACTATAAATATAAAATATATAATTACACTCATGGTCACATGGTCAGGGCCTGTACAGGATTGTACAGATAAATGTAGTAATCATACAGTACAGAGAGAGCCACAGGCTTTAAAAGGATCTCTCTATCAGCTATTGACCTCAATGTGTGTGTATGTTTTCAGATTAACCGGAAACATCCCAGAGACATGTCCACTGTGATTAGTACTTGTGTATACATTGTTTGCAGTAAGTAAGTAATAAACAAAGCCCTGGATCTTGAGAGAGAAAGACTGAATGAGAGAGAGGAACGAAATAGAAAAAAAAGAGGAGATGAAAAGGTAGAAATGGAGAAGGAGAGACAATATAAAGAGTAGAAGGGAGAGGAGAGCGGAGAGGGGGGGGGGGGAATGAATGTTTGGTGAGATAAGAGCAGAGGAAAATGTTGGAGAGGAAGGCTGAGTAAGGAGAGGAAGCAAAAGGAAAAATAGGTGGAGAAAAGAAGGAAGGCAAAGAGAGATTAGAAAAGGATAGAATAATGACAAAAGAGAGGAAAATTTTGAGTCAAAAATGGGATGATTAGATGAAAACAGGAAATACAGTAGGAGTTGAGGAGAGTAAGGGAAATGAGAAACTATAAAGGTTGAGATGTTCGATAAAGAGAAGAGAGAAAGAGTGATGAATGGAAAGGAGGATGAAAAATGCAGGGCCAGAGATTGATGTTCTTAAAATATGCTGCAGCAGCGAACATTGCCCAAATGTTTTTTTGTATTGCTAAACTCATTCTGGGAAACATCTGTCATGGATGGAGACATATTTGATTTTCATTACATTTAGTGTTTGTTCCAGATGTCAAACAATTAAAACTGTCTTTGTTTTTACTTTTCAAATGCAATGATGATGATAATGCAATTTTTATTTTTTTTTAAAGATCAGAAACTACCTATGTCCTTCCTTTATTCCTCCTTTTTTCTTTTTCTTTTCTTTGTCCAATTATTCATTTGTTCCTTACTGCTATTGCTCATTTATTCAGTCGTTCCTTCATTCATTCCTGTCATCTATATCATACTTTTTCCATTTTCTTTCCTTGTTATTTTGCTTTTTTCCTTTGATACTTTTTGGTATTATTCTACATTTATCCCTTTCTGTCATCCTTGCATTTTATCCTCCCTTTCTTTCACTTTTTGTCATTTTGACCTGTCCTACATTTCTTCCAGTTCTCATACACCTGGCTCTTTTTTTCTCAATCATTCATGTTGTTATACCTTCATTACTTTCTTCCTCTCATACCGATCTGTCTTTCTTGCTTGCTTTCTTCCTTTCATTGGACTGTACTTCAACAGTAAATAAACCCAGCAAATCTGAGTTCTCACAAGCTTTTCTTGTAGCTGAAGCCTGTTTCATGTCTTCCTGCCTGCCTGGATCAGCTCTATTGTTAACTGGGCTGCAATGCACCTGCACTGCATCAATCTTTTCTCTTCTTTCTGCTCCTTTCATCTGATCTGTTCTTTTCTGCTCTGCTCTACTCCACCCTGCTCATTTCACATCATCACGTTCTTTTTCATACTGCCTCTTTTTGTGATTGTTTTTTTTGGAATACACAGATAAACTATAGGTTGGTCCTGATCTGTATTTTTAATTTGGGAATACATTCATTTGTGCACAGTGCTTGTGGTTTTGACTTTAGGGGAAAACACAATAATACAACAACTACTTCAACATATACTGAAATGTCGCTGTGGATATACCACAGTTTCCAGCTGTCTGATTTGTTCACTGATAAACTGTTGATAAAACAGGATGCTTAGAAATTAGCCCATATCATCTTATTTGCTGTTTTTTTGCTCTCTTATGTCGCAGTATGTGAAGTATGTCAGGATCTCTGGTTGCGCAGAGGGGGTGAGAGCCCAAACGCAAGACACTGTGAGCTGAGATTGAGTTCCAGGGTTTATTTATCCCACGCACGACAAACAAGCATGAATCATACAGGGTACAGGAACTGGTACATCCAAAAACTGAAGAAGTCCTTTGGATGAGGGACGAAACGTCTTCCAGTATCTTCAACCAAGTCCAGTTGCCCTTGATTTTAACCTTCGTTGGATAACTATGACCTGGATGACTGAGAATCTTCATAGACATCTTACATCCAAAAACAACAGCAACTGGAACTGGCGGGACCACCGACTTGACAGCAGGGCTGAAGACCGTGGACCGGACCCGAGGAGCAGGAGTCAGTCGGACCACCGTTGGAGCTGGTGCCGGTCGGACCACTGACTGGGCATGAGGAACAGGAATCGACTGGACCACCAACGGAGCTGGTGTTGGTTGGACCACCGACTGGACAGCTGGACTAGAGGCCACGGACAGGACATATATCCTTTTTATTTAACTTAAGTTTTTAACTTAAGTTTTACGTGGGTTAAGGATTTTAGTCATCCGACATGGATTTTAAGCTAGATGACTGTAAAAACGCTATCAACGCTACTGATCACAACAAAGCTCCGCCGACTAACGTTATGCTAGCCGAGATAACTCTGCCCCATGAGGACTTTACACTCCTTAAGAAAGCGAACAAAAAGATTGCTGACCTTATGGAAGACATCCGATGACTTTCAGAGGAACTCAAAGAGAAAGATTCCCTGCTGACTGGCTTTATGGATGTGGCTTCAGTACAAGCCAAACAGATTGTTTCTCTTAGCGCAACCGCTAACATCCAGGACACCGTACTATGGGACCCCTCTACCCTTCCAAGGCTCTCCTCCTGCTCGACTCCGAAGCATCAGTCAACCTGGGCTGAAGTGGTGGTCCGTGGCTGCAAGAGAGGCTCGGACGGGCTGCCTCTCCTCCGCACATCCGCCTCCCCAACCGCTATACAGCCCTGTCTGACGACACTCCGGTCCATCCAGCAGATGCACCTGCAGCTTCGAGTCTCCCTGATACGGATCTCTTACGGCAGACAGTGCTGGCCAACACTGTTGCATCTCCTCCACTGGCTACAGTGGAGGAGATGCAACAGTGTTGGCCAGCACTGGCAGCAAACGGTGATCGACTGGGCCGCCAATCTGCCGCTAGGCCTGATCGGCTGCCGTCATCCCGGTCAAAAACCTCCGCTTCCCGACATAGGATCCTGAAGGAGGTTGTGCTCAGACGCTCCGGAGGCCATCTCTACCCAGCACCGTCGGGTAGCCCTTCTCTCAGGTCTGTTACTGCTGCTCCAACACAACACTCGGCAGCTCACACATTCCATCCTCAGTCCGCACGCAGTGTTGAAGCAGATTCTGCTCAGTCCTGCTCTTGCTTTTCTTGCTTTTATTTTGTATTGTTTTTGGGGTATTATTGTCTTTACACTTGTTAAAGCACTTTGTAGCTCTACAAATAAAGATTATTTATTATAACTAGAACACAGAGTACCGAGCAGACTAAACCAAAACGATGCAGAGAAAGAACTAGAAGCAAATACTGCAACATGAACTAAGGCACAGGACTAGGAACAAAGACATGGAACAAAAACCCAGACTCAACCCAATAAGACACACAGACAGGACTTTAACCCAAAACCCAGACACAGAGAAAACAAAATCAAAACACAGAGAAGACATGGCCAAAATAATATAATCCAGACAATCCCAGGACAGGATCGTGACAGTACCCCCCGCCCACCGACGAGCGTCTCCAGACGGTCAACCAAAAAACAGACAGACCAGAACGCAGCACAAACAACAAAGTCCAGGCCGACCAGGGTGGGCGGAGGGAGGACAGGAGGCAGGCCAGAAAAACAAAAATCAAAACCCAGACAGGCCAGGGAGCAGACAGGGAATTCTCAGGCGGGTGGCCTGAGGGCAGAGCAGGAGGGTCATAAGGTCCAGGAGGAAAACTAAACAGGCAGAGCAGGCCCAGGAAACAGAACCGGTAAGGCACTTGGCCTAACATGCAGGGCAGAGCAGAGGGGCAGAACAGTTCGGGAGGCCGGCCAAGAGGTCGTCTGGGCAGGCCAGGAGGGTAATGGAGACAACACAGTTCAGGAGGTCGTCCCGGAGGATGACCAAACTGGCCGGGCAGATCAGTGGGGAAACACAGTTCAGGAGGCCGTCCTGGAGGACGACCAACAGGCCGGGCAGAACAGGGGGGCCACAGAGTTCAGGAGGCCGTCCCAGAGAGTACCGAGTATACTAAACCAAAATGATGCAGAGAAAGAACTAGAAGCAAATACTACAACATAAACTAAGGCACAGGACTAGGAACAAAGACATGGAACAAAAACCCAGACTCCCCAACGAGACACACAGACAGGACTGAAACCCAAAACCCAGACACAGAGAAAACAAAATCAAAACACAGAGAAAACATGGCCAAAATAATATAATCCAGACAAGCCCAGGACAGGATCGTGACATATAAGTATGTGAACCCTTTAGAATCACCTGGATTTCTGCATAAATTGTTGATAAAATGTGATCTCACCACAATAGACAAAACAATAGACAAACATTGTGTAAACGAATACCACAAACAATTGTTTTAATTTTTTAATTAAACACACCGTGTAAACATTCAAAGTGCAGGGTGGGGGAAGTATGTGAACCCAAAGGCTAAGGACTTCTCCAAAAGCTAATTGGAGCCAGGAGTCAGCCAACCTGGAGTCCAATCAATGAGATGAGGTTGGAGGTTTTGGTTAGAGCTGCCCTGCCCAATAAAAAGCACACACAAATTTTAATTTTGCTGTTCTCATGAAACATTGCCTCAACCAAAAGAGCTCTGAGAAGACCTGAGATTAGGAATTGTTGACTTTTTGACTTGATTTGCATGAAGCTGAACAGGGTTACAAAAGTATCTCTAAAAGCCTTGATGTTCATCAGTTCACGGTAAGACAAATTGTCTGTATATTTGTAAAATTCCTCCTGACCATTTTTCAGGCCTGCTCTTCAACTACAGGAAACGTTTGATTAAGGTTATTTTTGCCAAAGGAGAACATTAAAACATATAATTGTTTGTTTGGATTAGTTTAAGCTGACTGTGTTTGTCTATTGTTGGGACTTAGATGAAGATCAGATCACATTTTATGACCAATCAGTGCAGAAATCCAGGTAATTTCAAAGGGTTCACACACTTTTTCCTGTGACTGTATGCTGTAATCTATTGTATTGAAGTACAGTTTATATTACTATGAAAATCTGCTGTTCTTGACTTTAGTTTATTGTAATGAAGTATATGTAAAGCTCCGCTCTGTGTCATCCTGTTCCACTATTTTATTTTGCACTGCTCTGTTTTTACTAAAGCCCAGGGCTACTGGAAAGGAGAAGAGAGGAGAAAGGAGAGAGGAGGGAAGAAAAAGAGAGGAGCCCAGGGCTGTTTTGTTTTTAGCTCAGCCCCCCTAAAATAGTTCCTTTATTTTAGGCTGTCCCCAATAACAGTGGCTGCAGGAGAGAGAGAGAGAGAGAGAGAGAGAGATCTTTCCAGGCATTAGCACAGTCCGAATTCATATGATACAAATATGAATAACAAAGATATTGAATGTACTTTGGCCTTTGTTTTAAGATTTTTCACATTTGCTTCTGAAAATGAACACACATTTATAGATGTTCTCAATGTGTAAATTTTAATATTTCATAATTACATTATGATTACATGTCACGATTCGTGTGTAGTGAAGCGGGTTGTAGGACCCAAATGCAGGACAGAGTTGAGCAGATCAGTTATAGTTGAAAAGTTTAATAAACAAAGGTGAGCCCACTTACAGGTGGAGTGGCTGATAAACAAGTCCAAAAACAAGGAATCCAAACAAGAAACCAGGCTACACAGGACAACACACTGTAATGACCCAACAAAGACTAGACGGAAACACCAGGTATATATACAGGGACTAACAAGTGGTGCGGGAGCAACACAGGTGACAGACATGAGACTAACAAGACACAGGCAGGCAGGGAGACAGCAGGGAAAACAGAGAGACTAGCAGGCAGGCAGATACTGAGGGGGGGAAAGACAAAACACAAGTTACTAACATCAGAGTAACTGGACACAGGACAGAACCCAAAACACTAAGACTATACTTATGATACTAAACAGACTACAAACAACATGACCGACAGAAACTAAATGAACAAAGCAGAACAGACACGCCCACAGTGTGACATTACACATATTATGATATGAGTACATGAAGAAATACAACCAGGAAGATAATTCTATAATTCAAGACCACATTTCCCATAAACCCTATTGACAGCTAATGCACAGTGGATTTGTTTTCCTTCAGTTTTCCAAGTTTTTCTCATCCTTCTCCTCACTACTAACTATGATAACCATGCTGAAACTGACAAATTCAATGGCCTTTCACACCCATCCCCATCTTCCACTAAAACCTCTAAAAAGTAGTTCCATTTGCATTGTGAGAACCTCCCATTTGTCCTGCAGATTTCTAATCTTTGTCAGTATGTGACATGTTTGCGTTCACATTGCTGGGTCGGCCAGTGACATTTTCATTACATACAAGTGAAACACAAATCCCCCCCCTAATGCTCATTTATCTCTGCACTTGTTTAAATTGTGCAGAAAGCTGAGGATTGCTGTAAACACACATACGAGATAAAACGATATACACAGGCATGTAACACTTTACCCCTCACCCTCATCATTTTAAAGTGTATGAAGAGGGGACACTACATGTGTTTTGGTGCTCCTAGCTGCTAAACTCTGTGACACTGACAGGCGCACACACAGAAATGCATACAATTGAGTGAGGTAGTGGTCTCTGTGTTGCTTCTTATGGAATACACCTTCACACTTTGTTGTTCAAACCTGTAATATTAGCTCTGGTAGACATCAAGGAAAGAGGAGGAGAATGAACATGTTTGTGTGTGTGTGTGTGTGTGTGTGTGTGTGTGTGTGTGTGTGTGTTGCGTAACAATTTTCTTCTCCCCGAGGTCTACTATACCCATTAAAAGTTTAATCATCAAAAGGTCAAGGTTCATGTTTTCTGAAACAACACACACTGTGTTTAGATGCACTTAAATGACCTAGTGACAGTCTACAGTCTCCAACCAAAGAGAGAAGTCTTCAGCCTGGAGAGTCATAGCACGGATATACTTATAAATAAATATAAATATATAAATGCAAGTCAAGGCTCAAATATATGGTTGGACTGACCAATTGCATGTCAGCAGGTTTTCCCAGTGTGTGTGTGTATGTTTGAATGTGTATGCGTGGTCTTTGTCAGTATTTAAGGACACAGCAGACTGCAGGCTGGTCTCTCCTCACGGCTGATGTCTGATACTCTCCCCTCTTTCATTTCACCTCTGTTACAGTTTTCCTCTCTTGACATTTCAGACTAATCCAGTTCGGCAGACTGATCATCACTGCCCTGCAGAAACCTCACCACTCAGCAAGGACAACCTTTCAACAAACCTGTTAATTTTTCCTATGGATTTTCATGGTTTTCTTTAATTTCCATTTTCTTATGCAACTGGAACGTTTCAAACAGGTACTATAGAATACCATATCAGTCTGTGCATGAATCCAACTCAAAATAAAAACGAGTGGCGTTATCCCTCATCTAAATGTATACATGTGAAATTTGACTTATTTCTTGAACAATATGACACCAGTGCCACAGTGTCAATAACTGGGCATGTTTGCACTTGTCCTGAGCCAATCAACTCACCTCACTACAGTGCACCAATTGGCACCGCAGGAGGGAACCACAATCATGCCTGCTCATTTCACACAAGAAAACTACGCCACATGTGGCTATATTTGGATCATATTGTAATGTAAATTGTCTTGTAAATAAAAGGGACTACTTAAGGCTGCACAGTGATGTATGGGGCCCAGCACGGGAACAGGCTTTCACAAGAGTCAAACAGCTGTTGACAGAAGCACCCATTTAGCCATTTAGGATGTCTGTCAACCAAATATCATAGGTGCTGATGCCAGCAGATATGGGTTGGGAGGGTTGGGAGTTGGTAGCTGTTCTCGCACCCTGACAGACGCCGAAAAACAGACATGCACAGATCAAAAAGTAGTGTTTGGCTCCGGTCTGGTCATGTGAAAAGTTCTTAAAATACCTGTACAGCCTGGATAACTTTACTATCCAAACAGATGACCAACCATTGGTACCACTAACACTGACATCACTGACACAGTGTCACATTGACAGTTTCTCCTGAGAATGATGAAATTCAATGCCAAAGCTGAATATGTTCCTGGCAAACTGCATGTAGTCTGACATACTCCCAAGATAACCTTCTGCAGTGCTATATACCTGGAGACAATTGAACTGTCAGATGACACAGGCAGCATGGCGGATGTCATGTTCAAGTGGATGAGGTTAAAGAGCACACAAAGGAGACAGTGAAGATAATGATGCATTTTGTGAGTAATGGCTGTCCAAAATATGCATCCAAAATGCCAAACTGTATCAAGCCATACTATACAGTGAAAGGTTCCCTCACAACATGCCGCAACTTGCTTCTCGACTGTGACGTAATTGCCATTCCCAAATGCCTGAGGTCAGGGATTGTGAAATGACTGCACAATGGTCATATAGGGATAGTGAAGTGCCACAAGAGCCAGGTACTGGTAAAGCCCTGCAAAAGTGGATCAAGCACTGCAAAAATTGTCAAATACTAAAACTTCAAAACAGCGACTCATGACAACGCCTTTGCCAGATAGACCCTGGAAGAGATCGGCTACTGATATCTGTGAAATGGACAAAATAAATTCACCAGATATATATCGTGCTTGCCTACTTACCAGACGTGACCGGTGCCACAGTGAGGTCTCCTCTTAGCACCATCTTTGATAGTGGATTTGTGCACTATCCTAGTAATCAAAAATAGGCCACAATTCTGTGGACATCAGTTTCAGCACTTTGCAAAGGCTTATGACTTTCACCACATCACAACAAGCCAACATTTTGAAACAGATACTCTTCTCAGCTGTAGAGCAAGCACAACAACAGCAGTAGCATACGCAGCAGCTGCAATGTGTGAATGTCCCTAAAACATGGAAAGCTTGGAAAACTAGGAATACTCACACGGACTTCCATTAAACATGGTTATACTTGCAGTGACCTACCTAGCTGATACCAGGTTTAAATGTTACATTAGATCTGGTTTCCTCCAAACTAAACAACAAAATATGGCATTACAAATATGACAAATATGACTAGCTTGAAGGTGATGCTGAAACTTGAACTCCTTTTGGTGTGATTTCATCTGCCCATTATTATCTGACATGTGGTTCTGTGTATTTTGGGCATTAGTGGCACTCACAGTTGTCAACATTAGGCTTCATTAGCATCGTGTTACCTGTTTTGCACCGGATTTATTATTGTTATATTAAAAGTAGACTATGCAACCCAAGTTTGTCATAATACCCGAGGCGCAAGCAAATTTCCTCAGTCATGACTTACAGATATCATCATTAACAGGGTAAAATACTGGCAGGTCACCAACTGCCAATTGTTGACCCCATTTTCACCTGCACACTGCTTTTGTTAAGGGTTATTATCATGAATTTTTACTGGGATATGCACAGACATCTTGACGGGCAGTAGCTATATTATTGATGCCATAAACACTTGTGACCAACTCGCTGGAGAGAATAGAGGTGTAGAGAGGGTCAAAGTTGGCCAAACATGTCAAATACGTTATGTACTTAGACAGCCAACTTCCCTGACACTGTCTGGACTGTGAGAGATATATGCTGAGTGACTCAGCGTGGTGTTTGTAGATGTCCCCTTTGGCAAGATTACTCACCTCCACCCTGCTCCAGCCAACCTGTGCATATTTGTGTGTGTGTGTGTGTGTGTGTGTGTGTGTGTGTGTGTGTGTGCAAATATATGTTATTGTGTCCATGTGTATATGAGATGACATACAGCACAACTCTGTAGCATGAAAAGAAACATTTGGTTCCCTTGAATGTGCTCAAAGTGCTAGGTGTTCTGGTATGGATATGTGTGTGCGTGTGTGTGTGTGTGTGTTCAGTAAAGCTATCTATCTATCTGTCTGTGTGTCTGTCTGTGTGTCTGTCTGTCGATTATTCCCAGCTGTAACTAGTTACTATAGTATGATTGGAAGACATTTATATTCTCTTATAATGAATATTTCACTTGTTATTCAGATGTGATCATTAATGTTTGAATGTCATTCACATTTGACAGAAATGTGTCCATTTATTGTACATTCTAAACAAAATCACAAACAATTAGCAGCCTTAGTATACAGTGGGTACGGAAAGTATTCAGACCCCTTTAAATTTTTCACTCTTTGTTTCATTGCAGCCATTTTCCAAAAATCAAAAAAGTTCATTTTATTTCTCAGTAATGTACACTCAGCACCCCATCTTGACAGAAAAAAACAGAAATGTAGAAATTTTTGCAAATTTATTAAAAAAGAAAAACTGAAATATCACATGGTCATAAGTATTCAGACCCTTTGCCGTGACACTCATATTTAACTCAGGTGCTGTCTATTTCTTCTGATCATCCTTGAGATGGTTCTACACCTTCATTTGAGTCCAGCTGTGTTTGATTATACTGATTGGACTTGATTAGGAAAGCCACACACCTGTCTATATAAGACCTTACAGCTCACAGTGCATGTCAGAGCAAATGAGAATCATGAGGTCAAAGGAACTGCCTGAAGAGCTCAGAGACAGAATTGTGGCAAGGCACAGATCTGGCCAAGGTTACAAAAAAATTTCTGCTGCACTTAAGGTTCCTAAGAGCACAGTGGCCTCCATAATCCTCAAATGGAAGACGTTTGGGACGACCAGAACCCTTCCTAGAGCTGGCCGTCCGGCCAAACTGAGCTATCGGGGGAGAAGAGCCTTGGTGAGAGAGGTAAAGAAGAACCCAAAGGTCACTGTGGCTGAGCTCCAGAGATGCAGTCGGGAGATGGGAGAAAGTTGTAGTAAGTCAACCATCACTGCAGCAATCCACCAGTCGGGGCTTTATGGCAGAGTGGCCCGACGGAAGCCTCTCCTCAGTGCAAGACACATGAAAGCCCGCATGGAGTTTGCTAAAAAACACCTGAAGGACTCCAAGATGGTGATAAATAAGATCCTCTGGTCTGATGAGACCAAGATAGAACTTTTTGGCCTTAATTCTAAGCGGTATGTGTTGAGAAAACCAGGCACTGCTCATCACCTGTCCAATACAGTGTCAACAGTGAAGCATGGTGGTGGCAGCATCATGCTGTGGGGGTGTTTTTCAGCTGCAGGGACAGGACGACTGGTTGCAATCGAGGGAAAGATGAATGCGGCCAAGTACAGGGATATCCTGGACGAAAACCTTTTCCAGAGTGCTCTGGACCTCAGACTGGGCCGAAGGTTTACCTTCCAACAAGACAATGACCCTAAGCACACCGCTAAAATAACGAAGGAGTGGCTTCACAACAACTCTGTGGCTGTTCTTGAATGGCCCAGCCAGAGCCCTGACTTAAGCCCAATTGAGCATCTCTGGAGAGACCTGAAAATGGCTGTCCACCAACGTTTACCATCCAACCTGACAGAACTGGAGAGGATCTGCAAGGAGGAATGGCAGAGGATACCCAAATCCAGATGTGAAAAACTTGTTGCATCTTTCCCAAAACGACTCATGGCTGTATTAGATCAAAAGGGTGCTTCTACTAAATACTGAGCAAAGGGTCTGAATACTTATGACCATGTGATATTTCAGTTTTTCTTTTTTAATAAATTTGCAAAAATTTCTACATTTCTGTTTTTTTCTGTCAAGATGGGGTGCTGAGTGTACATTACTGAGAAATAAAATGAACTTTTTTGATTTTTGGAAAATGGCTGCAATGAAACAAAGAGTGAAAAATTTAAAGGGGTCTGAATACTTTCCGTACCCACTGTATGTACATTTGCATGTTAAACAGGCTTGCAGACGAACTCAGTGAAGTCAATAAAATAACCAGAAGAGAGCAATAGCTGGGACAGAGTCTGGGTCTAACTTAAAATAACAATATTGATATTGTTAAGCTAATATTTTAAGCAGAAGTTCATTATATGCTATTTTTTTTATAAAAGAAACTGCAATTATTTAGACTTTCCTCTAGAATGTGGAAACTCTGAAACAGCATTTCTTACATAAAGGAACAGTAAATGGCCAATATATAGGGAAGTTCTGGTCTGATAGGTGAAGTGTTGAAACTCCTTTTATATGGTTGGCTGGAGTAGAGAGGGGGCACTGCCCTCAATTTTTGTAACTTTGCAAAGTCATGCTGACTTTCCTCAATAATTGGCCAGGTTGCTTCAGTGTTAAAATGGCTAGAGCTCAAAGAGCGTGGCGGGTTTCTTTTCTCTTTCTCACCTGCATACTTCCACCACTGTCTGTGTTTGCTGTGGAACAGCAACACCAATTACGAATTTGAACAAAATTTTGTTTTAAGTTTTTGCTTTGGTACATTTCTCAGATCAGAAATGAAATTCTCAAAACTACAGGTGGTGATGGTGCAGTGGACACATATCTTTAGTGTGAGAGAACTGGGTATAATTCCCCACAGTGACATCCACCAATGTGTCCCTGAGCAAGACACTTAACCCCTAGTCGCTCCAGAGGTGTGCGACCTCTGACATATATAGCAATTGTAAGTCTCTTTGGATAAAAGCATCCGCTAAATGAATAAATGTAAATGTACTTCAATCTCCACATCATCTTGTCACTTGTGCACATCATAAAAGCAATTTCTCATTGCTTTGAAAAAATTGCAAATGTGTTGACACACTGATGCAAATGATTATGTACAATTTCCTAAATATCAGTTGATTATGTCATGCAGATCACAATGTATTGTAGTGGGTCTCACTGCCCAAGACATAGGCACAAGTTCATTGCATAAGTCACTACATGCAAAATGGCTGAACACGTCAAAATCGAAGTTAAATAAAGTTTTTGCATTCAAGTATATAGCTGAACAAAATGTTGTTTCGTATGGACCATGGTGTATATATGTGTGTGTATATATATATAGCACTGACCCCGAATAGTCAAAGCATGATTCAATTGTCAATATCACAGTCGAAGCTTCACAGCGAAACAAGGATCGTGCCATTTTGGCAATAGGGGGGTGCTCAACGTCTGATTTTACATTGAACTACCAGTTTTCTCCCAATAACTTAATATACAGCCTATTAGAATATACCTTTCAACGTTTATTGCTGTAAATAAATATGTAAAAAGAATAAAACTTTCAATAAATGTTTTTGAAGTGCGTGAATAAATCCAAAATTGTAACCCTAACGCTGGGTTGTTAGTGCGCATGTGTAAGCTTCGCGTGTATGTGTGCAGTGGCAGTGGAGGAACGCTTGATGAAGAGATGGAGCTCCAGCTTCACTGGTGTTGTGCCGAGTTGTCCGCACCTCACAGGACTTTCGAATAATTTATCACCATTGATGACCCACATAAAGAATATTTTATCATTTTTAAATAGCCGGCTACTTGAAATAGACCCGCGAGGAACCGCAACGTGCATGCAGTTGTCGGCAGCAGTAATGCACGTAAAACTCTTCACAATAACATATATATGTGTGTGGAGAGAGAGAGAGAGAGAGAGAGAGTGTCTATATCTGTCAATCATATTTTCTATTAGACTTTTTTTGTAAGTGTCTCCTTATTGTAATTGATGTAATTGATGAAGATATCCATTGTGATGTGGATAAGAATCAGCATAAGGAGTGTTTCACATGCTTACATTTCTAATTTTGTAATTTCTTATGTAGTGCTATGCAGTGCTGTAACAGTCCACCCTTTTCCTTCTCTGCATCACAATAACATGGTCTGTCAACAAATTACAGTACGAACAGTAAAAACGTAACTGTGAATCCTGTCCAATACTGTTGAAATTGAGAAATTACATCAGAAAATACTTAGAGTACACTGTTATATTGATAACATGACTAAACATTTAGGCTGTCTTGTTCGTAAACAATGACACAAGGACTGACATGTTCACTGTCAAAGATTTGCTTTTGAGAGATGGACTAAGGATTTTAGCAAGTTACGGGCTTTTTCAGGTAATCCACTGTGTTGTGCTGTTTGTTTGATGTGTTTCGAGATATGCACTTACTGTTTTGCAAATGTTAGGGATGATTCGAGAAATGTACCAAAGCAAGTGAGAAAAACTGTAAGTTAATGGCCAAGACAATGGCCAGGATGGATCTTCTTAGAGTCTCACAGTGCAAATAGATGGACTATCCAATGGATCTGCTGATCTGTACAGCCTTGCATCTGTGTGTCAACCTTAAAACTCTTAAGGGAACTATACATTAGTACATTAGTGTATGGTAGATTAATATCATTAACAAAAATTTTTAATTAAGATGATACAATCAATTCGTTTTTAAAAATTACTGTCACCCTTTACACATACTTTGATAAAGCTCTCTACTTTTGGTCTACTTATAAACACTTTATGTAAGAGGTTATGTAGTACTTGTCTACTTTAAGACTGTTGTTTGAGTAACATATCCATTAGTGGCTTTTTTCCACAGGTTTGGGTGTCCAGAAGAATCACAGCACTGAGGTTTAATCTGAACTGTAAGCTCCTCCTGGAGGACACTGTAGAATATTTCCCCTCTGGCTTTTTATGCATCATTGTGCACCATTGTGATGTTAAAATTATGTGTGCGCTTGTATGCAGACAGGTGTGTGTTTGTTAGTGAGAGAGCAAAACTTGAGAGTATGTGACTTTACTACTCTTATTCCTTTTTTGAGTGTATATCATTTGTGCGTGTGTGTTGATGTGTGTGTGTGCGCGTGTGAAAATGTTTGCTCTCTTTGTAACTGCATGATAAATTGCCATCTTTAGCTTACAGTATTTCCCATATTTTATATTGCCACAACCAAATTATACTAAAATGTAAATGATCCTATTTCAAAATAGCAGCCTGCCATTATCATGTTAGTGTATATGGTGAGAGTCTAATAAAATGTATCCCGGCAGATATGCAGCACGCTTCTCAGCCTGTAGTCACAAAGGAGTGTACAGTATATACCGATATTACTGAGTAATGGAGAAATCCACCTGGAAACATTTAAGGAAAACTTCAAACGATTTGTTTTATTCCAATCCACTATATCAACTTACAAAAGTGTTTTACTTAGTGTAGAAAGTAATTTTACATATTTGGAACAAGATGCAACAAAACTGATTCTATTCTTCCTTTAATTTAAAGTCTTCTAACATGGTGTTTGACTTCCTGTGTTCCAGTTACATCACTCCACTCAATTTCAATCTACACATATACCTTATGCCACCTGCATAGCTCTTGCTGAGCTTCTATAGTTTAAGAAGGAGTGTTTGATTGACAGCTATGAGAATGGCTGTGCTCTAAGAAGGCACCCAAGGGTGAAGCTCCTTTGAATAATGAATGAATGAGCTGAAGCTCTTACCTCCCTGTGTCAACTTCACATGTGCAGAGGGCTCTCTCCTTTCTTATCTTTATCTCTACTTCAGTCCCATTTTATTGAAATATGCTTTGTTATCACAACGGAAACTAAGCCAGTTTAATTAATGTCCAATATTAACATTCAGAGACAGTGAAATATTAAGATAAAAACATCCAATCATGAAAAAAACATAAAGCTTTAACTGAATTTTAATTTTTTATTTTGAAATTCTATTTGCAAATAAATTGAGTGAATGAATAAAATGTGAAAGAAAACAATTTATTTGAGGTTTCAAATTCTTTCTATGCTTGTTCAGCAAAGATCCTCCTTAATCTAACTTTTTAGGACTTCTTGATTCTTGCAAAGTCTCCATTCTGCATGCACAGTGTTTTCCACTATGTCCAATTGTAGTAGCATAATGCTAAATTTTCACTGAAACAGAGCAAATTATATTTGTATTAATAGTCCAGCATGTTTCCATTGGGCCCAAGGTTGGTAGTTTCACTACTCCAATAGATATATGGAAGCCAACCAGGCAAAGCAAGATTTGGCATAGCACAAGGTTAGCACACTAATATTCTATATCTAAAGTGAAGGCTTTCTAACTTCCCAGTATTACAAAAAATAACCGTTTCACCTATTCATCCTATTGATTATGATTATTTAGATCAAGGGAGGCTTGTCTCTGTACACCTTTGAAAAAAGCTTTTATGATGAAGAGCTATAGAAATAAAACTGACTTAAAGTGACTCATGAATACTTAACAAATGGCATTGTATGTAAAAGACTCAAGATTCTGCTGCATCTCCAGATGTCTACATCCTTGCAGCCATGGCCATCCTGTTCCCTGGTCCCTAAAACCCTTGTGCGTCAGATTCCCAATGTTTTCCCTGTCCCACAGCATCAGCCTGCCAAGCCTTTAGCAAATCAGCTGGAGGGCAGTCTGTACCAGCAGAGAGAATTTGTGGGATCTTGGCTTGTCATCTTTCAGGGATATCAACTAATGGCCCCTTTGCTGTAGGTCCAAGAGTGTTCCTTGTGGTTTCTAGGACCCTCATCAAGTCCATGCTTCAGTCCCCTCTGCTGCCCAGCCAACCCAGCAATCACTCAGTCTGGCAACTAACTGTTTCCCTGTTTGGTAGATCATCTCTAACCTCATTAACCAGCCCTTCACTTCCTCAGTCACCCACCCACTTTCCTCCCGCCCTTCTGACAGCTAGTTTGCCCTCTGCTTCTCAATTAAGTAACCTTCCCTCTTACTTCCCAGCTACCCCCTTCTCTGTTTCTCTGCCGGAACTTGCATCTGTTTTTCCTTCTCTGGTTGAACATGTCTCTCTGTCTGAGCCTAAATCTGTTTCTGTTTTCGAGCATGAGATATAGCTGCCTCTTAGCCTATGACTTTTTGAGAGCTTGTCTTTTTGGTTTCACTGCCAGAGACTGTATCTGACTATCAAGCTTGAATCCATCCATTGTTCCAAGTCTGCTCCGGTATACCTATCAGAACCATTTTCCCCAATAAAGCCTGCCTCTATTCTGATTTCATCCCATGTATCCTTCCCATTCATAAGCTTCAGCTCTAGTTTGTCTATATTCATTTGCAGCCCAGGTCAGGGTCTCAATCACGTGTCCCTCAAATCTCTGTCCCAGTCAGTGCCCTTTCATTATCAGCCTGTGGCCTTTGGTCTCTCCTCCAAACCCTGTCCCCCATCATCTAACCCCTGAGACCAAGATCATTCTCTTGTGAACAATCCTGTCTAACTATTCACTCCTGAATAGTTGGCTATGCATCGACTCCGTAGCAACTCCTAACACATCAGTGCATCTGTCCTCGTTACAACTTTAACTCACACAAACTGACATCCAAAGCTAAGCGGTTGCATCACAGTTCAAATGCCATCAGTAAGTGAACGTATAACCATTCATGCGATCATCAGCGCTGTCTTCAGTTCAGTAGTATGTTCAGGCTGCTACTAGTCCAGAGACATTCAGTTCAGTTCAAAACTAACCTATGCATGCACTGCACATAAGGTAAGCTCTATTGTTTCCGACAATCGGAGATATCGGATTATGATTGTTTCGATGCCTTTTAATAGATTTGAATGAGGAAGTAATGTATTGCTTATTGCAGCTGAGCTAACGACAGCGCTCTCAGTCACCAGTGATGGAAGCTGCACTGCTGTCAGTTAGTCAGAAACAGTAAACTTATTTACCTAATTTAGTGCCCGAAGCTTATAAAGTCAAAAAGTCAACACACGGCAGTTGTAGGTGAAGGAATAGGGTTAAAATGATCATACAGGCCTTCAGAATACATCTAAGCAACACGTTAATTTAATGGAATACACAAATTTAATTACAGTCAGATCTACTCCTGCCCTAATAATGTGGCAGTGATATTATAAGCCTATTAACTTATGCATTGACATGGTCTGCAATTTTTTGTGAGCACTGTGTTTGTTATAACCTGGATTATGTGTTCTTCTACTACTTTTTCAAATTTGCCTAATATTATAGTTTGCTCTTTGTTTGTAAAATATGCCACTCTGCTGCCAGTAAACATAGTCTATGTTTGGGATTGGCCATATACTGGAAACACGCCCCTTTTATGTGAACTGGACTGGGAAACCCTGGGTTGATGTTCTAGAGATGATAACCAGCATTGTGTGACTGCTTGTTGTTGTTGTGTTGTTGTTAGGCTTAGCCAGATAATGAAAATATATGTTGGACTTGTTTTGTAGTACAGGCCCCAGGTCAGATCTGTGGTGGCCTTTTTTGCAACTGGAAGTCTTCAAAGTCAGACATTTTCAAATACTACACATAGGGGTTTTAAGTTATCTTTCACTTACCTAAAAGATACCTATTATTTGAGATATCATATCCAGATATGTGTTTACAGCATTATACCAATGTTCTCACTCCCAACTCACATATGGACACTAGGGATGGTATGTACGACCCTTGAATCAAAGAATATAGAAATTCTTCGTTTGAAACAGTTGGGTCAGAAGAAGGACAAGCCAGAAATGTGGAGGAAGAAATGTGATGCTACCAAGCCGACCAATCAAGGTTCTTGCAGTCTGCGTCACTTCAACGTGCATATAGTTACATTTTTGTGGAGGTGTGCGGCGTAGACTGTATGGCTACATTTGACGCATAATATAAATGACCCTTTATGATATTCTGCTCATGGACTAGTGGTGTTGGCCTATTTTACTGTGTCTGTTTCAGTAATATGGAGGTCATCTATCATACAATCAATGTTTGGTTATTATGATGACTCAGTTATGACTTAATGTGTTTTAATGTCTTTCTTTTCCTGTCTCTGTTTCTGTCTCACTCTCTCTCTCTTTCTCCCTTCAGAATGTCTTTTTGCAATAATTTAAAATTAGAAGTAAAGCTGATGTAGATGTTGCAAAAGTATGAATGTAATGCAAATGTTATCGCTGCAGCCCTGCATGGGTGCACTTTTGCACCTATACCATGGCTGCTTACCAAAAGAAAAAAGTAGATGTGTGGTTAAATTGAGCTCAGCCTTATAGTTTCATATCAGGATGTCAGACTTCTGCCACATTTCCAGTTCTTCTTTATGACATTTTTTTTAAGAGTACAAGTATTCCCTAAAGGCCAACAAGTCAGGTCATTAGTTAGTTAAATTTATACTGCTCTGTTTAGTGTATTTTTAGTGCATTGTGCTTAGTAAAGCTGTTTAGTGATCTAACCATACGTTTTATTATAGATAACCTGCTTTTTAGGAGGTCTGACCTTTTGATTCTGAATGGTGGTCTTGTCTGAAGGCATCCCAATTTAGGAGCTACACCTGCCAGCCAATCAGAAACAAGCATTTTTATGGCTTTATAACATCATTCAACTTGTAGGCCTCCCGTTATATATATATATATATATATATATATATATATATATATATATATATATATATATATATATATATATATAGAGAGAGAGAGAGAGAGAGAGAGAGAGAGAGAGAGAGAGAGAGATCTGCCGTGTTTCTGGACTACTCATTATTTATTTTCGATGGGATATTGATAACAACCGGAATGTAAAGCGAGTGGGCGCGGGTGTGTGTATGTATGAGAGAGAAAGTGACAAGCAATATATAGGCTACAGTGTGTGTATAGACACACAAAGACAGGGAAGTGAGGGAGACGCGCGGACACCCTGCACAGAGTGAAAGAAGGAGGAGGGCGAGCAGATCCTCAGTCAGTGTGTGAGGGAAGAGACGAAGTAGAGACCTGCTCACACGCAGACCCGCTCGCTCACGCACACTCCTTCTCACTCTCATACTCTCATTCTCCTCCTCTCTCTCTCCCTCGTGCTTGCAAGGAACGAGAGGGCGAACGGAAGGGAAGAATGAGGAAGAAGTCCTCTGTGCTGCGCGCCTCGTCCCAACAAATGCGGGTTTGCTGATGAAGCGCCGCTCCGGTCATCCGATCATACAGGTCGCACAAGTCGCGCTGCATGGAAACGAGGAGTAGGGGCCACAACAGAAAACAACGGCAACAAAAACAACTGCCAGTGCATTGGAATCCGGACTCCTCTCCCCCTTTATTTGTGCGTCTCGGTCGGTGGATACGCCGTCTTGGCTGGCGTATAAGAGCTCCCTGCGTCTTCATTACCATTCCCCACTACTGGCTTACCTCTGCTCCTCCTCGTCTTACTCCTTGTACTGCTACTATTATTATTAGAACCATATTGCTGTTTTTACTACTGACTTTCTTCTCCGGATTGTGGACAATCTCTGGATAAAAGGTAGGCCATTCTGTAGTTTTCTGGGTGCGTTTTCCGTAGGGTTAACAATGTCAATAGTGATGAATTATGGGGGTCTTTGCCTCTAATTCGCCGCACTGTCTGAGGAAAGCAAGTTTTTTTGGGGGAGGGAGGGAGGGAGGGATGTGGATGTGAATCGGAGGGGACAGTGTCGCCTCATGGAGACCTGAAAGCACCATGCGTCGGAAGGGTTTGGATGCGATGTGGAGACGATGTTTCCTCACCTCCTAACGCGTTCCACACTGAGCTTTTCCTCAATGACCGCTGGTTCAGACATCACTGGGTGCGGTGGAAGGTGTTTGTCATTTGTTTGTTCGTTAAAATAAGCAGTCGGCTTGGAATCCGGAGGTTTCTTCTTTTCGCCTCAGGGTCTGTATTTTTTCCTTTCTTGCCCTTCACTCCAACCCTCATTCACTGTTCTCCTGTCCCTTACGCTAATGTTTAAGTCTGACCGCCTACCTCGTTTATTTCTAGAGGAATAATAATTACGGATGCAGAGCACGTCCAGATAACCACGCTCGCACCTTTTATAGGCTTTCGATGTGGAAGTTGAAAGAAAAGGAAGAAAGAAGCGCAGTCCAGGCTAAATTTCCCCTTAGAGATGACATACCTGGCAAAGGATGAATGATCCAGGCGCTTAAAAGCGCATTGAGAGCCTGAACAATTGCGCAATTTTACACGTTCCCCATCCTTTGCGCCAAACAGTGCACCTCTGTTAGGGCTGAGTGCCTTTGCACATCATTGCAGAGCAGGTTGGGGGAGAAATCTGAGTCCGGACCCCTTGGTTAAGCGCGAATGGGTTTTATTCGGCGTTGTTTCTGAATTAGAGGATCTGTTGGATTTTAAGTCTTAAACGTGAAATCTGAGGAAAACGCTTTTGTCTGCTGTGTTTGGAAAATGTTATAAAATGGAAAGGAAACAATGGCAGAGCTTCACACATCAGTTAACTGTTCCTGTAAACCTGGCACATATAATATTAGAGGAGGCAGCAGTGACACTACAAAGGCTTCATCTTGTGAGGAGTGCTTGGCACATCAGGCAGGCACCATCAAGGCTTTCCAGGCAATCTTTTAAGGCTGACTTCAGTCAGGCTTTATGGGCATGACAGAGGAACATTACACATACTCATCCACTGTGGATGGTATGAAATCTTTATTTATAACAATGAAGAACTGAAACGCAACCAGAGGTCTTTACTGCTTTATTTACCCTTCTGCAGCAGTGCAGTTGGTTATTGATGAAATATAAGATATTGTTGTGATGCAGTGAGGATTCATTTCAGGCATCACAAGATAATAGGTTCTGTTTAGCCTTAGTGATGTATTTTTACATATCTGATGCCAGATTCAGGCCATCTCTCAATGGGTATTCATTTACCACACACACACACACACAGGCACACAACTTGCTCCAGTAGTTTCTACAGTGTAGCAAGTGCAAGGCAAAGTAAACATACATTATTTTTTTTACTGCCATCAGTAAAGCTCCCATTTATTTTCATTCTATTTTTTGCGTTATTTTTTGTAGCATTTCTGGAGATTTCTATTTCCATCATAACATGGCAACCCGGTGTCATCAATCTGCACACAAATAACAAGACTTAGATTGCTGCCATGCCTATTTACTTATTTCTTGGCGTCTTTTTTTCTGCCTGGGCTGTTATGTTAAAATGTTTTAGGTTTAAATTGTGGGGTTTCACCTTCAATATAAAAGAGTGGTGAATATATCAAGACAGAACAACACAACATTTGTAATTTGACCTGGCCACTTTTTTCAAGGACAAGATCAGTTAAAATCTCTGCAAAAGATCTTCTTAATAATGTTCCCACGTATTAAATAGTTTTTCTGCTTCTTTCTGCAAAATAGACCCTGTTCACTATAGTTTACAGTAAACAGGGTCCCTTCAAGGCAAGGACAGGTCAAGTAATGCTTAAAGTGAAAAATCAGGAGAAAATGCACAAGAGTTGCTGATTTTATTACAGATTAGCCAGTCCCTTGAAGTAAAAGCCATTTTCCAATCCAGTTTTAAGGGTGATTTTAGAATAACGGATTTTTTCAAATGCTATTTTACCATTTCATTTCCATATTCAAAATATACAGATACATTCCTTCTATAATTTCAAAAAATTCAAACTAAAGGACTGTAATCACCCCTTCATTTATCACATACTGAACACTGTACTGTAAGTATATTCTGTCAAAGCATATGTTACTGATAGATGCATGTCAAGTGTCAAGACAAATACATGCCAGTTTTCAATTGCAAATCATATTGACTTGCCTGCACTCTACATGTTGTTTCTTAAGCAACGTGTGGAGAACAGCTGCTCTCAGACCCAGAACTGGTAATCTGGCAGCCAAAATAAAATGTTTACATTATTCATCATTAGCATGGATGTGTATCAGATTGACATGTCAGGTCTGATAAAGATATTATATCACAGTAACGCAAATAAATCATTGTCATGTTAATCTTGGTAAAAGCATTGTAAACAAATGAGTCACTGGGAAGATGCAGCCTTTATTGGCCAGTATTCTACGTTTGATGCAGTGCACTACTGAGTACAACTGGGTAGAAGAAATATCCTTATAGCACAAAAACAGGGTAAAAAAAAAATTAAACTCTGGAAATGTCAAGTTTATCTCTGATAACCAGAGCTACATCCATGATATAGTCAGTGTTTACAGGATATACAGACTATTTCTGGAAAACAGCAGCAGTAGAGAGGTACTTCTAGGATGAGACAGAGACTACCAGCTGGCTCCACTGTGGCTTGAAAAAAAAAAAGATGCATGTACCACTTTTAACAAGCATATGAACAACTGGATATAAAGTATTTCTGTTGTGACCTTGCAGTTAGTGGTTGATAAGGTCGTACAGAGCAGGCACAACCCCCCACAATTAATAAGCTAAAATATGGATGAATTCAAACAAAGTGGCATGCGTAGCATCAGCCCATTCTCACCAGAAAATGGCCATATAGGTAGATTGTGCAAGCAGCTTTTTACGACCCAATAAACTGAAGTTTATTGTCAGGCCCCGTCCTCTCGTGGCTGGAATAATGCACGTCATGTGACTTACGTTATTTACGTAATGTGGCTTATGTAATGTTCTTATTTTAACCCATGCCATAATGTTTTCTTAAACCTAACCAAGTAATGTTGTTGCCTAAACCAAACCAAACTGTGACCACTTCACAATGTTAACCACTTGTTTAACATATTAAGACTTTCATCACATGACTTACGTAACATACATAAGGTCCAGTACACCTTTCGCTGGACTGGTACTTTTCATTGGTCATATATGTCATTTTGGGAGTCACTGGCAATCAACCTATTTTGGAGAAATTTAATGGTAACATGGTATGGCATACTAGTATGATGAAAAGCATATATACAGAGTATTCAAGTCAAATAAATGTATTTATACAGTATACCATATCAATATGTTTGTCTCAGAGTGCTTTACAATCTGTACAACTTTTTACACTCCCTCTTAAGACCATTACTTGGGATAAAATACTGATTCAAGACAACATAATCTTAAAGTTAATATGGCAAACATGTTAGCAAACAGTTAACTAGCATCTAGTTGGAGTTGCAACATTAGCATTTTTTTTGGAGTCATGTTTTTGTCCACCCAACAACTGAAAGTCTTCTTGCTCTGTTTTAGTCTCCACCTGCTCCTGGTAGAAGTATCTGGCTCTTAAGCTGTGAGAGTGAACCAGAAAATGCAAAGTGAGCTGAATGATGCTAAAATGCTCAATAGAGCTGAAGGAACCTTCTGGTTAAGCGTCTGTGGGTTTGTCACAATAAGCAACCCCTGTCACATTACACATACTTATTTGACCCATTGATAATGTAGAACTGTTGATAAGTACAGCTTTATGTGTAGGTACGTCGTCATTTATTTTAATATGCGTCAAAAAAATTTGAGACGAAGAGTAAGAAGGCCAGGATGTGTTGTTGTTAAATGCAACCCACTGAATTAAAGGTGATTGTGTAACAGGCACTAGCAAGGAAAGGGGGTTTAGTTTAAGGTTAACTGCTTGCCTTTAGCTACTTCTTCTCCCGTGAATGAAGGGAGCACTGGAGATAATGGGAGTCATTTATTTGACTTTTTCATGATTTTTTTTGTCTACTTGCACAATTCCAAACAGGAAAACAAACAGGAATTGTGTGTCCCTAGTCACATCCCAGATAGACACACACAGATAATGTCGATGGATAGACAAAGTGATAAAATTGTCTTGTGTATTACAGTGCCTGTCATTTCCACCAGGGGTAATAATATGACAAACCATCTTGGCTTGAGGATTGGCTGCCAGGCAGATCCAGGCTAAAAGAGCTCAACATCACCCTGATGACAGTAAACACAGACCATTAATCTTCAGTTGTTTGCAGGGGCCAGTGTGTGTGTGTGTGTAGGTGTGGAGGTGTGGAGGTGTGTGTGTGCATATTTGGTCTTGCACTCACACACATTGGCACACAGTAGAATATCCCTTCAGCTTTATTTCACTATAAGGTAAGAGTACGTTAGGTGACCTCTCTCTTTCCTGTATTGTACTCTTTTTCTTTCCATCTGTCTCTGTCTTTATCTCTCTTTCTCTTTCCTCTAGACATTTTACTCTGTTTGAAAGCCCCTTTTGTTTACTTTTTTATATTTCTTTGCCTTCTTGGCACGTGTGGGTGCTGCCTTCAGAGGCTCCCGAGGAATAACAGTATTGGGGCAGCGAGACAACATCTTGCCTCATTGCAGCACATGGTTTTGTTTTTCTTAACTTAATGTATTGTGCTTTTGCTTTAGCCTCTGGGAAGGATGATTCAGTGGTCCAGTTTATGTGTGTGTCTGTGTGTGTGTGTGTGTGTGTGTGTGTGTGTGGCTTTTTTTTTTTTTGAGCTGAGTTGTCCTATGTTGTGTTTGTCTTGAAATGGAACCAAGTTTTTAAGGTCACTATATTCTGAAATCTGATATTTAAATTACAAAATCCAAATTCGCAGCCACTGTTCAGCGACTAAGCCCCATCTAGTGTTAATAGCAGATATAAACATACACCACTGAGCAGGGCATCTGTTTTTCCTTTATCAAATTTTATTATTTTTATGCAGAAAGAGAACAACTGCTGTCAGTCATTCCTACCGGATATATTTTGCAGCTGTACAACAAAACAGAACTATAAACAGACCAGGTAATTATCTGAAGTCATCCGAAGTGTAATCTCCTGATAAAGTGTAAAGCAATCAGGGTTGTGTAAGCAGGGTTTATCAAGGATTGGTGTTCCTGAGGATGAATTATTAGCAAGCTAAGAAACAGAGCAAAGTACAGTAACTAGAGCAGGGACTCCAGGTTAATAAATTCATTTTTATTGGTACATTACAACACAGTGTTTTATAGTAAAACATGCACAGTATTAACTACCTTGAACTATTCATTGTATTATGAGGAGAATTGAGAGATGCAAGTGCCTACAAGTAGGAAAGGAAGAAGTGTTGTAATTGCTGGATTGCTGGTTTTAATTCCCAAACTCACAGGGAAATAACCAAAATAGTTTGCAACTGCTGCTTATATGCCATTTTGCAAGGCAAAACAAGACATTTTTGAGATTTTGAGATGAGAAGAGATTTGTTTATGTGCGGACTGTGGCAGCTACCATGATATTGTCATCTAACACGATCAATTATATAGTTTTCGTTTCCCATTTATCCTGTTCAGGGTCAGAGTTCAATATCTTACACATTAAATAGTAATCTGCAATTTGTACTATTTAAACTAACTTGATATAATGCTGTAATTGGTGAGCTTCAGTGGTGCTGATTTGTTTTCACCTTTGGACAGAGCCAGGTTACCTGTTTGCAGTCTTTATGCTAAGCTAAGCTAACCATCTTGTGGCTATAGTTAACAATGTAATAGGCAATATGAGAATCTAACTCTTAGCAAGAACGGTAATAAGGGCATTTCTGTTTAACTGACTTAATTAACTTTAATGACTGTCTCCTTTTAAATGTGCTTTTCTCTTCTATATAAAGACATCAAGGTGTTAATGTTAAATTTATTTTTATTATTATTTTTTTTTTTTTACACCCATTAACCTGTTAATGATACAATTCAAACAATTTTATTCATATATTTCTGTTTAACTTGTCCTATACTTTACCGTAACATATTATATTTACTGCTCCAACAGTTTCTATTTCTCCAAGATTTCATGGGCCTCACTGGTGTAGAGAATCCATAGAAAAGACACTCTATTGTTTAGAGAACAGCTGGCACAGAAGGCATGCTCTTTAGCCATGAGCCCGTTAAGAAAATGACATCCTTAAGTGAAAACAACCAAATCCCCAAGCACACTGAATTATTGATCACTTGGAAATGCCACACAAAGCCTTGTGTGACCACACAAGAAGGCCGTAGAAGGCAAAGAGCTGCTGGATCACATTAGCCAGGAGGAAAATGTTTGCCTATGAGTTTACTGAACTCAAGTTTAATTAAGTAGATGGGTAATTTTGTCCCGAATTGATTTTCTTAACATCTGAACAAAACCCTCTCACCCATTAAGTATACATAGCAGTCAAACTGAACACGTCACATTTGGTTTATTTAACCCAAATATTTTAATTCACCATTGTTGGACTGATTGTGCATTACCCAGTAACTGGTTTCTGCAGCATGTAGCTGTCAACAACATTAGGCAAGGCACACATACACACACACATACTTTCTACAGTATGTATAATATCTTGAATAAACATTCACACATTGATTACATCCTCTGTGAAAATGGATTCATTTATAATGAGTATTGTGGTAGGAAGAAAAGCAGGAAAGTACACATGTAACTACTGATGTCGGGTAAATTTTGCTTTATGTGCATGTAAGAATGTGAACAGTTAATTATCGGTGAATGGATGTTGGCATTCAGGAATGTGGAAGAAGCTTGTTTGAGGAGAGTTATAAACTCATCTTTGTTTCGGGTCTTGGTTCTTGTTCTTGATCCCTGATTATAAGGATTACTACTTGTGTGTATGCAGCAGTTCTAAAAGTTCTGCAAAGTGGTAAAGGTTTGTTCCCGGGTAACTCTCTATACAGATGTGAGGGTAAGTAAAGAGTGGACCAACATCATGTGATTTGGCCAGACGGATATGGATGAAGTCACTTTCTATTGTTTGTCCAACTGGCATGTAAACGTGGGTTTTCTTTTCAAGAAAAAGTAATAGAGAGACAATCTGTACAGCCAGAAACATGGATATTTACAAGCTCATTGCTGTTCTCATATTGCTGTACTGCTCTGTTTCAGTCTAGTTAATTGACAAACTGGTGTTAACAAGTCTCTAAAGCTGTTTACAAGTTAAATAAGGCATTCTCCTGATTTTGGAAATAAAGCATAAGTCTGAGTATCGCTTTCGCCATCACTCACTCTATGATACACAGTAATTAATATTATTTAACATTTTGCTTGACTTTAGGGACAATGTCTGTCAGTCCATCACTTCGGTCCAGATTGAAATCTCAACGCTTTGATCGTTTGCCATGGATGAATCCTACTGACTTTGGTGATACCCTAACTTTTCCTCTAGCATGACCTTGAGGTTGACCTTTGTCATTTTGAGTTGAAATGTCTCAACAACCATTGGATGGATTGCAATGAAATTTGTTCAGAAATTCACGTTCCTTTTAGGATGTATTATAATAGCTCTGGTCACCGATGACATATGATTATATCATCTTGATACAATTCAATTTAATCGATTAATAATAGTAATGCATCATTAGCCCTAGCCTCAGATTTTCAGGTCAAAAACTGATATTTGGGAATAAAATAATCTATTAAAACATATGTACACATTTTTAGCAAAGATTCCTTAAATTCTTTCAACCTGCAAATATTTACACAGACACACATAATATTGGCCCACTTATTTTCTCTATTAATAGATGCAATGTAATGTGGTCCAAAAAAATCATCTAGCCCAAATTCTTCATACACAGAACCCTTTACCACATTGGGCCGGAAGACTTTAGTACTAAAGACTACTAAATTGTGCATTCTGAAATATTGCACGTGTAATTTAGTACCTGCTATGGGTGATTAACTAAGAATTATTGCGTTGATGACAACAGGTGCAAACACAATGGAGGCGGCAGGATTTAAATGATTTGAATGGTTTAGCGTGTTTTAATGGTTTCCGCCATGGAGATTCGGGAGGGAAGGCAGCCACTGAGTAAAAACCTTGGTTTGTTTCATTCAGTCCCGAGTAAGTGGAAATCAAATGTACGTGCCCATCCTAAGATTACACAAAGTACTTGGGACAGCACACCTTAAAAACTGCTTTGGGAAACCCCAGCAGAATCAGCTACAGTATGCTGGAATGACCCAGACGCAAGGACAGGGCGCGAACTACGGGGGGGGGGGGGTGGGGGGTAAGACATAAGCTCCCCTAAAGAATATTGACTGTTTCAATCAATTTCTATATTTCTGTATCATCATGGATCAGTATCAGGAGCGTCATGCTTCATCCAGCCAGAGGGAATGATCACCGACCATCCGCCCGGTTGCTCCGCAATCTCCTGTCCCTGGCCCTATACACCCCAACGCCCCATTCCCTCTCTGTTACCTACAATGGGTTGTGTCGCTATATGACCGGCCCGCTATGAACAGTTGGTGATCGTTCCCTCTGGCTGGATGAATTTTATCCATGCACTACTGCAGCTGGGGGCAAAGAGGTCAAGTCGAAACTACACCCCCTCTCCCCCTCCGAAAGCTAAGGTATGGATCGCAAATACAGAGTTGCATGAAGTTTGGGCATGGCAGGTATTGCGTGACTCCTTCTTGTAACTGGCTCCAAATCAGCCCTTAGGTCAGCCAACAGCTCCAATATGGCATGGCTGGAGAGGCAAAATGTCATTCTCCGTGGACACCGTTAGTAGATCAGCTTACATGTTAAATTACTGGTGATGTCAAGTTTGCACACGTTTTTACTCATGTAAACCTTTAGTAAATCTGGCCCATAGTGTAAACCCCATTCTCATTGTCTGAAGGCATATCAGCCATAGAGAATACATGAGCACACACATTCAAAATCTGTCTGGACAGTGTGGCAGCACTGAAAGGAGTATTTACATTTTTCTTTTTTATCCCCTTAAACCTCAAGGGAGGGTGTGTGTATGTGTCTTAAACATGGAACAGCCACATCCCTTTGCCTTCGTCTTCTTCCGTTCTGCTATTTAAGACCACCTAAGCACATTGGCTCCATGTACATTTTGGATTTGCTTTTATATTCCTGCTGGTAACTTTTAAGGTACAGTTAGGCTCCCAGTAATGTAGATGCCCTGTGAACTACAACACAGCCACTGGTTCTCAAAAAGGGGTCTCCAGGCTAGTACACACTAATATATTGTATTCTAGAAATTCAGTTACAAGTGTGACTTGGAAACTGAATGACAGATTTGAAGTCTCAGTGTAATGATTTTGTGTTCTCTTAGAGAGTGGCCTGTTTAAGGAAAATCCTCCCCTCTGCACTTAAAATGCTTTAAAACCAGTTATCAGTGGGGCAAATGGCAAAAATGTGACACACAATCAAATGTTTTAGTATACAGTAATGAATACTGTACTGTACGTCCAAACAGTTTATCACAAACCTGAATTGTGTGTAGTGATGTCATTTTTTATAATAATTTAGTTCTTTGATTGGTTTAAACTGTATAATGAACAATTAACTGAAATTCATTGACAAAAAATTAAATACCAAAAAAACACAGTCTTTGTTTGCCTTTGTTTTGTTTGCAATGTAATACAGCAGATCATGTGCATAATTTCCAAATCTTTCCATCAACTTTCGTTATCTTACCAGCCAGTTTTAGAAAAACAGTACAGTACCAACTTATCTTAAAATGATGTCCAACTGGCTTCAAAGCTCTCTAATTACAGTAAAGCTAGTTTTGTTGACAACCGGACTGTTATCAGAGAAAGCCACTCCCGGCCGGGTTACATGAAAAACAGCAGGGTATTATTGCTACAGGGATGTGGCTGTGAGATTAAAGAAGCTGCTCCATGAAAATCTATAAAGCTGAGGAGCTGAAGTTTAACCTTTGGCCATTTGAATGTGCTGCCCTTGAACAGCTTAACAAAACATCTTACCTTAACATATGTTTTTTACAATCCACCATGGTGAAGTATTAAAATGACACTGCAAAATTCTCTATATTCACATCTGCCATCGGACCTGCTGCAAATTAAAGCCAAATGTCTGCAGTGTTTTGGCTAAATATGAATGTCAGCCTAAATCTTGAAATAATATAAATTAATGCTGTAAAAATTGAAACCTTAACCTCCTTCATCAATTCATACCGCTGTTTTGAACAACATTAATTGGGTCTATGACAGCCTATTCTGAATTCTTTCCTCTTCTCCTCTCTTTTCTCTGAATGTTCTAGATCCTCATTAATCGTCAGCCTAGAGTACTGGTCTTGACATCAACATGGGCCGCTGGGGTCACTCCTCCCTCCTGTCCCCTGCCCTCAGGCTAGCAGTCGTCACAGCGATTCTTCTCTTCGAGCTTCATCCCTCATTGGCCGGCGCTCCCCCCGAGCAGAGCTTGGGGAGCTCTGTTTCGGCAGTGTCCACAAATAAAACTGAATGCAGCAAGGCTGAGGCGTGTGCAAAGGGGGTGCTCTTACCTATTTGGGAGCCCCAAAACCCGTCTTTTGGTGACAAGGTGGCCCGTGCAACAGTTTACTTTGTAGCTCTGGTCTACATGTTCCTGGGTGTGTCAATCATCGCAGACCGTTTCATGGCATCAATAGAGGTCATCACGTCACAGGAAAAGGAGATCACCATCAAGAAACCCAATGGGGAAACCACCACCACCACTGTTCGGATCTGGAACGAGACTGTTTCCAATCTCACCCTCATGGCTCTGGGCTCTTCGGCTCCTGAGATCCTGCTGTCCGTCATAGAAGTCATAGGTCATGGGTTTCAGGCTGGCACACTGGGCCCCTCCACCATTGTGGGCTCTGCAGCGTTCAACATGTTTGTCATCATCGGACTATGTGTGTACGTTGTGCCCGACGGCGAGACGAGGAAGGTCAAGCACCTCCGCGTCTTCTTCGTCACGGCCACCTGGAGTATCTTCGCCTACATTTGGCTCTACTTGATCCTGTCCGTGATCTCGCCTGGCGTTGTGCAGGTGTGGGAGGGGCTGCTCACGTTCCTCTTCTTCCCCATCTGTGTGGTGTTCGCCTGGGTGGCCGACCGGCGCCTGCTGTTCTACAAGTATGTGTACAAGCGTTACCGCACTGGCAAGCAGCGTGGCATGATCATCGAGACGGAGGGAGACCGTCCACTTCCTTCCAAGGTATTCTCAGAGGAATTAACACAACTACTACTACCACTATTACAATTAATACACATACTTTATATTAGTAGTACCCCCGTTACTGCTACAGCACAGCTTCACTCAGCTGCTGGAATAGAAATATGATTAATTATCCACACAATAATAAAAGCTTCCTACGGTACTAATAGACTTTTTATAATATAGATTTTAATCTTTAATTGGTAATAACATTGTATTCACAATTTATAGAACGTCTCTCTGATCCAACTCTGACCTATTGTACTGTGCCATAGACTACTTTTCCTGTGCAACGACAGATTATTATCCCCATTATAAGCTTGCTCACTTTCACTTTTACTTCCAAATAAAGTGGTTTAGACAATGTGACCAACTTGCCTTCTTGCTCGGTCACTTTGATTGATGTTTTCTGAACCATTAAAAATGATGTCAAAACTATGAAAATAAGACCAAAGTTGTATTAAACTTGAATTATCCTTTATTTATAATTATTATTATATTAATTCAAATCAATACACAACTGAAATCATACACTACTAGGCATGCTGCTATCATCAGTACTATCACCAGGGATGCACAGTATTTAAAATACATATTTGAAATACTAAATAGAATTTTGTCATTTGTGTTTAATAGAGTTAATGAAAATATCTTCATATTCTGTATCAAAATAATTTAGTGTTTTGTATTTTGTAGTTTTAAAATACTGTAAAATACTTTGTGACAAGTCTACGTGATGACCTACTTAGTAATTTGCCCAGATTTGTTGTGATCAGAACAGAAAATTAATCCAGTCCTAAAGAAGAAGGTCAAGGTGAGAAGCGTGTAGGTGTGTAGCTTTCCATCAATTTTTAGCATAAACTGATATAATTTTTAACAATTCCAGTTAAGGTTTGGAGTTCTTTTTTGTAGCCTAGGCTACCTTGTTTTCCATCCATCCATCCATCCATTCATTGTCAACCGCTTATCCTGCGTACAGGGTCGCGGGGAAATTGTTTTCCAGTTAATGTAATTTTGGCTAACTATTTGACCCGAGGAACAGCCCTCACACTCACCTTGGAACATTTTTATTATTTTTGAAATACAAAAATTAAGTAGTTTACTTTCATACATAGAGTGGCTGCAGTATTTTGTAACTTATTTTGATTACTTAAAATTTGAGAATTTGGTATCTTATTTAAAAATACATTTTGATGTATTTTTTTCCCACCACTATTAGATGTTGTAAAGATTATAAAATAACGTTTACTGAATTTTACTGAATTGAAAATTTTTACTTGAAAAACAGGTACTTCCTTTCAACAGTTAATAGAAACATAATACCCACTCTTATATGATGATAACATTAGAAATTATTAAAATTATTGTGGTATTTGTAGAACATGTGTAAAATACTACATTTCAGAAGCTAAAATTCCTTCATTCATGTCTTATGAAGAATTGAACAGTCATGCTGGGAGCTCTCTCTTGCCCACAGGTAGATCAAAAAAGCACACCAATAGAAATTAATTAAGCTGTCCTTATCCAAACATGTAGTGGGAAAAAACAAAGGAGCAGATAAGGCACTTTATGTTCTGTGTATCCGAAACAATTATCTGTCTGATTGGAACTCTGCCAATGCAATGAAGCATATACTGCAAACAGACGTAAATACTTTTTAAGTATTGCTTATTTTTAATTTCCTGTTTTGACTACTATCTGGTGCTTTGTGTGATGTTCTATGAAGTGCATTTCCACATCTAATTACATTTTCAGTATAGTTAATTTAGAGGCTCTCAGCGTCTCTAACTTGTGCTATTATTTCGCTCATTTCTTTGATGAAATTATTAATAGTCAGTACTCCATTAGGAAAGGATCACATGAAGAGCAATTTCATTTCAACTTCTGGCTAAAAGAAATCACTGAATCAAACCCAACAGAAATGCCTTTGTACCTGAGGGGAAAGCCTAATAATTTAGAAGTTTTAAATTGCTTCTTGCTTAAAGTGCAAAAAGACATTTAATCTCATAGGAAAATAATCCTTCAATGAACAACAGAACAACCTCTTAACTCAGAGAGAAACAGATGGCTGACATTTTGATAACATTTCTAATAAATGCTGGTGCTAGTATTTTCTTATAGTCACACGCACAGTAAACATTAATGCGGGTTGTTTTTGAAATTTGCAAGCAAACTATCTAGCAAATACAGTAAACTCTTGGCCTAAACTGAGCTTAATACTCTCAAGCTTAACTCTGTAGTAGACTGATCACAGTCTACTCAGGCAGATTGACAGGATGGTAGAGCTGTAATGGAATGTTGGCATTGAGGAGCACAATTGTTGGCATTGAGGAGCACAAATGGATGCTAACAAAGCCAGGGAATAATAATAATTATATAGTGCTTTATAATCACATCAGAGTGGAGGGGGGGACTAATCTCGACCACCACCACCAATGCAATTCATAACCTAGGATAGGACTCACACGGAAACTATACATTTCTGCCTTTGTTTGCATGGTTGTTATAGGTCTTGTTTCACACCCAGTTCTCAGTGAACCTCAGTGAAGTGCCTTGACATTTGACATACTGCTCCAAAGCCTTAAATCAATGGTACTGATTAAATTGCTTTTTTTTTCCTCTTTGAAGGTGGACATTGAGATGGATGGGAAGATGCTGAACTCTCATGGTGTTGACTTCCTGGATGGTCCGCTGGGTATGGATATAGATGAGAAGGATCTGGATGAGGAGGAGACCCGGAGAGACATGGCCAAGATCCTGAAGGAGCTCAAACAGAAACACCCTGACAAGGAGGTGGGTAACAAAGTCCTCATATATAGTGCAATAAAACATACTGTCAGAAGAACATACTGCTACTGCTGAACCTGTCTGTGTGTTTCCCAGTGTTGTTTTTTTTGTATAGGAAATTAACTGACAAAATAAACAGCAGCAGATGACACACTTTCTATTTGCTTTCATTATCACAGTGATTATGGTGATGAATGCAGCTAAGGTCTCATCACAACCTCTCAGATTAATTTGATAATGGTACATCTGAAAAAAGAAAATTGCAAAGGAAACTGAGCACCCATTAAATAAATATGTAAATAAAAAAATAAACACAGATACTGACATTGGTAATTCATCTGTCTCATCAGCTGGCTGGCTGCCTGTCCCCGCAAGATAAACATATAGGAATTTGAATTTACAATAAGCAATGACACAGAGTGCTAACTTGTGTCTACATACAGTGGGGGAAATAAGTATTTGACCCCTTGCTGATTTTGCAGGTTTGCCCACTTACAAAGAATGCAACGATCTATAATTTTAATCATATGTACATTCTAACAGTGAAAGACAGAATCCCAAAGAAAATTCCAGAAAATCACATCATATGAATTTATTAAAATTGATAACCATCTGATGAGGAAAAACAAGTATTTGACCCCCTGGACAAACAGCATGTTAATATTTTGTAGAAAAGCCATTATTGGCCAGCACAGATGTCAAACGGTTTTTATAGTTGGTGACAAGGTTTGTGCACATTTCGGCAGGGATGTTGGCCCACTCCTCCCTGCAGACAGCCTCCAAATCATTCAGGTTCCGAGGTTGTCGCCTGGCAACTCGAATTTTAAGCTCCCTCCAAAGATTTTCAATTGGATTCAGGTCTGGCGACTGGCTAGGCCACTCCAGAACCTTGATGTGCTTCTTCTTCAGCCACTCTTTTGTTGCTTTGGCGGTGTGCTTAGGGTCGTTGTCGTGCTGAAACACCCATCCTCGACCCATCTTCAGCTCTCTCACTGAGGGAAGGAGATGTTGGTCCAGAATTCCACGATACATGGCCCCGTCCATCCTCCCCTCAATACGATGGAGTTGTCCCGTCCCCTTGGCTGAAAAGCACCCCCAAAGCATGATGTTGCCACCACCATGCTTGACGGTGGGGATGGTGTTCTTTGGGTTGTACTCTGTGTTCTTTGCCCTCCAAACACGACGAGTTGAGGCCAAAAAGTTCTATTTTGGTCTCATCTGACCACATCACCTTCTTCCAGGCCTCTTCTGAGTCGTCCAGGTGGTGAATGGCGAACTTCATGCGGGCCTGTACATGTTTCTACTTGAGCAGGGGGACCTTGCGTGCGCTGCAGGATTTCAATCCATGACGGCGTAGTGTGTTACCAACCGTTTCTTTTGTAACTGTGGTCCCAGCTGCCTTCAGTTGATTCATCAGTTCCCCCCTTGTGGTTTTGGGATGATTCCTCACCGTTCGCATGATCAGGGACACCCCACGAGGCGAGATCTTGTGTGGAGGCCCAGACCGAGGGAGGTTGGCGGTGGTGTGGTGCTTCTTCCATTTCCTGATAACTGCACCGACAGTTGATCTTTTCTCTCCAAGTTGCTTTCCGATTCTCTTGTAGCCCATCCCAGCCTTGTGCAGATCAACAATCTTGTCCCTGATGTCCGTAGAAAGCTCTTTGGTCTTGCCCATGGTGGTGATGTTGGATGCTGGTTGTTTGGGTGTTGACAGGTGTCTTTTATACAGGTAACGAGGTGAGGCAGGTGTATTTGATGTAGATAATTGGTTGGGATTGGGGCTGTGTCTTAAAGAAAGACTAACTGGCTTGTAGGAGCCAGAATACTTGCTGTTTGGTAGGGGGTCATATACTTGTTTTTCCTCATCAGATGGTTATCAATTTTTATAAATTCATATGATGTGATTTTCTGGAATTTTCTTTGGGATTCTGTCTTTCACTGTTAGAATGTACATATGATTAAAATTGTAGATTGTTGCATTCTTTGTAAGTGGGCAAACCTGCAAAATCAGCAAGGGGTCAAATACTTATTTCCCCCACTGTATATAAGAAATCACATTTGTGTACTCAGGCAGATTGACAGGATGGCAAAGCTGAAATGGAAAGTATAGCAAGTGTCCTCTTTGACCTACAATACTGGATGGATATTGAATTTTGGAGACCCTACCTTGATTACCCAGTTAAGTTCCTATATTTATTATATTATATACCTCAACTGATATCCTGAAGATGACAGCAATACTGGACGAATATCTAGTATTCTAGGTATAAAAAAATACTATTTGCAGATTTCTGTATTTGAAAAAAAAACTATATATGGTAACCATCAAATATAGCGTGACAACGGTTGCTCTGCTCAGTGCTCCTCCTATTGTTTGGACAATATTTAAAACTAGCAAACATAATGGAAGCTGCAAGCATTAAGACAGGCTACTGAAATGGCAACTCTTACATGCAGGAGAGCCTTCTAAATGAGGTTTTTATGCTTTTGGCACTACATGGATTAACAATGCTACTACTTAAAATAAACTTTCTTGTAAGCAAATGTTCCGGTTATTAGCAAATTGATTTAAAAAGGTTACAACAATAGGAAAAAAGTAAATCACCTGATCTCCAATAATTTAAGGATATTAGAGGAATATTAGTGGTGTGAGGAAAGGAGGAATTGTGAAAAAAACTGGAATTCAGTACATTTATCAAGGATATCTAAGCAGGATGGATGCTTGCTGTCATGCGAGCTTGGACCTGGATCCTCTGGTTGAAGGAGGACTTTTCTCCTTATGAAATTACCAAGCTGTTCACATTTCATTTGGCACGTCGTGTATGGCTGTGTAAGACCTCACAACGATTTAAGTAATCTGATGCATATTCCTTAATGTAACTAATGCACAGACACTATTTTTTCACTGCTGACATATTAAAACAGTGTGACTCATTATAAGATCACTGTTGTACGGTTTCTTATTGTTAATGTTCGATTCCACCACATATCACACCATTAAATCATATTTATCACGACAAGCCAGATAAAACAAGTTGACAAAGAAGTCCTCCACACCCAGGTGTGTGTGTATATCCTGCACAACAGTCAGGGGGTCTAGATTTTTGATGAAGCAACATTTGAAAACAACTTCCATGTCCACTGATCATGCTGGAGAAAACATTTTTACACTGTGTTTGTGCGCCTTCATGTTTTCTCTTACCAGGTGGAACAACTCATTGAACTTGCCAACTACCAAGTGCTGAGCCAGCAGCAGAAGAGCCGTGCTTTCTATCGATGCCAGGCCACCCGGCTGATGACAGGCGCTGGCAACATCCTGAAGAAACACGCAGCCGATCAGGCACGAAAGGCCGTCAGCATGCACGAGGTGCGCTCTGATGCTGGTGAAAACGACCCCATCTCTAAGATCTTTTTCGAGCCCGGTTCTTACCAGTGCCTCGAGAACTGCGGCACAGTGGCGGTGAACGTGGTGCGACGTGGTGGCGATATAGGCAAAACAATATCTGTGGAGTACCGGACAGAAGATGGTACGGCCAACGCTGGCTCGGACTACGAGTTCACAGAGGGCGTGGTGGTCTTCAAGCCTGGGGAGACCATGAAGGAGATCCGTGTGGGGATCATTGACGATGACATCTTTGAAGAGGATGAAAACTTCCTGATTCACCTCTCCAATGTCAAGGTGTTGACATCAGAAGGCGAGGAGCCAGAGGAAGGCGAGTCAGCTAATCACGTGGACTCAGTGGCCTGTCTAGGCTTACCCTCCACAGCCACCGTTACCATCTTTGACGATGACCACGCCGGTATCTTTACGTTTGAGGAGCCTGTGTGCCATGTGAGCGAGAGTGTTGGCACCATGGAGGTGAAGGTGCTGAGAACGTCCGGGGCTCGCGGCGTCGTCATGCTGCCGTACAAGACGGTGGAGGGAACGGCGCGAGGTGGCGGAGAGGACTTCGAAGACATTCACGGCATCCTAGAATTTCAGAACGACGAGATCTTGTGAGTAACTTTGATCAACCTACCTTTTAAATTGAATTATAATGATGGTGCAATCCTAACTGCTAAGTTTATTTATGTAGATATTTATCAGCTTCACTGTAATTTTCTGCAAGTTTTTTGTTACTGTGTCAGTGCGATGTTGCAAATGTTATTGCTGATGATGTGAGATATTGAGTGTGTGTGTGTGTGTGTGATGTGGTGGTCACGACGAGCGGCGAGGCGGACTGCTCATTGGGGACTTTAAAAAGTATACAATTCCCCACCCCTTGATACTTCTTAACATGTCTCTATTTTCTACTTTGGCCCATTCATTCTCTTCTTTTATCTTCATCAGGCTGTACATTCGCCTTTACTTTGTATTCTGTTGTGCTGCTGTTTTAGTCTTTTGTGGGTTTTATTGATTTCTGCATTCTTACTGTACAGTCAGCAAAATAGGTTCAGCTTGTGAGTTGCATGAGCCAAGAAGTTGGGAAGGTGGTTTACTTGTTAGACAATTTATGGTTTGAATTTTAAGCAGACGGAATGTCAGGACATGGAAATAGAATGAGATGTGTTGAAGTTTCCTTATAGTAGGGCACTTAATGGAAAACCAGGAGGAGCTGGTTGCTTGACACAGTACATGAATTAAATAAGCAGCAGGGAATCAGAGTAATGCCAAGGAGCATCTATTTAGTCAACTTAATTTTGATATACAAAGGCTTTTTTCTAAAATGGCAGTTGCCCTTTTAGGTGGCTTTATACTGTGTGAGAACATCCCATAGCAACTAGTCATGCAGCCAGCTCAAGGCTTTTGTTGTTGTCTTTCTTGTGGGAAAAGAACTCAAAACTCCATTTAAGGATCCCTGCTGTGAAATGCCGCAGCCACAGATCAAGGCTCTTCATAAACGCAGAGGCCTTTTTAGCTGATGGTGACTCGCGGTGAGGTCTGTGATTGCTATTTGACCACGTTTCAGGAGGCCTTTTACCACAATGGTGATTTCGATCACAGCCAGCTGCTGTACTCTTCATCCTGACCCACTCACAGTGCGGGGAATTAGATCAAGCTGTCGGCCAAATGTTTGTACAATGCTGACCAGCCCTCTTTTTTAGTTTTTTTTTACATTTAATTGTGAAAACAATAGCTGTGAATACGTACTTCTGTGTTTCTTGCAACACTTTAACTCTATCATTACTGGACAGTAACTGGGAATATGATGCACTAATTTAGACGATAGAAGTGGTTGACTCGATGACAGTGTTGTAATCCTATTAGAAATTTTGAGGCTTGGGCTGCTAGATTATGGCAAAAATCATAATCAGATCCATGTGTGGGGGCTTAGCACACACACACACACAAGGAGTGGAGCAGACGAGAGACAGGTGAACTACTCAAGTTGAAGACAACTCGTTGTGTTACATAACACTGAAATTCAACCGTGGTGTTGTGTTGGAGATGCAGATCCTTAAACCAACAGTGAGGAAGAAAAGTATAAATAAGCAAAAATAATATGTAATTTGCTATGAGAAGAGCAAAAATCCCCTAGTCGCTAGGCTAAATTATCATCAGTTTTGACATGGATACATGCACACATGTAAATGTACACTTGTAAAACTGAATACACGCTCACTCTCCATATGGCAATGTTCTCATAATGAGAGGTGATATTGTTGTTTTTTCACAAACACTCAACTGGATGTTTTTTTCTGTAAAATGCTCAATATTGTGGGCTACTGGTCTATTTCTTTGGCTCTTCCTCTCACATACATATAACAGCTGTGTGTGTGTGTTCAGGATGCCGTCACAAATTAGTGTTTGCAGTTAAACCTTCCTGTTGTGGCCTGTAGGACTGTTGGGCTTATAGCTTGAGTGATAATACAATAAACTTCACAGCTTTCAGCAGTTGGCCTTTTTACTGTTTGGGCCATGTGCTAGTTTTTGGGATTTGTCAGCAGGCTTGACTTGGTTTAGATATGCACCAAGGGGGACAAGATGTAGAGCTCTGACTGATTTTTTTTCTGGCAGGCATCAGGTGTTAGTTGCAGTAGATTCCCTTGGAAACCACAAGTTTGCTTAGTGCTTGTTTCAAAATGTTCAGATTGTTTGTGAGGAAGACGGGTTGTAATGACATGAAACAAAGTGTGTTGTCATGATGAATGAAAGGGCGAGATGCTGTCTTAGTAACAGTATTCTAAAACCCTCTCCCTTTCTTCTGTTTTTGGTCAGATCTGAAGCAGATGTCTGCAGGGCTGGCCTTTTCAGCATGTGGCAGACATAGTTTCCATAGCTTAAGGCCCTTACAGCCAGGACTAAGTGGGTTTTAATAACACTTTGTCCAAATCAAATGATGGACTGTCCTTCCGGTTATCATGGTTACTGTGTGTGTATTCTTGTGTGTACATGTGTATGTTTCCTAGGGGAAAGACCCAGAGGATTGTGGAAAAGCATTCCAACTATATCTGCGTGTAGGGATAGGTCATTTTGTAACCAGAAAATCACGAGTTTGAATCCCACACAATGTCCTTCCACCATTTAGTCTCTAACTTCCCCTCTAAATCATCTCTGGTGATTTTTTAATATGATCTTTAATAGCTCAACATTTTAGCCATTACATAAATAATAACCTGATGTGTGATCTAAAAGAACCATGGCAGTATTTTTACATGTTTTCAGCCTACACACAGATACTGTAATGTTACTGCTGAACATTTTCTAAAGTTAGTTTTCTTTTTTCCTTTAAAAATTCAAACCCAGAAGACCACTAGCAAACAGAGTTCTGAAGATAATATGAATTGTGGTTGTTGTTGTTGTAGTTTCTGGAACAGATTCCCAAATATCACATGTTGGACACCAGAGAGGAGAACACAATTAACTTACTTATCTTATCTATATCTTAAAAATTATTATTATTATTTTTGAAGAACCTAATGGTTTGTAGTTGATGGGATAACAGGCAAAACTACAAGAATGGTTTTAAAGTCACACATTAGGCTATGGTAAATTTAGTATTTGCCTGCTTAAACACATTAGGCAGACAAGACAAGTCTGTTTGGGGAAATTCATCAAGGGGTTAGCTGAGCTGCTTGTTAGCTGCCAGCTATAAAAACTAGTTTTGGCTAGTAGAAAAATGCTGGGCGGTGTTTTCTCTTCTGGGTAAAGTTTCTCACCTTTTAATGTGATGTGAGTTAAACATAGCTACTATGGACATATGGCCATGAACTTGGTTGTGTTGTTGACAGAAACTGCAGACAGTAAACAAACCATATACCATTTAGGACAGATACACAGTGAAGAATATTCACTAAATAACCTGTCACATGCCATACAATTCATAGCTTAAACTAATTTTCAGTGCTTGTCCCAAGATAGGCTTTTTTAGAAAATATGCATTTTTATAGAAATACACAGGGCCCTGAGTATGTCCCTACAGGGAAAAGCAGAGGACGTTTTTGCTGCAGAAAAAAAGAAATGACAAAATAGCTGATCTAAATAGGACTGCCTCCAGGCTAATTCTACCCTCATTCTGTTTCTCTGATAAGAGAGAGGGAGGTATGTAGGGAGGGTACAGTTATAAACGAGTGCCATTGGAGGCAGTGATTGGAGGAGGAACATCAGAGAATGATAGAGTGGACAGAGAAGGAAGGGAGAAAGAGAAAAGTTTTAGACCTCTATAAGTTTTGGACATATTTCTTATTTACCGTCCCTTCTTTTTTCTCATTTTACCTCTTCTATCCCCTTTCATTTCTCTGTCCGTAAGAGGCCCCGTGCAATTTGTCTCCGAAATAGTTTGTGAGGGCTTGTCTGGTGGTTTCTTTGAAAGATGGAAAGGTGTATGTGTGGGAGAGGGAGAGAGAGAGAGGGAGAGCAGTAGGGAGAGCACACAAAACTCCACAGCACTCAGCTGTGTCAAATTATCTCTGTTTCAGTCTTCAATGAAGTATGTCACAGGAAATACAAGCTTGGTTCTGCATAGGGATGGGGATCGTTAATTTTTATTGATATTGATACCCTTATTGAGACTGCTTAACGATCCGATTCTTTATCGATACCACTATCGATACTTTACTATTATTTAGTGATGGTTATTTGGTAAGACCAGACCCAACATGCAGGCATAAGGTGTACAGGTGCACGGTATGAGGAAAATATTCAATGTGCAATAAACTTATATATTGAGATGACATATCACTTGCAATAAATATACATATATTGAAGTGTACATATTAACTGCCTGGTTGTTTTTAATTTAATATTTTAAATACAGCTAAATGCTGTTTCTAGAGCAGCAACATTAATGTTTACAACAGCAAAATGAGATACTGAGGACAGAGATGATTAAATTAACCATTTCTACATGTTTAACGTTACCTTACAGACAGGTATATTGAAAGGTATTGTCGTTTTACTTGCGAAGGTTTTACAAGTACTTACAGTAACGAGCGTAGCTGTCATCAACTAACGTTACAGTAGTTTGGAGCTAACTTAACACTCACCGTATTCCACCGCGACGGCGCCGCCTCTCGCTCTGCTGCCGCTGTGTGTGTGTGTGTGTGTGTGTAGGAGCCGACAGAAAGCAGGCAGAGACTGCCGCCTGATGATTTTCTTATCCATTGCGTTGCAAAATAAAACCGAATTGACGCTCGAGACATATGCGTTACATCATAGGACCCGTAAGTATCGATAAGCTCAGACCTTATTGATTTTCGGGTTTTGAGAAATTTTGGAACCGGGTCTCGATCCCCATCCCTAGTCCTGCACATTGCTGTGTGCACATTTTCATTTCAATGATTTCATGCTGCACATTTATCCAGCACTTGTCAGCCTTCCTGAAATGATGGCCCATTTTAGGCACAGAGCACAATGAGTGAAGTGAAAGTTAGTGCAATTACCTGCTTTATTTTTTGTCATTTGAAAACAATAACATTTAGCTCTAGAAACAACTAAAATTTGGGAAACTGAATTGGAAACAAGAAGTTTTATGGCTCAACGTTGCTAAGATTAATATTTTTGCAGTATAGTACTACTGCTCATACGTATCTACTACTACTACTACCATGATCTGATGATGATACTGCCAGCACCCTAAGTTGCTCTATTTTTATTATAGATGGTCCTGATGGAATTATCAGACCACTTAATATAAAATAGGACAGCGATCCAACTGTTGCATTAAAAGCATTTTTAGACAGGGAAGAGGACAGCCACATTCAAGTGTCACATTAGTTTGTAAAATGTACAATGAGCGCATGCTGTTCATTAGTTATGATTGAAGTAGTGTCTTAAGCCCTCGTTCCACACAAAGAAATACATTAAGTAAAACACAGCAGGTTGATGCACACATATAGAAATACACATGCATACTGACATGGGTACTTGCACGCTACATGTACTTTATATATACACACACTAGTTGTGCACACACTCACACAGAAACACATCGCAAACCAGAACACACCTGCACTTGTTTTGCTGTAGCTTTTTTTTTTTTTTTTTACTTGTACTCAGTCACTTTTTGACCCTGTTAGGTAGTAAATACATGGATCACACAGAGACAAACACACACACACACTCACACAGAACCAATTATGCAATTTCCATAAACAGGCAGCCAGTGGAGAAACATGGTACAGTTGGGAATCAAATTAGTCTCCCTCCTACACACATACACACACAGAGCAGACTGGGTCTCTACACTCCAATAACCAGCATAGATTGGCCTTTTGAGATACATGCTTAGAAGCTGTAGGAATCTGGGATCTGTGTACTTGGTGTATGTGCATCATACCTACTTTTGCATAATGAGTGTAAGCGTGTGCTTTTTATAGTGGATTTTGATATGATTTAACTCAAATATTGCATTTTTCTTGAGTTCAGGGTTAATTTAAATCAGGTTAAAGTCTTAACAAAACTTAACATTTACAGTGGAAGTCCTGTATTGCTTGTGGTAGCCTTCATTGCGTTGTTGGGAAAATTTATGAACTTGAGAAATTAGCTGTAGCTCAAGAAAATGATCAAACTTTCAATATGAGAATATGAAAAAATGTCTCTGTATGATGATTTCACAGATTATTTACTAACATACATACAACATTACAGAACTGCTTTTGGTGGGAAATACTTTTTCCTAATCTGTTACAAGTATTAAGAATAAACAAGAATTAAATAAAATTTGAGTGTTAAGAGTATCCAGTATTTACATTATTATGTGTTGACATTCTTTAAAAAAATATTGTACAGTATTAGTTTAATTAATTAGAATTTCTGTTTAAAGTAGATCAACACTGCTATGTAGAGTCAGGCTTTTGTTAACTGACAGACCAACTGTCACCTAAGTCTGGGTTATGCTCAAAACTAAGTAGATTGTATGACACATACTGTCTGTCTAACCCACTTTTAACATTACCAAAAACAACTTGTTCACAATTCAATTCACAATTAATATACTTAACTTACATGTGCATTTATAAGGGCATGGTGACAAAAGATGAACAGAGACACTTTTTATGGCACCACACGATGCAAATGAATGGTTTTTACCTCTTTGCTACCACTTGTTGCCCTGTAACATTAGCTGTCACTGGCTGATAAATGTTATAAATATTACTTGCTTGTACTTCACCCTGCACCATATCAGTGTTTCTTTTTTCACCTTGTTTTTCAGCCACATCACAATAATTTCTTTTTAAAGTAACTTTGGACACTCAGCTGCTGTGACATTTTGCGACGCCACTGCGATTGCTAAAACCAGCTAGACAATGATGTGGTCTACATGTATATAATATAATATAATTAGTATATAATAATATGCATGCCTGTAGGCATACACAGAGGAACAAAAGATCACTTGAGCCAACACACTTCTGTCCAGACACACATGCACATACACCCAAATACTCCTTCACACATTCATATCAGTGAGGCATTAGATGGTAATGAGGCTTGATGAAGTTGTAGTTTACAGGAGTGCACACACACATACACACTCCGTCCTTCTAGCATTAGTAAAAACACTGAATTAATTAGCAGAGAAAGATAACAAGTGTTGTGGGAGAGCCACATCTATAAAGGACAGATGATTAAAACTGTGTGAGTGGGTCTGTGTGTGTATGTGTTTTGCATTGATTTGCATTTGTTTTAATAAATTCTTCTGTGGCATTGAACAATGAAGCAAACTGTAAAATTATATCTGCATGAAGCTTTTCCTGCTATATTTACCCACAACATATTTTAAGCATTAATCCGTTGTTACAGCATGTCTGCAGAATCATCTACAATTTTCATGTCATAGTTTTGCTCCTGCAAACTGAAATCCAATTTGGAGCATGAAATAGTGATCTATGGTACACTACTAGGTGAACAGAGCTACATTATATTAACTGGCTAGTTAACAAAAAAATTAATTACTAGCTATACACTCCTTCATATTACATAATTAAAGCAACAACTACTTGCGGTAACGACACGTGGGGTGCAAAACGAAGGGTCAATCTGTTTGTCTCTCTCACTCAATAAATACAGCCTTCCTAAAAAGACTGCATTAAGGGATTAGGTTGAAGTGTTGCATCAGGTGTGGTGACATAGTGCTGCGCACATGCATCTGCTTCACTCAACCCTAAATTGATTCATCACACTAGACGCAACAGCACCACACATGCCTCTACATGTAACCAGAAATATTTTTTAAATGGTAGGTGTAGTGTGTGTTTGCTCGACAGTGCAACGCACCTGACCATTGTAGCTTCACTCAACACCATACCAGGGGTTGCGTTAAACGAATATTCTTCATCATTGACAGTTTTTTTCTTGACAATGACGGCAAACTGAAGGCTGTCCGTCATTTTGACAGATTACGACTAAGGGCAATCTACTGTAATGTTAAGTAAATAACAACATTGTTAGTAACCACATGTAGACCACCTGTAGTACACACCCTCATATACCCTTATATATTAATTAGGTATTGTCTAGTAGTCATAGTAGGCTATGGCTAAATAGCCAAACTAATGGAAAAAGTCAAGGCATCTCAGTGTCCGAGTTTCTTTAGAAAGCCACTAATTGTGTTGTGGTTAATAAATGAGGTGAAAAAAGAGGGATTGATGAATTGGAGGTTGAAGGACAAGCAAGTTATACTAAAAACCTTTATCAGCCAGCGGCAGCTAATTTTACAGGGGAAGTAAGTGGCAGCAAGGAAGTAAAAATTATTAATCTGCTTTGTGTGGTCGGCATGACATTATTAATGCATAACCTAGAGGTTGTGTGTATTAAATGTTATTGTAATCGAGTTGTTTTTGAAAATGAAATGCTATAGGCTATATCAGCGACTTTCCCGGTGCACTGTGCTGATTACGACACATCACCACTGTTACAAAGGACAGAAATCCACATAGTGCAATGCTTACTAGAAAAGAGTGTTTACCATGAAGACACCCGTCAGAGTTTAGTCGAGAGCTGGAGGCAGGACAAAATCTGACGGGGGCGGATGCTCTTAATTCTCTATTCAGGAAAAACTATGTCTAATTATCATTTAAAATTTTTATTTAAATGATGGGTAATAATAGATTTACCTTATAAGACACCTTATCTGTCAATATGATAGACAATGAGAAAGTCTAATGTTACCGCTGCAACACACGTGAATAATTTAGTTAATTCAGGTAAAGTGTTTTTAGGGATGTCACGATACCAGACATTTTGTAGTCAATACCAGTACAAGTGAAAATGTACTTCAACATATACTTTAACATTACAAAAAACAACTAACAGATGTGAAAGTTGTGAGTGGATGTCCAGGACAGATGGGAGCTGGTTTGATTTCAATATTCATAAATGAGCAAGCTATTGAAATTACAACATTGCAATGTGCATAATTAATAAATTAGTTTTCTCAGACATTCAGTACTTTGCGCATCATTGTTTCAAAATGATGGTGACATACACAGTACAAGTGTAGGCTATAAGTGTTATTTGCACAGTACAAATATTTTAATAAAAATACCAAGTCAAAAACTCTGTCAGTAGCATCCTGTTACTGCTTTGCATGACTTATGAGACCCAATCAGAGCGCCAAACATGAGCGTCTGCGTCATCGTCCTCCGTTTTTGCCCATCCGCACTAAAACGCCATCCGGAGTATCAAAACGTAAAATGAGGTCGGTGGCATTTTCAATCTTCGTTTTCGTCTGGATGCGACGTGCAAACATAGCAAAAAGTCTCCGTTTTAAAACGAAAACGCAGTGGTGTGGATGGGGCCTAAATTAGCTACTGTCATGTTTTCAAAATTTTGGGTTCGACTTGTTACCAAAGTATCGGTTCTTGTGACAAGTGTTGGACGTAGAGTAGGTGTGGCACGCTGACATGTTAACGTTACATGTAACTGTGTAACCACTGTAAGTCTATGGAAACTGCATGTAACAGCAGAGGTTGTCAGGGGCTAGTTAGGCATTTGAGCTACTAGTGTGCATGAATATTAATGTGTTCCACCCCTCATACTCTCTTGGCAGGGGACCCACACCTGTTACTTTGTGTGTACTGTATGTTGTGTGTTTGCACGAGCATGTATTGATGTGCATGTATTTGACTGAGAGCATGAAAGCAGCTGTTACTGCTTAAATGATGCACAGATTACTTTAGTAGTCAATTGACAGCTATAATCCTGCTGATTAAATTATAACTTTAGTATAGTAATATTTCCTGGTGACAAATGTTTGGAGGCTCTTGCTTTGGTCAGAATTTACAAACTTCTGTGGATGACATAAATATTGATAACACATTAATGAACAGATCAAAAAAATCAATAGATCAAATTGATAAGGAAAATAACAGCTGCAGTCGTGTAGGAGCAAGAGCTAAAGAGGAGGTGGAGCAAACATTGTAGTTGCATGTGAGAGAGGAAAGAAAGACTGACATCATGTCTTGGCATTTTCTCACCAAGCTTTTATCTCAGGCAGCCTGCCACAATTTTTCTCATGAAGGAGAGTGCAATCAATGTTTCAAATTCCCTTGTGAAGATCATTAACTAGTTGTTTGTGTGCTTTTTCTGTGTATAATGCACTAATTTGGTGCCGGCTCAAACAGAAAAAGATGGATTTATCCTTCATTTTAAATGGACACTTTGGCACTGAAATGTGGCGTTTTCAGTTGTACCACACGGTTAGACGTATGAGTGTGCCCATTTGCCTAATCAGTGTTTTTAACTACGGGGAGAGAAAAAAAGGAAAAGGGAAAGAAGGGAAGAGGAGGGAGGGCAGGTCAGCAGCTTGACAAATGAGCCCTAACCAGCTGCCTCCACAAAACACCATCACCTTGACAACCGCTGGGATGGAGAGCGAGGGAGAAAAAGAGAGACTGAGGAAGGAACAGATGGAGAAGGGACACGGCACGAGAGAGTGATAAAAGACATGACAGTGAAAAAAGGGGAAAGAGAGGGGTCTGGGGTAGAAGGATAGAGGGAGGAGAGGAATATGTAGACTGAGAAGTCAGATGGGAAACTATATCTTATTGCTGCCAGATGTGTCCTCTGATGTTAATTGTATGTACGTTCTGATTTTGATCCATCAGTTGCGAAAAAAAAAGGGCATGAATCATTTGAGATGCTTATTACTGCTGATCAACTACTTGATGCACTGTTAAAAGTAATTCCAGATGATATTTTCTTATCAATGAAGGTCTAGGCAGTTATTATGAGTAAAATGCAAAGGAAAAGATGTCACAATACCACCCACACTCTTTGATTTACAGGTGATTTCTGGGAAAAGCAGAGCAAAAACATTAAACAGACGTCCTTCGAACTTGTTTGCCATCCCTCTGGCCAAGACAACGCTCACTCATTTCACTGTCACAGCTGCTTGAAGAAAGGGTTATCCCGTTATACAGCCACACCCATTTCTCAGTGATGGCTCAGTTTACAATTCCTCCACACAGCTGAGGAATTCAAGTGAGAAAAGTACAGGCTGTTGAACCAGCTGAGGGGCTATATTCCTTTTATTTCTGACATCTGATTTTGTAGCTGGGAGCTGTGGATCTTGCTTACAGAGAGGAAGGTGGGACTGCCGGAAACAAAGCAGCGGGTATAAATCTCTGGCAGGTTTTCAAAGGGAGGACAAAAGGCTGATAGGTCTGCGTATGTTCACACAAACATGCACTGTATGTCAGTGCTGTTTTCAAGTCAAGGCTTCTATTGTGTAAAGCCAAAAGATAAGGGCTCTATCTCATATCAGACAATGTCTTAAAGGATTATTCCTTTAAACAATGCAGCAAGTGGACTCTTGCTGTGAGTAGCAAATTTCAAGGATTGACTCTGCTTTGCTTCACGTTACGGGACCAGAATCAGCGATTACTTGACTTGGTGCAGTATTCAGTCTTGCAGGGATTTTTTTTATTAACTTGTTTATTGTTGGGCTTTAACCACAAGGTTATAAATCCAATCATTAGACCAAATAACATCTATATAGGAATCTTTTATTGACAAATACTAAGTCTTGAGTTAAAAATTAACAGCTGTAATTCTCTTCAAATGTATCCACAAAATTAACCAAGTGCAACTCCTCTTTCACCTTCAGTACATTGTTGATTAAGTGTAATTTGATGGTGATTATGATGATGATGATGATGAGGGATACATGAGCCAGATTCAAACCTGTGGCATCTCCACATCTATGGTGCAGCTCTTTGCTCTGTGCTTATCTACAAGGGAAGCGCCTTAATATGAGCGCTGTTGTATTCCCTGGTCTGCCTGTCTGCCCTAAGTCGTTTTAATGGATGACTATGAGGAGGCTAATACTATTATGCTGATGTTAATTTTCTGGCGAGCTGGGACTGTTATATTACAACTGAATCTCACCAGGTTATTTATCCTCCACGTTAGTCACAGAGACACTACAGAGGCAGGACGACAGCCAAATATGTGTCTGTGTGAGTGTGTGAATATGAAATTGGCAGGTCAAATGAAACAGATGTATCATTGTTTATGCCATGGGTTGTTTCAATGGAATGTGTTAAATTTCTTGTGTAAAGAATACTGCTACCTGAAACCTGATATGTTGTTGGGTGCCTTGAGACTCAGCTCAGACTCTGTTCTTGGGGAAAGCTTGTTGGCTCCATCTTGGGGATCTGGTTGTGTTCGAGTTTGGTTATTTTTGGGTTATGATGTCGTTTATGTGTCATGTGTTTCAAGCAAGACACACAATGGCCAGTGGGAAAACGGAAAACTGAGAGAATGTAGCCTGTTTCTTGCTAAAGGGGAGCTTCTCAAAATCCCCAGTCATTTGCTGTTTTCCCATTACCAGTACCAGCTCAACTCGCCTCGACTCGACTCGACTCAGTTTCAGCTCGCCGTCCTCTGTTTTCCATTGCATATAGTACCCCTCAATGTAGCTGGTCATCATAGCAACGCTACACTCAACTGCTGCAACGTAATGTTCAATGCGACACACACACCAGCGACCCACATACAGCTGTCTCTTGATTTAAGTTAAACGTTTCAACATACTCAGAATGTAAAGACAGATAAGCGGTATGAAAACATTACATCTGTGCCATTGTTGCTGCAGCGGTCTGTGTGACAGTGGGACCAGAGGGCTCTGTGAGCAGGCGGCTGGCTGCCGTCACAAGCTCCTCCCATGGGTTGGCGTAGGCATCCCCTGTCAAAACTTCACATAAGGCGAGTAGAGTCGAGGTGAGTCGAGCTGGTACCATGCAGTGGAAATGGGGCTATTCAGGACTGTCAATTTCAGAAGAAAAAAGTTCAGGATTTACCAGCCGTGTTTGTCTGGACAATATTAGGAAAAAAAACAAAGTTAAGTTACTTCATTCAAAAGATAAAGCAAAGGGATTATTATTAAATGATGTGAAAAACTCTCTCTGTGCCCAAAACAGGCACATATCTTTCTCATTACTGAAGTAATAACAAAAAAATCAGATTAGGTCAGGTCAGGCCTGAGATTTGGCAGTATGATAAAGTAAGTTTGGTCGAGTCAGCTGAAGGCTGAGTTCACGTCTTAGCTTTATACTGCTGGTGTGTTTGTGTGTGTGTGTGTGTGTGTTATGGCTTGAAAGAGTGAGGTAAACCACATTGTAGTCAGGAATATAATTCAGGAAGACTTTATTTTCTATAACAAACTGTAGTGTGTGTCTGTGTGTGTTCATGCATGTTTTCAATTTGTCTATTAACACCTGCTCCGCATGCAGAACACACATTGGCTTTACTAGTTGTTTTTTTTCTCTCTCTCTTTTTTTTCTCAGCATGCCGTTCTATTAGTGCAGTGTTGCTGTGGGTAACCGCAGCAATGGCTGGTGCAGTATGCTGTCAAACGCTGCCAGTTGTAGTAAAAGCTCAGACCATTTCATGCTCTGCTGGGCCTCTCTTTCTATCTCCCTCTTTTTCTCTGCTGCTTATAGTACTGCACTGAAAGAGTGAAGAAGAGAAAAGGAAGGAGAGAGAGAAATCAATGAATGTAAAGAAAAAGTGGGTTGTGGAGCATTGAGAGCGAGATGGAAGAAATGTAAGGAGAGAGCAGAGACTAACAAGGGAAAAAGAGACAAAGATAAGCCAGAGGCCGAGAGAGAAACAGAGGCAGAAACAAATACATTTCAACTAAACCAGAGAGCCAAAACATATTGTTCTGTATTTTCTAAGACCAAACCCAAGCCTTTCAACACAGTTCTCCTCTCTCCTTCTTATTTTGGTCCCACTCCTGCCTATATCTCTCCATCAACAGTCTCTTGCGCTGTCTATTAAATGCATTCATCTTTAGTCTAAATAGACATGAATTTATAATTGTCTAATTATTTAAAATACCACTCTAAACAAATGAGACCATGATGAAGACGGTGATGTTTCCTATTAACCAAGATGCTTCTTACATTTAAGATGTCACCACAGAGCAGCATCAAAAATATTTTTCAGGCACCTTGGAGCTTATTATTTGCTCTAGATAATTATGCTAATGTCTGAACAAATAATTTGGATTTAACTTTACATAGCACTAGCGTGACTCTAGGGATGGTCATTCGGTCGGGCCACCATTTTGGTCCATTCTTTTCTTTCACTGTGATGAACAGTGATGTCAGATTGCAGTGAGATAAAATGAGCACCAGTAAATCTGCTACAATATAATCCCACACGACATCTGATGGATTGGGACTCTTAGCTGGAATTCTGCTCTGTATGTCTTTGTATGCTGGCCTCACTTTTTCTATGAAGATTTTTAACTCATAAGGTATCTGGAAACACTTCTCATCTGTCTCTGTGAATGTCTCTTTTTTTTCTTTTCCTCCACCGCCCCCTTCATGCACCCTGTGTGACCATTTAATATTTACAGCACGTTAACATAGCCAGCATAGTTTTGGTCTGTTAGTAACAAGGGGAACTTTTCCAAAAAAGGATGATGCTATGTTCGGCTACGTTGGACTAATGCTGGTACAGATGGTAGATGCTGTGAAGTCCAGTGTTTGACTGGAGACTTGATAGATTGACCTGTAGATCAAGATGTATGTGAGACGAAAGTAAAAGTACTGGATTAGCCACTTGTTAGCACTTACAGAGGGTAGGTAGAAAGGTTGACATGTATTCAAAGTCCTTTTAAGGTAAGTTGAAAGGAAATTGCATCAACACATTTAAAGTAATAAACTAAAACAGACGCTGTGGAAAAGTACAGATAAACAAGCAGTTGTCTACCGATATTCCCCGAAATTCAGGACATACAATTTGGCATTTTCAGTCTTTGTTGGTGGTTGATGATTTGTTTGATTCCTGGCATGAGTGTTAAGAAAAAAAACCTGGATGGGAAGGTAAATGATGACACCATGATAAAAAGTGTTGCTAGTGGCCTAAAGGTTTAGAGGAGTGGCATTGTATTTGGAAGATTGCCAGGTCAAATCCTCAAATGAGCTGGGGTAATGTGGGTGGAAGAGTTGTCATCTATTGGTGAAGTGCCCTTTTAGTAATTAATCACCCATGTGGAGCAGCAGAGGCCTGCATTTGTCCTGGGCCGCTCCACATGTGAATTTGCAAGAATGTAAATTAGGTAGTTGTTGGGGGAAAAGCAACGGTGTCCTGCTTGTCCCTGAATACACAAAGTTGAGGAAATCTGTTAAGAGAATCTTCTAGTACACTTATTTTATGTATATATATGTTTTTCTTTTCTCAAACATGCATAATGAGTGCAGTGCTGTACATTTCAGATTTTCTCTCATTGCACTCATTGAACTAAGCCTCTTTGTCTCTGATTTCACTCAGGCTGCTGAGGGAATATTCTGTTAATGAGAGCAGCAGAGAAATACACAGCATGGCTAATGAGCTACAGGCTTGTGGAAAGTGAGGCAAAAAAGTCTGCACACTCGAAACTAATAGAAAACATTGTATGTGGATATTAGTCATACCAACAGTTTCAACACTGTGACAGTTGAACCTTAGATTCTTTAGCTAGTCATTTACATTTTTCTCACTCAAGTAGATGATAATTTATGTCACCGAACTGATAATAATGAACTGGTCACGTGGAGGTCTTGTGAATTATTTGTAAGCTGTAATCTGGTGTAAACCTTTTCCTGGATCAAACTTTTGTAAGAGTTTGTTTAAGAAAGGGATCTGTGTGGAGCTGAAAATTGTTGAAGTTACTTTTTGATAATACAGCATGTTGTTCAATGCAAAGCTGGATATTCTGACTTGGTATTTTGTATGCAAATCTCATCAAGTCCACATTCTGACACACATGGGTTTCAGTGATAAATCTCAGTGTAGATTTTCTGGCATTTCCACTTGTGATCCAGTGTTGCACCTAGTCCACATTACAATGATAAGAAAGCCCATCTGTGATAATATGACTGTGGATACATTACTTGGAAGGTTTCAAATCTAGACAAATCCAGAAAACAAAGCAAAGGTAGCAAAGTGAAATAGGATGTCTGAGGACCAACTGTGGGGTGAGTTGAGAGCTATAATAACTTAAACTGATTTGTGGTGCTTAGTGGCCCAAATCACTGCAATGTAGTGAGTCCTGCCTTGAGCTTTGCTGGGATATGTGATAGCAGTCACAATGGGGATAGTGACACACACACACTCACAGCTCCTCTGATTTCTGCATTGCTTGCTGCATGAAGCGAAAGGATACACACAACAAGTGCAATACGCTGCATAGTGAAGAACACACACACACACACACACACACACACACACACACTCTCTCTCTCTTGCTGCAGCAGAGTGTAAGGTAATCTGTATGAGCTCCAATGTGCAGAATCCCTGGCTTACAGAGATCTGATACCAATTCATCTGTCTCTCTTTTTCATCTGGTTCTCTCTCTGTGTATCTCTGTAGAGTTCAAAGCTGCAAATATATTACATCCACATGCTGCCTCAATGAAAGAGGCTGATCAGGAGAATCCAGGCTCTGATCTTTGATTGATTTTACCTATTAAATCCACTTCAGTCATGACCAGGGATTTAGATGAAGGGGAGGATGCAGTTTAGAGATTATAAAGCTGCAGGAAACCAAAATCTGTGTTTTCTTATCCTATTGTGTCGTACCTTTTCAGGTTTAAAACCCATGTTCGCAATTGATGCAAAGCGCTATTTCCACCCCTGTAACAGGGTCTGCATGGTCTGCATGTGTGTAAAAACCACCAGCACTCTTTTGGTTTGGCAGAAATGGCACTACACATCAATCGTGGATTGCGGTTCTAAGAAGCAATATTTCTCAATTGTGGAAAAGCCTTGTCATGCCACTAGATGAATTTTCCATGCAATCTATGATGACTAGATGCCCCAGTTTGCTGGGGACAATGTCTAGATTTGGTGCTTAGTCACCAGGCTCGGACAGTGCATAGTAATACACAGATCAGTCACAGTGTCCTTTCTGTCTCTCCTGTGTCCCTAAACTTCCACAGTCAGTCACCCATTAACATCTTAGCCTATGTAGCACAGTAACGTACGTTGATTTCACATTGATGAAGCATTTAAATTTGAACTTTTAATTGAACACAAAAAAATATGTGGGCAAACTTCAAACCTGCACCCCCCCCCCCCCCCCCCCCTCCTTGTTGTAAAGGCATGTAGGTGTACAGGAGCTTTTTTTTCCAAATTACCAGCGGCCATGTGTGACTCAGATTCCGGTCTCTCTCCTTTCTCTCTCTCCCACTGCACACAACAACACAATCTGGCTGCTGCAGGCGCCAGGCTACCAGTGACTTTATCCCAAAAAAATTAAAAGGGTGAAATGGTGAAATGCCATAATGTAGGTTCCAATCAAATAAACTGCTGCTGTGAAAAGATTGTAAAGTGTTCATTCTTTTATAAGAGGTGAGTGATGGTGTGTGTGTGTGTGTGTGTGTGTGTGTGTGTGTGTGTTTGTTTGTGTGTTTGTTTGTTTGTTTGAGAGTGAGTGAGGGTTGAAGGAGCCAAAGAAATCAGTGGATTCAATGGAAACGTCTGGTGACCTCACTTACACTCTGGCTCAACAGATGTGCTGTGATACACCCGCCACTGGACTACTGCTTCCTTCCACTCTGCCTTCCGTTTTTCCCAGAAGCTGTGACTTTGACAAAAAACCTTTATTGCCCGTAAAGTAATCATCCACACGCAAACTATCTACAAGACTGGAAACGGGGTGGCAGCAAGCCTGGCTGTGTCTGAGGTAACAAAATCCACCAGCACATATCAGCACCTTTAGAGCTCACTAATCAACATATTATTTCTCATTTATTTAATACACACAAAGAAAAGTACAACAACATGTGTTGGTTTTAACAGGGGTTATTTGCGGGACTATTTCTTGGCCTGTATTTACTAAAGCAGACAAGTGAGTGGTATTAATCTTTTCATCTAACGAAAAAATTTAGCAAATTTGTTGAATTGTTTGTTGAATTGTGAGGAGTAAAGCTCATACTCCTCACAATTCAACAAACAATTCAACAAATTTGCAAAATTTTTTACGAGTACAAGGATAAAGAGAGCACACTAACACAGGCACATAGAAATTATTATTATACCACTTGAAGACCTCTTGGCCACAGCATCGTGTGTCACATCTGTGCGTTATGATGTGGCACTGACAGCGTTTTTCTGTCATTGCTGTTACCCTCAAGCTGGTCTGCAAACTGCAAAGTGCACAAAACCCTGTAGAGAGATTTTGTGTGTATACGAGTGTGTGAATGTGTACAAACAAGAGAGATACTGGCTGTAGCTATGTTTAACTTTCTGTAACTAACTAGCTTCTAGCTAAAGTTCGCTGGAAGTAAACATCTCCACATACTTATTGTGCATCGTGCACAGAGAGGAAAAGTGGGAAACAGTTAAATCAATTAACAATGAACTACCCGCTTTAACACTGACAGAATTTATGTGAGAGAAAGACATTTAGCATGTAACATGATTGTGGATAAATGGTCTATGCACATATACAGGAAGCATGTGTGTGTTCTTATGTGTTGCGTACAGTGTGTTTGTGTATGTATTGGAAGGTAACTGTACTTCCAACTGTATATGTATAATGCACGAGTGCTAATGTTATGCAACAGATAAATAGAACATCATTCTTTATGTCAGTTTGGGTCCTGTGGGATCCGACCCCACTGAGTTCTCCCGCGATCCCAGGAATAAGAGTATAATTCGGGAATTTCAGCTGGGAATTCCCTTACTGCCTTTCCCGACCTGGTATGTGATAGTAGACATTAAGCGGAGGGATTTTGTATGTGCACATATGTGAGCTCTACCTCCATGTTCTCATATATCACTGAGCTGTCATAGGCTAGCCGTTGTGTGGTTACCAAAGGAATTGAACCCAGTTTTAAGGTTGATGGTTTATCATTTGTCATCTGTGAGATGTGTGTGTGGTCCTACATCTGGATGCAGAACCCCTGCAGTGATTCTGGGTGTTACAGTAGAGGAGTTTTATTTTGAATATGGTGGCAGCACGGTAGCACACGCTGATCCATGTTAGCAAGATATTAAGTACAGTATCTTAATTGAGTCGTAACTTTATAAAAACAAACAAAATGATCTGCCAGTGGGGAGTAATTGCTTGTTTATAAAACAAATCACCGAGTTTCATATCATGTTTTTTGTGATCATGTTGGAAAAACTAAATAAATCAAGCTTAATGAAAGACTTTTTCTCTAGAGACAGCTAAAAGGAGACTTTATCTCGAGAGATTTTGTATTTTCTCCTCTATTTTAAGTAACATTTAATGCATCAGAAAACCAGTAGACCCTACATGGACCTGCATAGCCGCTGCTCTGAAGGCTATGAATACTTTTTTCTAGAGAATGATTACAAATGATTTGCTTGCTAAAAATGGAGACCAACTAGAAGAAAACTTAAGCCACTTCTGTCTAGACCAACCTGTAAAACTTAAGACTTACTATTAGAGACAAGACACTAAAGACTGATTCTACTTATTCTAGTTTTACAGCTAGTAACTACAATGGATTAAAATCTTTCTTGACAAATTAACCACTAGAAATGTGTATCTACTTATTTTCTTCCTACAAGGTTTTCACTCTAGACTTAAATGTACTTAACTGTTACATGACAATTTCTGTTGCAGGAAATATATGATTTTTTATGATGGAAATGTAAAGATAGACCTTCAGCTTATTGTTTTTTATAGGGTTCATCCATCTATGTGTATGTATTCATAATGCTTCCTATCTCTTGTTTTCCTCTCCCTGTGCTTCCTTTATAGAGAGGAACAAGTGGATGTCTTTAAGTTTGTTGAGGCTAAATGCTGGTCTTTAATGACATGAATGGTGACTGATGCAGATCAGATGCTTAAAGGTTAGCTGGGGGCAGCTAACCTGATTAAGAGGAATGAGGTTCTAAACCTTTAAGTTTATAGTGAGGTCACAGATAATAAATAGATGGATTGACAAGTAAAGAATTGTAGGAGAAGCTGCTGACAATTGATACGATTCAAAATCATTTTAAAAGGCATCTTTTTCATATGGCACAAATTACAAAACTCTCTGTTCTTTTTGTCAGGGTGGAAAACCCCCGAAATGGCAATAAGATCATAACCAAAACCCTTCATGGAAATGCAGGCGAATAAAATTCTTTTAGCGTTAGCATTTCCTTAAGGCAGGAAAAACCCACCATACCTATTATATAATGAAAGGAAACTCTGGGATAATTGATTGCCTTTGGAGAAAAATTGGACGTTAAAGATGAATATACAAAATGTGGCAACTAAAACTACCTTACACGCTTAACATGTCAGCTATGCAGAGTAATAAAAAAACAAGGATAATATCACTAATTTGATATGTCATTGTGGCATATCAACCTCAATACAGAGAGGAAAACAGGCAGCTGTCAGAAAATAAGCAATAGAGAAGTGGAGCAGTTGGCAAAACATGTTGAACAAAAAGGAAAGAGTAGAGCGAGAGAGAGAGAGAGAGAGAGAGGCAAATAAATCTACTCTCCCATCTATCAGCAATGGCAGGTTGTCTATATGTTGGAGGACTGAGCTATCCCACAATGCTCTGGTGGCCCTGCTGCCTGTTTCCTTGGTGACAAGCATCTCCTTGGCGAGCAATGAACGGACTGTCGGGGAGGAGATGCCCCCAGTACGTGTGTGTATATGTGCGTGTCTGTGTAAGATCTATGACTTCACATACTGACAGTGAGGAATGCCCTCATGCCTGCTTCATACTTCATGCGCTCACACAGACAGACACACGTTTTTGTCACTTGTGGGGACCTTGTGTTGATTTACACTGATGTCCTGGAGGCTTTCCCTACCCTTAACTGTAACTGGTACCTGCCTATATCCTATGTCAACAACTGAAATCACAGGTGGGGTATGATTCTAATCCAACACGTCTTTTTGTCAAATTCAGTGAATATCTCCTCACCATACGCTAGCTGTCTGTTGTGTGTGTGCTAAAAAAAAAACTGGTGTGTTGTACCAGAGACGTTTTAAGAGGAGACACGCCACTTTAAGAATCCTCAATACCACTTTATAGGAAGCCTGTAATGCCAAAGATGGTGGTTATCCCGTCCCTCCTGCTAGAAAGCCAGTCGTTTGCTTTTACAGACGACGTGGGAAAAATATTAAGCCAATCGTGTGGTTTCACTGAAGTCAGGGTCTCCTACGCATGCGTCACAACTACCACACATGCGTAGTAGGAGTATAATCAGTGGGGAAAAACACTCTTTAAACCTTATTTTGGGGCAAAGTCATCAAACCATTTTAACATTTTTTATCTGATTTTACTGCTGATTCTAAACATGCAGTTTTGATGTCCCAGTGACCACTGATAGATAACCCAGATATGCTTTTGTTGTGATGTTAGCTATTGCATGAGAGTTGTGAGTATCTCTGTCTGGTGCTGGTGTACTGACTCTGGGAAACTGTCTTGTCCTCTCTGCATGTTAGCTTTACAGCAGCAACTGTAGCAACAGTTTGCAAACCTACAAACTAGCGTCAGAGTGTCTCTGTTTGCTCTATATCACAGTATTTTTCATGGTATTGGATTTATCCAGAATTGCATACCACACTTTTAAATGTAGGCTATTGTGAATGATTGGAGTTAAGGTCTTTAGGGAAATATTTCAGCCGGCGGGGCGTGTCGATGTCTGAGTTAGATTAACAACAGCTGGCAGGCTACCAGAGTGCCGGTGTTACATCATAGGGAACAGAGACAATGTTAACAAACATGCGCTTCAGCTTACATGTCATGGTAACCTGTTGTTGGTGAGTATTGAAGAGTAAGGACCACACCTGCATTTAGGCAAACCGGACCGAAGTGAGATTTGCAGATAAGTTTACATGCTGTTTAATGTGCTACAGCTGAGCAGCTAATTAGCTATAGTCTAACTGATATTTGCAGCAGACTTTTCCCCAGTGAATTTTTGTTTGGTCGCGCAACAAACAAAGGTGCAGGACAAGACGTGTGTTTGTGAGTTAATTAAGAATGATCCTTTAGCAAGACCGCTAATGTGGGTTGTTGTTCAAAGTTTGTGGCTCTGCTGTGTAGCAGGCTGCTGTGTGGCTCGGTCTGACAGTGTGCTCTGCCTATGATAGAACAGTGACGTTGCTGCTTTATGCAAGTTTTGATTGACTATATTGAAATATATGGTCTCCATAAATGTACACTGATATGGACTAATTGTCAGTCGAATGAATGCAAAAGTAGGGGATGCCATAATGAAACAAAATTTGGTTTCTGACTTTTTTCTCAAATGAGAAGGCAGGACAAGAGATTTACAGAGCTGAAAGGAATGCTGTAGCAGACAAAAAATTAAATTTAATTTCAGGTGGACGTCAACCCTAAAATCAGTAGCCTACTTTAAGAATTGTTTGACGACTAGGAGGCAGTGCAAAGATTTGTAATTGGCATACTGTCAGCAGATTAATTTGGTGTGACGAGAGCTAGCAAACAGTAGCCTATTTAGTAGGGCTGACCCCGAATAGTCGAAGATTCATGCTTCGACGGGCGGAGCCTGATTCAATCTCAGAGTCGACGCATCGCAGTGAAACAAGGATCATGCCATTTTGGCTATATGTATATATGCTCAACATCTGATTTTACATAGAACTACCAGTTTTCTCCCAATAAGTTATACACAGCATATTACAATATACATTTCAACGTTTAATGCTGTAAATAAACATGTAAAAAGAATAAAACTTTCAATAAATGTTTTTAAAGTGCGTGAATAAATCCAAAATTGTAACCCTAACCCTGGGTCGTCAGTGCGCATGTGTATGTGTGCAGTGGCAGTGGAAGAACGCTTGCTGAAGAGACCGAGCCCCAACTTCACGGTGTTGTGCTGAGTTGTTCGCACCTCGCGGGACTTTCGGATAATTTATCACCGTTGATGAACCATATAAAGAATATTTCATCGGCTACTTGAAATAGACCCGCGAGGAACCGCGATGTGCATGCAGTTGTCAGCAGCAGTAATGCCACAGTCTATGAGTAATGCATGTAGTCTGCACAAGACTGGTGAATGACAGGCGAGAGAGAGAAAAGGCAGGACTTGACGATTCTGATTCAACCATGTAAATCCTTAGTTGGTGACAGCCCTACTATTTATACATCCAGCAGCCATAAAGTACCATTTATTTCAAGTTGTGGTTGTGGCCACCTGATGAATGTAAGGGAAATATTCAATCTCCCTTTTGCCCTGTTGGCTATTTCTCAGCTACATGCCAAAAATAAAGGAAACCTTAATGGGATCTTGCATTGAGTTACTGAAGCTAGTGGAACTGCCACTAGTCTGAAAATGATGTCAGGACTTTGGCTTTGTATGTGACTGCCATTACTGTATGGTAGCTGAGTTGCAATATTTGTGCTTTTTACTCTTGATAGAAGTATATGGACGCTGTGTGTGGTACTTCTCATTGAGTCCTGCCTTTAATCTTGATAGAAGAGCAATGGAAACACAATCACCTGCCAACACACACAGGCATACACACAATGACATTACTTTTCAGGGATGGAAGTTGATGTGATGTTGTTCTCAGCAACATGATCTAAAATGTCGATTGAGTTTGTTTGAGGGCTATTTCGAGCTATTTGGGTAAAAGCATTTGTAGTAGTAAGCTTGAATGTTGCAGCATCCTTGATTCATTCTCATCTTTTTTTGGTATTCAACAAGGTTAAATGAACTGAGCAGATTTGATGGTTCTCAAATAGTTTAACCTAAAAGCCTAAATTTAGTGGATTCTTCCTCCTCATTTTGGGACCCACACTCACACAAACAGAGAAAATGATGGAACATGGTTTTACTTGTACATTTAATTACAGTTTGCAATCAGTTGAAAAGTTTTTTTTTCTGTTGGATTATTGCTTTAAGAAATACAGGGCTGAGCAGTTGTAACATAGTCAGGCCAGCGGTGGATGTAGGCTATCAGCTGATCCTGTTTCTAATGTAGCACACTGACTCCCATGATGCTGCAACGGACGAGAGAGCAGGAGAAAGAGACAGACCTCAGGCTCTCCTTCCTTCACATTCATGCTCTCTCTCTCTCTCTCTCTCTCTCTCTCTCTCTCTCTCTCTCTCTCTCTCTCTCTCTCTCTCTCACACTCATATGTCCTTCTCTATCACACTTTCACCCTCATTTTTAACTTTCTCTCAGGGATACTTTTAGTCTGTTTCTCTCCTATCCGTTTTTTCTCTCTGCACTATAATACTCAGTGAAGAGTATCACACATATCAATAAATTCAGTTTTGTATGTATTTGGTTCTCTGACTGAATACATCGGATTTTTAGGAGATTGTCCCCATTTGTTAACTGACACAGGGATACCTCATTTTATAAATATGACTCTGTTAGATCATTTATATACATTTAAGTATACACAATGTTGGTGCTCCATGATAACACAAAGGTACCCTGTGGAGGTTTTGGCCGCTATTAGTGCTATTAGAGCAATTTTTTACACGAGAGATTTTGAGAATTAAGTCATAACATTTTCTGAAAAAATATGTATTATTTTGAGAATAAGGTCATAATAGAATAGCTTGCTTTGAGTCATATGTGCATGATTTAGTATTTCCTGGTACTGTACAGTTTACAGTACCTGTGTTTCATCTTTCCTCTGACTGGTAGTTCCGTGTCACTACTGTCTCTCTGTCCCCCTTGTTTAGAGACACCTTTGTTTGGGACTATTTCACTACTCCATGATGCTTCCCACTGAAGCAGCTGTGAACTGCACTATATCGGAGGTGAAGTTAACATTTGTGTGGACAGAAATGTTAGTTTCAGTTTTCCACCTGCAATGAAGAGCAGCACACTTGTCTCATCCAGTAGCCTAGAGTGAGTACCAAAAGTGGTTATGTGTCTGTCAGACGGTCTGAAGGGGATACTACCATATCAGCAGAGCAATAACGTAGGCTAATGCACAGCGGAGCAGGCCTATAGGGCAGGCAAGTGTGAGCAAAATTCTGTGTGTGACTGTGTATGAATGTTAGTCCCATTCTGACGTGCAGTTGGCACCTTGCATGGTTATTACAACTCTTTTCTCAAAATGTTACGACTTTGTTCTCAAAATAACAGATATGTGGGATAGATTTTGAATGTGCAGAAAGTTTTGATCATGAGCACAAAACTTGCTGAAACACAAGAGCTATTACTCCATTGACGTCATTCTGAATTGTCACCTCCCACCTGAATTTGGACTAAAGCGTCAGCTAAATGAATAAATGTAAAAAATTTTATAAATATATTTCCAACATAAATTGATGCAGAACATGTAGAAATTGGTACAGAAAAGTTGAAACGCAGCCTACGCTGTTGGAAGGAAATGCACTCAACATGCTTGTTAAATCTCAAGGATGCACACAGTTGGTTTTGGTGAGAAACACTGAATGTAAACATATGTAGCTTTTGTTTGTTTTCAAGAAAACTATACAAAGAATGTAATGTTGGTAGTGTATTTTGATATTATCCCAACAAAGTGAACATGACCAGGTTTATTTTTTGTGCAGTGATTCCTAACTGTGCCCAGTCTTGACCTACCACCATTAGAGCTACAATTTGTCATTTTGTGACTTTAGAGATGGCACTAGCAGCCCACTATCACGTCCCATTTCCCAGGAGCCACCTGCTTTGGACACAGCCTGTGAAGGTATAGTCTTTAGAGGACTGGGTCTGCACCCCTATCTCAAATAAACAGATTACAAAGGAAACAGCATGGCCTCATCTCTGAGTCCAAAATGAGACAAGTGACTGATTGCAAGAGATTTTGTGACATTGAGGCCATATTTCAGATTGAATAACCTTTTCAGCCTTTGATATACTCAGTTTATCAAGCAGACTGTGGAAGAAGTCTGAACTGTAGTTTAACTGTTAGCATTAAACTTGATCTCATTCAGTGCAGTGTATGCTTAAGTGCTAACATAGTGTACTCATCAGTGAAACATGAAAAGAGTCAGATATTGCCATGAGCTTGTTGTAAAAAAAAATTAAGCAAGTTCCCGAAAACGCCTGTGAAATTAGAACTGAGTGGGCAAGGAAGCCTTGAAAGAATTCAAGACCACACTTTTTATATTTCACCCTCGGAAATTTTATTTTTATCAAATATTCATGCGTCAGCTGGATTACTGTCCTCCATGGACCAATGTTGGTGGTTCGTGGGAGTCTCTGATGTTTTTGTGTTCTGGCTGAGATTTGTTTTTCAATTTGATTTAAAAACAAGAATTGTTGGCACCACTCTGCAAGCAAGTGGGAGTAAATGACAATCAATACAAACCACTGCATAAACAAAAGATAAAACAACCAACATGGTATTTAAAAAAAGTGAATAAAGAGGAGGAGGAATAAGTGGTTGACAACAGAGAGTCTTCTGGAAGGCCTGCTGACAGTATCCAGCAATGGAAAATGGAAATGGAAAATAAATTGATACTAATCTTAGTGCTAAAAGAGTGTTTAATGGCCATTATGCAAAGCAAATGTGTTTTAGTTTGTTCTGTGCGTTTATAATCCTTAAAGGGCAGAACAAAAAAATCCTGAAAAATGTCTTTCCCTGCACATCGATAGTTTTATTGTTTTTTTCATCACATATAATATTTGACCAACTGGCCAATCAGCTGCAACCCATTTTAAAAGCAGAGCTCAATTTCTGTCTCTCTTACTTTCTCTGTTCATAAATGCATACTCACAAGCTGCCAGACAGTAGGTAATTTAGGGCTGTAAATGGTTTACACACACACACACACACACACTGATTAGCCTACAGTTGCCCTTCAGTCTGTTGTATGTCACACAGAGAACAAACGGAGTCAGGCAGACACTAGCCATGCCCTGCTGTCTGGACACAGGTCTGTGTGTGTATGTGTGTTACAACCCCTGCTGTTTGGCAGGTCTGATAAACAGTATTTGTTGTAAGTAAGTGTCTGCTCTGGTGGTGGAAGTGTGATAAGTCTTTTTCTGTATCTAACTCATTTACAGTAAAGACATTAAAGGCCTCAGTCCGTTTGTGCCTCGGTGTATGTGTCACTTTGTGTCACATCCAAGCCTTTAAAACAAATCTTCCATTCCACACTCTCTTCCTGCCTCCTCTGCTTCCATTATACAGTAAAACCAAACATTTCATGACCGGCCCACACACACACACTGCACTGCCAGCCTCCTCTGCTCTCAGGCTGCAGTACTTCAGATTCAGTCAAATATTGATGGAAAAAAACTGTCTGATCGGTCTCTGTTGTCTTTAGATGAATGTATTCATTAGCAAGGCACCAGGGAGAAAACACATGTTTAAGATGTGTTTTTTATCAACAGTGGAGCAAATTCTACCATAATCATGATTTGTCTGTGTTACTTTTCCTTGAATGGAGGCGTCTGCCCAAATATGAATACATGTTTTTGAGCATGCAAATCTCTCCACTAGCAGCTTGAGTCATTGTTGACTGGAGAGCGACTTGAAAAACAAGGAATTCCACGCCACTGATCTGATATGCAGTTGATTTACAGCACGTGAACCTGGTCCAGATCAGACAGAAAAAGATCAGATTCCATTTGCATTTTTTGTCTATTCATGCTGTGCTTAGAACATCAAATGTTTGAATGAAAAATATGTGCAAAGCGTCAGTGTTGCAGGGGGAACATGGCTTTTGTACTTAATACATCATCTGCTATCTGAATACATACTGCAGAGGAGAGGTTTCTTGTATAGTTTTAACTCTAAATAAACACTTAATATCCCAAATTATATATTTAGTATGCATTTAGTAAAGCATGCACTCAAAATATACAGTAATAATTTGTACTTATTTAAGAAAACAGAATAAACAGAGAAGTACTACAACAAAATCAGCTGGACCAGAGGTCTCCTAAGACAGTCACTAACGTCTGGCCCAGAGCAAACAATTGCATGATCATTTACACAGTCTGAGCATCTATGTTTTGGGGAACAAAAGATCATCCCAGTGAAGGAAGGAGAAGAACAGATAGTGAGGAAAACAATCAACAACCCCACATCCCTGACCTAAACCCCACACATGTGGACAGACTGGAATAACAAGAACAATAATAAAGATGGAACAGGTTAAAGATTTAAAACAATATATAAGACATAATAAAAGGAGAAAAATAGCACTCTTATAAGTACTTGCATAAAAGATAATAAGTGTAAGAAGAAAACAATTTTCTGCCCTTACAGGTTTTATCCTTAGAGGCTACGCACATTTGTACACTTTTCTTACTACAAAACACATGCAAACAAACAAAATGAACTATATACCATATACTTTTCCCCATTGTGCTATTTGTGGCACTTGTCGATTTGATACTGTTTTGTACACAGTTGCATGCACACGCAAACGCTCAAACACTGTACACAAAGTCGCTTTTTAGAAGTGCCTGAATTAGAGAGGAGGTGGAGGAGGTGAAAAGGGAAGGAGGACAAAGAGAGAGACCGAGAGAAAGGGAGAGAAAGAAAGAGAGAGAGAGCTAGAGAGGTGGGAGAGCAAATGAAAAAGATGTGGAAAGAAAGACTAGCAGAAAAATCCCGTTTCCATTGCTTCACACAGAGAGAAGGAAAGAGGAAGCCATAAGGAGGATGGCAAAGTGACAAACGTCTGGCCATAAACTGAAGCCAAGAAGAGACAGATCTAAAGGGAGGGAAGGGAGGAAGACAGAGAGAGGGAGAGCAGAATATGTAATTAAAGCTGTGATTACCAGGGTCTGAAATCATTTCTCCCAGTCTGCTGTGTTGGACTTGGCTTCTGGTGCTGCTCTGGAAACTCTAAATGACTTGAATCTTTGTGTGTGTGTGTGTGTGTGTGTGTGTGTGTGTGTGTGTGTGTGTGTGTCGGGGGAGGGGGTAACATACAGTATTTACCTTTACTGAGGTGTCTACAGTGTGTTCAAGTGCCTATCTGTGTGTTTAAATGCATACATACGCGTGTTTCTGCTGAGACAGCCTGTCTTTACTGTTTTGTGTGGATTTCTACAAATGTGTTATTCACTGTGTCCCACAGTGTGTAAAATATGTATAGTGGATCAATAGAAACCCCTGAACCTCTGGGAGAGAGTGAGGAAGAGAAAGGGGTCAGTGATAACTGCTGATGTGAGACAAGCCCTTGTTAGACACCTTACAGTTGACTGGACTGATCCATGACCAGCTACTGTAGACCAGTCCTTGTGAGTCTTAAAGTCTCTTTGACAGAGTATCTCTAAATTCAGTTCAGTTGTTCAGTATTTTTTGGTGCAGTAGTAACATAATGTAATCAAAGATTAGACATGAACAAGCCACATTTCCAGGACAATTAGGCAAAAGAATGAATTCAACACTGTAGAGCCATAGAGGAATATGTATTTCATCTTAGTTGTCACCTGAATTGCAACACTTTACACATTATTTTAGCCAGAGATGGTTAAATCATTGGTTAAATAGCTGAATTTACATTTAAGATGCTTTCAGGTTTGTCTTTTAATCTATTCTGATAGAACCAGATGTATTTTGTTATAATCTTGAATTTCTAGTAAAGCCTGAATGTTGAATCTGCTTTTCTCTTGTGAGCTTTATTGTTACAGGCTGCTGAAATGTCACCATTCCTTCCCCCTTTCGTTGCTCTGTACCCCCACTTCATCCTTTATCTCTTTCTAACCTCCTCTTCTTCCCACCATCCTCTCATTTATCCATGCATTCAAACATCCCCTTGTATTTTAGTAGCAGCTGTCGTAGATTTATGTCTCACTAAGCAGAAAAAGGGGGCTACACCTTTCACTGCATTCAATACCTTCACTGACAAAAGACGCTCGTAAAACACATTCACGCAGCCGTGCACACACAAACACACATATACAGACAACCACACACCACAAGCTCATGTCATGCAGGTATTCAGTTATTAAGACTTATGATTATTGCTTTAGCATGCCAAAGGAAAAACTTTTAGCTTTGCAGTTAATTTCCACTGGCTCTTTCTGTGAGTGTGTGTTTATATATGTGTTTTGCAATGTTAGCATGCTTGTAGTTTCCAGACCAGACCAGCTCTATTTTAAGACTGCTGCTGACATGAAAAAGAAAATAAAAAAAATTAAAGATATTAATTGACTGGAAGGAATGAAGAACGTGAGAAAAATTAGGTACCTTTGGATCTTAATGGAGGAGATGATGAGGGAGTAAAAAAGTACAGAATAATTTTGTATTCACAATGTACTGTAAATCCTATTGCTTTACTAGAGTGCCTATGAGCAAAGTCCAGGCTTATACTGTGTTAGACCCCTATAGACCTCCTTCCCTTACTCTCTCTCTTCCCATCCCCCTTCCTTTCTCTCTCTGGGGACTCTCTCGCAGGAATGTTTCCATTCCCAAGCATTCAAAAAAAGACGAAGTTGCAGGGGTCAGTGTGTATGTGTGTGTGTGTGTGTGTTTATGTGTGTGTTCGTCTGCCTGCCTGTGTGCATATTTCTGTGTGTAAGACGCATGTCAAAATGGAGAGCAAGACTGAAAAAGAGGTGTGTGTGTGTGTGTGTGTGTGTGTGTGTAGTTATTGGTTACCGGGCACGGTAGCAGGCCCAGCACTCTGCTCCACATTACTCAATGTCTACACACATACGCACGCTCTCACTCACACACACACACACACACACCCGCTGGCTCTCCACTTTAATAACAACAATATATTCAAATGAAACCCAAATGAAATTGAGCTTTGTGAAGATTAGAAGTATTCAGATTGCATATTGAACCGTACAGCTTGTTTTAAACTATTCCACCCTCATCCATCACCCTCATACTCCAAAAACTACCACCCTCAACTCCATCCTGATCCCTTCCTTCTCCCAGGGGGGGACATCACCTGTGATGAAAGTCACAGGACTGATGAATGTAGCTGAAGTCTCATCATCCATGCTAATCGTGATCTTTAATGAGAACTATTTTTAGCTCTATACCTAAACTTAATCATATCCAATCTACCTCCACATTGCAATCTGTAATAGCTTAACAACATTTCTATGAAAGAACATGTTGTTTTACCAGGATTGGATTGGATTTGATAGCGGGAAAAAATTAATTATTTCATGCTGGTGCAGAAACGATGATCTTAGTCACGACAGCAAAAGTTACTCACATAATAACTTCCTCTTAAGTGATTGTGCCGACAAACTAAAAACGCAAGAACGTCTTTGCAGCAGTACTTTATGTCTTGTTTAATTGAGAGCTTTTGATTTGAAAAGTTCTGAAGAAAATTCAAAAGTCTGTGACTTGCTTGACACACCTCTGAAAAAGCCGTCAGAAAACATGAGATCGGATTCCCCTGTATGAGAAACACAAGAATTTCCTCTGCCTGGAGATACTGGGGAAATGAAAATAAGCTTCCATGATGTGGACCAATGGCCGGGAGGCACACACTCCTGTACATACTTAATGTATGTATGTGCCAACCCCTGGTATAAGACAATCCAATAACATCACGCTGTAGGACCTGATATCTTTCAGATCCTAACATACCTTCACTGCCATGTGACAGGAGGTAATTTCAGCCATCTTTAGTTACAAGAATCTGTCAGATGTATTCCTGTAGCGTCTTCCTGCTCGTTCCTGCTGTCAGTCAGACTTCTCGTTCACCTCCTCAACTCTCCTGGATGTATGAAGTGGATCAAAAGTGGAAATCACTGGAGGGCCGTATCTCTCTCCTGTACTCATCTCCACTGACTGTCAGATGGAGAGCAGCAACACGCATAGTGCACTGTTGTTTGCTCACCAGGGAACTAAATGTAACCCAACATAGTGGACAACATAGAGGCAAGTATTGGGATTGTATAATACAATGTTTTGTATTTTATTAAGGTGTTATCATGGTCACATGTCTAATGTTCAGTATGTTCTATTGAGATAGCAAGAGGTGCCAATGTTTAGTAGACTCTGTGGGGACTAGAAGAGAATAGAACCTATGTAGGCAGCAGGAAGTTCACAAGTGTAGAAGACTCGATACATCCGAAGGTTCTATTGTTCAATAGATTCTTTAGAGAATCTATTTGTTTAATATTTAAGCAAACTTCATAACAGCAGAAGGCTCTACCCCTCACTAGATTCAATGGAAATAGCAGAAATTTCTCATGTTAAATATTGTTATTGAGTTCAGAAGACTCTGTTTAGACAGCAGGAGGTTCTCATACCCAGTAGACTATATCGAGACAGTAGACAGTTCTATTACCCAGCTGACACTTTGCACCATCATGTTCTTGGGTCCATTGGATGCTTTGGAGACAGCAAGAGGTTCTAAAGTTCAGGACATTCTCTGGAGACAGCAGGCAGTGGTAACTTTCACTAGACTCTGTCGTGGAAATTGGATCTTGTTGGTGAGGGATTAAACAAATAATTGAGTACCAACAAACCGTCCCCTTTGAAGAATTTATTAATAAAAGAGAATAAACAGAGAAGTACCATAACACATATACAGCTGGTCCAGAGACTTGCTGCCTAGGGCAGCTTTGCGCATCTGGACCAGAGCAAAGGGATGCATATACTGTATATTTACACAGTCTAGGTTTCTATGTTTTGGGGAACAGAGATCCTCTCCCAGCCTTGAAAGCACATTCAAGGAGAGGAGAGGAACAACAAGAGGGGGAAAACACTAAACAATCTCACAAGTCTGACCTAAACCCTAGTAAATGTGGACGGACTAACATAAGGAGTATAGAAGAAGGAAAGGTTAAGGATAAAAAAACAAAATACATATATTTATGACACAGTAATAATAATATTATATAATCATAATAATGATAATAATAATAGTGGTAAAACAACATGCATAAAAGATTAAATGTAAGATGACCCAATTTTCTGCCATAACAGACTCAATGGAGACAGCAGCAGCAGGAGGTTTAAATGTTTGGTAGACTCTCTTGAGACAGGAGTACGTTCTCATGTCCTTTAGAGACAGCAGGAGGTTCGAACCATTTAGTAGACTCTCTTGAGATAGCAGAATGTGCTAATGATAAGTATTTATGGAAAAAGCACAAAGGTCTATTAGATCCCTTAGTGACAGCAGGTAGTTCAAATGTGGAGTATACTCTGGATATAAGCTGAGGTTCAATGGTTTATTATGCTATTTTGATAATCTACAGGGTTCTAATGTATAGTAGAATCTATGGAGACAACAGAAGGTTATACTGTTCAAAAGACTCTGAACATTTAATGAGTTCCTCACTCATGTCTGCACTGACTTAAGAGTGAATGCACTATGAGTTACACTTCATTATAATGCAGAGTCAGAAGGTCCTGTCTGGTCTCTCAGGTGGTTACAAAATGAATTAAACCCTGATCATATTAAATACAATGGAGGTCATAGGGTAACATTAAATACTCATAGCTCTGTGTCTCTGACTCTGGCTTTGTCTCTCTATGCATTTCCCTGGGGTCGTTTTAACTCATATCACTTAAGTTAGATTTGTTCATAAAGTGTGAACATTTCAACATTCTCTGCTATTGGTAAAACCACTCTACTGAAATGCAAATGTTTGACTGCTTCCAAGCTGGAGAAATAAGATGTAAAAGTCCTGTTATTTCCCCTCTTCTAATATTGCTGTGCATATGACATTTAAACATGAAAATGAGTAATTAGTAGTTGTATGTTCATTGGCTTTTAACGTGCCTCAGCCAATCAGAGGTTACACAACTCTCCAATATGTATTTATTATTCTACCAGCAGTGTTTAGAAGTGTCTTGTATCAGAGGCTGAATGTCAACAGGCCTACCTAATGAACTTTACGCCAATCCTCTGCTGGGAAACAGCATGGTACGACATCTGTCATAACACCACACACACACACACATTCACACACAGTCAGAAAGAGCAGGACAACAGAGCAGGACAACAGGTGTGTTTTCTGTCGCAGTTACTGAAGTCTATCCTTCCCTCACTTCATTCCTGACTCTCAAAATCACATATTTTCTCCCTCTCTATTTTCACATTTCTGTCTTCAAACCATGCCTCATCTTTTCCATTTCTGTCATTCTGTGTCAGTTTTATTTCATCAGTTTTAATTCCCTCTTTCCGCATCTTTCATCAGCACTGCCCTACTGAATACAGTTTATTTCTGTCAACCATTTTTATGATTGCTTACTGTATATTGGCTGCTACATAGCAAAAGATAATTACAAACTTAATTTCACCTTACAACCTGTTGTAGTATTTTCACCGATCAATCATGGGTTGTTCTTTTTATGACCTCAAGCTTATAACTGATAAGACACATGTCAGATCAGTAAATGGAAATGTACCTTGTCTGGTATGTCTAGGGCACAGATTTTCTGAGAGATTAAGCGGCCTTCCCGTTCGTTATTCCCGCTGGTCATTCCTGCTGATATTCCCAGCAGTATTCTGGTTAAAACGGGGGCAGCGATCTGTTCCCCAGCGGATACCGGCCTGCTTCCGTTCCCCACTTCCACTGTCCTGGTTCAGCCTTGTATTAATAGCATCTACCTACGGCGATGTCTGAGTATGTGTGTACATGGGTGTAGGTGTGTGTCTGGATATGTGACTGCATTTTGGATAAAGGTGGAGAGAGAGACATGTCTTGTTTGTTAATTTCTTTTTAAAAGTTTAATATTGCATCCCAGTAAAACTCAAACCGCAAAGTATCATCATCAGTGTGTTAGAAATGTCTATAAAATGCTATATTTTAATATTTCCTTGGATATTTGTTGAACACCTATTATTATATTATGTTGTACACACAATCTCTTTGATTACAATTGCTTTAATATAAAGACTTGGGTTGATAACTGTAAACTCAGCTTAGCACCATTGCTAGAATTCCTCAGAGACACCAATGGTTACTGTTAGCCACAAGCTAACCACCTAATAACAGACTGAAGTATCATGTCGTCACTTTAAAACAACGTTTTCCACAACAGCTGGTAGGAACTCTTCAGGGAAAGAGTCTTTATGCCTGTGGTTCACAGTGTGTGTATGTGTGTGGGCATGAATGAATTTTGTATTTGTGTGTCATAAGTGTGTATGTCTGATGCAATAGGCGGATCATCAACAAGGGAGCAAGCATCATGTTCACAGATGCAAACATGCACACACACACAAACACATACGGACACACAGTTTCCTGCAGCCTTGAATCTTTAGAGCACAGTCAATATCACAGGAGGGGTTAGAAAAGAAAGTACACACACAAACACACACACACCCTCCAGCCTCCTTAGCGTATTATGGATTTGACCTCTAATATGCTAATACTCAGTGGGTGTTTACCAGATGCACAGACACACACACATTCATGTGCACAACTGCAAATGCATGCAAAAACACACAACGGCAAAACTACTAATGGCAGATCTTAATGAGGAAAAGTGACAATGCTCAGCACAAAGCTGCTCTTTAAACTGTGTGTGTGTGTGTGTGTGTGTGTGTGTGTGTGTGTGTGTGTGTGTCCCTCCATCCAACCAAAAGATAGAGAGCTGTGGAAAAGTGGGGGGAAAAAATTATAATTAAATATAATTAATTTCTGGCCTGCAGAATGTTTATGATTTGTTTCTTTGGTTTCTCTTTATGCATGTGTGTCAGATCCAGAGAGATTCACAGAGTTATAGACTAAACTATGCAGAGTAAACTGTAAAAAGAGATTTTCAGATACAGTCTGTATATTTTTTATTTATTGGGTTTAACAGACCAAGATTTTGCTTCTGGTTAGACTTTCCACTCTGCTGTGTTCTATTTTGGCCCAGATCAGGATGTTGTTGAGTTGATTTGACTGGATTCTGTCACTGCAGCAAATCGAGTTTTTTGTTACTGTCTGGATGCTTCCATCATTGTTTTGGCCTCAATTATCCACGATCCAAACCTTATTTCCTCTTACATATAGCTTTCTGTCAGTTATTTCCTTCTCCTCTTACAATTGCTTTCTCTCGCTGCACCAGCTTGACATTATCATTGCTAATCATCTCCTACCACCAGCTTACAGTACATAATGCACTACCTGGTCCTCTTTTTAGGTAGAAGCTCATGACTTAGAAGGACTACAGGACGTACAGCAAACAAAAAGCTCGATACTGACTCAGTCAGTCTTTAATTTGTAGGAAAGTCTGTGCTTAACTCAGGACATCTGTTATAGCCATGAAATTGTATCACACCACCAGTGTGGTGAAAATGCTTCCCATAAAAAGATGCCCTAAGTAAGTCCATCCTTTTATATGTTCCCAGTGCATACAGCACACCGATGGGATTATGTTTCACTAAAACAACCAGAAACTGCAATCAAATTAACTGAATTAGTTGTTGTTGTTTTTTAATCCGGAGAACATTCTGGCTATTTCTACAACCGATGAGACCAGTTCATGACAACAGCAGTAGTAGCCATTTTTGATTGACTTCTGGCTTCTTTCTTACCCTTCTCTTTAAAGAACAAATATCTACAGTCACATGGTGACTTGATGTGGCAATGCTAATTTGCCACTTCCTGAGGTATGCAATGACTCAGCTGCAAGTCAAAGTTACAAAGAATCAATGAGCACTAACTACATCGTGTACTTTAAAGCAATTTGAATGCTTTGATCAGTGACATCCAGCAAGCTCATGCAGTTAAATTATGCTATATCTGGTTTTGCTCTTAGACACTTCTTATACACCAGATAGGTTGGCACATTGGCCATATATCTTCTAATGCACTAACATGCCACTCAGATGGAACAGTTAACTTCCAAACCGGAAAATCAGTGTCATCTGCTGCGGAACAAATATAATAATATTTGCTTACTTAGTGAGAAATAGGGAGGGAGAGAGAGAGAAAGTAAGGATGACAAATCAAAAGAGCTCTTATGGGATACTGTGACCTTTTCAATTTGTTTGTCTTTGCCATAATTATTCATCATTTCCCAAAAAGGCATATCTGCACTGGTTCCAGTGAGCTCAAACAGCATTGCAACATGTGTTATAGTCTTTGAAATAATGTCTTAAAAATCACAATGTTAGTACATTAATTTCTACTTATTTCTGCTGTATTAATAATTAATTGTTTAGCTGCTATGATCATTAACTGATCATTTAGAAGCAGCAGCCTGAATATAGGCAGGGAGAGGGAGTGTTACCGTATTTGGGTTGGCATCCTATAGAAGCCTGACTAAACCTTAACAAACTATAGATTATTTGAAAGCACAAAGCCTCACAATGCCTTCTCTGTAAACATCTCAATATTCCTAGAAAAACCTTTGGTAGCACTTTATAATAACTACACACTATAAAGCATTAGTTAAGTATTAGTAAATAAGGAATTCATCATTTTTATAAAGCATTATTCATACATTAATACACATTAGTAAGTCATTCATAAACACAGTTATAAATGTTTTATTCTTTGTTATCTACACACTATGAAGCAGTTAAGTATTAGTACATTTTTAATTCATCATTTATAAACTACTGTTCTTACGTTAATACACATTAGTAAAAGTCTTTTTTTTGTTGTTTTTGTATTTTAATTGTATTTTCTTACTTCATATATGATTGGTTCACTATTTATAAATTAAGTATTATTTTAATGACAAACCATTTATGTATGAGTTGTTAATGGTTCATAAGATCATTTGGAAAGTTTAAGAAAATTATTACATAACTGCCTTTTTTTTGATACTTTCCCGAGAAAGAATATAAACAATCTCAGCATAACTCGTAAATCTATCAGTGGCAAAGCCCAAAGGATGCTACTAAGACTACCCGAAAGATGCCCCAGCTAACTTTACAGGATAAAAGCCTCACCGTTACAGGCCTGGTACCGTTTCTCTGAACTCCTCATCAAAACTCCAATATGTGCGCTTCTAGAGATTTGCTGATGAGCAAAGGGTTGCTTGGATGGTCTGTTGAAAGACACCAATCTTACCCCCCCCAGTGCTTTGATCAACTGCTAACTTGCCATGATATGTAGTTATTTAGAAATGGTCTAATAGTGCGTGTTCATAGATGTTTTATGACACTTTTATGTGTCATAAAACATCTGTCACAGATGTTTGTCACACTTTTATGACAATAATACTGCAATTCATGATTAATTCTGGTAGTTACTAATGGTTAGTAAAGTATTTTGTGTGAGCTCATCTAAAGTGAGGACTGTCTGTCTCATTAACAATTTACAAATCAAATTTAAAGGCAATAGATATTCTCTAAACATTTGTTAATAAAGTATTTCATGATTAATTCAGGTAGTTACAAAGCATTTACTAGTTTTTAGTAAGTACTTTGTGTGAGCCCATCTAAAGTGAGTGCTATCTATGCCTTACAAAGCATTTACAAATGATATTGTAACACACAAGTATCTGTTTTCTTCTGAACAGAAAAAGGAAACGGACACAACACAAAGGGATACAGAACATATTATTTATTACAAAATGCCTTTCACCCATTCATTCACAAAAAAACACAACAACACGAGAGACTATTGCTGCATAAACTGTACAACTGGTGATATAAAATGAACCATCTACAACCCAACCCGTTCTCACTCCCAAGTCGTCACATTTGGACCAATGGTCAAGACCCCTTGTTGTCACTTTATAACACACTTAGGAGCCGTAGCATCATAGTTCAACGTACTGGGGAAAGCCCTGTGGCACAGTTTTTGAATGCTAAAGACAGGTCTAGAATATTTAACACTAGTGTAGAACTTAAGCTAATTTACCAACCTAGGTTCTGAGGGGTAGTGTTGGGGTAAGAAATAGACTGTGTGTGATTAAAGAACAGTGGGCAGGTTTATTACAGCGCCTTTAACACTCTCATAGTGCACCAACCATGTTTGAAACAATCCCCAGAATAAGAAGAGCTCTTTCATAAAAAATACAATTTTAAAAAGTGTCCAGTGTCTTTCAGTTATTTGTATCTCTACCTGGGCAGGATAATGAACGTGTGGTGGATCTTTCTTATCCGCCAGTGTCCTGTAATCTGATGTGTCAGTCCTGTTGAATGGGATCTGAAGCAGCTGGGTGCATCATCTCTGGGACTCGCTCGCCATCTGCATCCAGCGAAGAGTTGACCTCTAGGCTACAATCCAGGCTCTCACAAAACCAGTCTGCACGTATAGTGCAGAAGAAATCATCACAGTCAATGTTCTTCAAATAAGATCTCATCCCGTTTGTCAAAACTCAATATCATCACCCTGCTGTCCAGGGACTCTTCTTAAGTTTTTACATTGTTATAACGTTACCAAAGATTTATAACTTTACCAGGTAGCATTTAAGCAAGACATCACTACTATGAATTGATTAAATTTCTTTACATTAAATTACAACCAAAAAATACTGAACAGAGTTTTCACATTTTAGTCAAGGAAATTATCTTTAACTTTATCTATTATCATAAATACTGTAAATAAAAATACCTCTGAAAGTACTACATGTGCTTACACATCCAAAAGTACCTCCAGAGATTAGTTTGAAACCACGACACAACAAAATACTGCTGAACAGTTCAGGACATCGCGTTCACAACATCCTCCGACTGCTTTAACTTACAGTAATATGGTTTTAACCCATTTAAGCTGCATCACGCTGCACTTTTACTAGCTCTCTCCTAAAGGTTACAAACTTTACTCACCGGAGTTTCCAGGGTGAAAAAAACTCCTTTGGCAAATGACGGCATTCAAAAATCCCGAGTGATGGTGTCTTTACACTTAAGACCCGCTTCTGGGCCCACGTGATGTCGTTTTTCCAACTTAGCCCGCTTCTCTCTGTTCTTCCTCGGTGCGGTCTGGCGCTAAAGTGAGCGCACACGGCAGAGACAACTGGATGCGCCAAGGGTCAAATAGCGCTGCTTTAAGGCCCGTATTTTTTATGTGGGCTACAGTCTATGGTAAGTAGGAGACATGTCAAGAAGGGCGGCTTGACCAGAAACCATACTTTCACTTTTTTCCTGTGTTAAACACAAACTCAATATTGAGTTTTTTTCTTCGGTTGCGTATAGAACGCAAGTAACGTTCTGTTTCAAAACGTTATTCACTAGTTTTATTTTGAAAGCGTAACCGGACGTTGCGTATTTATTGTTGCTAACTTGACCGCCGAGACGTCCAAGAACGACACTAAAGGGGCGTTAACCCAGGCCGTAATAAAGCTGAGACTTTTTTCAATCTCATTTGTAATGTTTTGTATGGCCTAAATAGTCCTTACTTTAGAGAGAAAATGCTTAAATAATTTCCTTAAACGTTCTACATGATCGTATGAACCATAGGCGCATATATATGGTTTTTATTGGAATAACACTTTTTATCAACTTTTTAATACAATCATTAAGCACATTGATGAGCTGGTAGTGATAGATCTGTCTCAGAGAAACAGTACCAGGCCTGTAACGTTTGAGGCTTTTATCCTGTAAAGTTAGCTGGGGCATTTTTGGGGTAGTCTTAGTAGCATCCTTTGGTCTTTGCCACTGGTAGATTTAGGCATTATGCTGAGATTGTTTATATTCTTTCTCAGGAAAGTATCAAAAAACAGTCAGTTAACCTATGTCATAATTTTTTTTTTCTTTCCAAATGATCTTATGAACCATTAACAACTCATACATAAATGGTTTGTCATTAAAATAATACTTAATTTATAAATAGTGACCCGATCATGTATAAAGTATTAAAATACAATTATTAAGCACATTATAGATGAGCTTATTAATAAAGATTATAACATGTATAACTGTTTATAAATGACTTACTAATGTGTATTAACGTAAGAACAATGGTTTATAAATGATGAATTAAAAATGTACTAGTACTTAACAACTGCTTCATAGTGTGTAGATAACAAAGAATAAAACATTTATAACTGTTTATGAATGACTTACTAATGTGTATTAATGTATGAATAATGCTTTATAAATGATGAATTCCGTATTTACTAATACTAAACTAATGCTTTATAGTGTGACATTATTATAAAGTGCTACCAAACCTTTACTTATTTTGGGACAGGAGTGGATATAAAATGCACAGTAAAATAATTTGTATGTGAAAACCCTTACATTTTTACCATATTTTGTTTGCCTCTGTGAACACACAGACTAATTCTGACTTTTTCATATACTAAAGTCCAATGAGTTGCCTTTCAGAAGAGACCACGACCGTGACTGCAATCAGAGTGGTTGTAAAAGCGCGGTAACCATTTTATTTTGAGTATGTCATTTTTGAGTATGTCACATTTTCCAGTACATTAGGCAATAAAAAAAGTAGTTTCCTCCCTCCTTCTTTATCCTTCATTCACCTCTGTTTCATTCCTGTCTTTACTTCTGCCCTTTTCTGTCTCTTAAACCCTCCATTTCTGCAGCCCTGCACTCCTAAAATGCTCTAACTTTATAGGATTTTGTTGAATCAGCACTAGCAGACTTCTTTACATGGTTCTCCTAATCTTGCTGACATTTCTGCAAGCCTCTACCTCGCCCTCTCTCATTCCCTCTTTCTTGATATTTCTCTGTGTAAAAATGTTTCTCTCTTGTTCAAAGCAACATTAATAGAGAGACAGGATTGCAACAACACTGTATCACACACACACGCATACACATACCTACATGAATATGTTCTCTTTTCTCACATTCATAAGTCGCACACAAAATATACATAATTATAGAACTGTGGCAGTTGGAGAAGAGCAAAGTGCTGTGTGTGTGTTTTACCCACTGTTAATCCCCACAACGATAGCGATTAGTGTGCTGTTTTTCCCCTTCTCATTCTCCCTTCTCATCAGACTGTCAGTGGATAACACAACTATTTGTGTGTGTGTGTGTGTGTGTGTGTGTGGCATTTGTGGCAGTACAGAAGAGTTGTTATTTGCCCATATGGTGACAAGGAAGGAGATGAAAGACACAAGCGCGGGAGATTAAATTACAATAAGTTAGCATTGGCTACTTGTGTTGAGAAACCTAGCAACTGTAAGCCATTAACAAGCTCCATTCTGTCGTGTTAGAGTGAAATCCAGGCCAATAAATAAGCATTCGCCCTCTGTGGCTGGTCCTGTATTTGTCCCTGCAGAGAACCATGCCTTAACAAGGCTTAATGAGGGCTGTTTATCTGTATAGTGGAAGTTAAAGCGAGAGTAAGTACTGAAAACTCCTTTTGGCTCAGTTAAAGAACGCTAAAGTAAAGCGTGATTAGATCTCTGTGACCCTGTTGCGGAAACGAGGCCAAGATCCCTCCTGCTGAGCTGCAGTTGGTCTGATATTGACAATCAAGCTGATGAGTAAGCATTGTCAACACAGCTATGAAAGAAAACCACATAGAACCATAATGTGGTCTGCTCAATTTGTCTTATGCATGTTAGTATGTAATCAAGTGTGTGTGTGTGTGTGTGTGTGTGAGAGAGAGGTAATGACTAAACACAGGTCCGTCGACCAGCTGTCTTCTGTGCCTTTGTGTCTGTGCACGTGTGTGTATGTTGTGGTGGTGGTGGTTGGGGGCTTCTGGCATGTTTGAAAACATATGTCATTTCCCTGTAGGAAAAGTTAACGGACCGTAGCTGAAGCAAAGTAATTTGTGTAATTGAATAGCTTGAAAGAGTACAGATCCCCTGTATGTATGTATGTGTGTGTGTGTGTGTGTGTTAGACATAAATAACCTAGTCTGGACTACAGAACATGTTTGTGTAGGCTGCAGTGCAAACTGAACGCACACACATACATACAGTGACATAAGGGGCCCACAGTTTCCATTCTGTATACTCTGTGGCCCCTCACATAGCCCTTTTCCATACACATGTACTGGCTTGGCTTGACTCTGTTTGACTCAGCATGTCAGCCCAGTGAGGAAGGTGATTTGCATCTGCATTAAAACAGGGCTACCAGCTTGAAAGTGTGTCTTGGCAGAACGAGTAGGATTCGTAAGTTGCTGTTTGTAAAAGTTGGCCCCTTCTTCCCTGGCTCAGCGGGAAGAATATGGACAGTTAAATCCATATAGCAATTAACTTGGCCCACTTGATGGCAGCAGAAATAATTTGTGAACACAGCATTGACAGAAGATATGGAGCAATATTAGCAATTATTTAGAGCATGTTTCTGGTCAAGTCCAACATTCACTCTACTTTTAGCTCTGTTTTTGGTCTCTACCAACTCCTGGGGGAAATATCTGGTGCTTTAGCTACTAATGCTCCACTATGTTCGCCAGCTAGTCATTTAAATGTGTCAGTCTGCAGTTTGAAAGTATTGATTATGGACGCTTAAGGAATCCAATGTTTGGATGGCCATAACTATGAAAATAAGACCCAAGCTGTTATAAAGCCAATTTGTCCTTTAAATATTCAGATGGATCAACGAACATGGGTGGGAGATGTGATTGGTGGAAACAATCACAGCACAGTGATCTGGACAGTGAAAATCAGAGACTGTATGTGTGTTTGTATACATGCAGTCGTTTTTGTGTGTGTCTCTGCTGCACCCATTTTAAACCTCTCACTTTGAGAAGGGGCTGGCCCATCACACTAGTTAGACACATGCTCACGCACACACACACACACACACATACAGAGCCTGTAGCACTGCTCCAGCTGTGCTTTAGCTGCCCTCACCATTAATTTGTCTGACTTTTCTCTCCTGTGACTGCTGCTTGTCACGGCCCTGTGCCCTAAAAAAGACCGTCTGTCTGTGTTTCTACTCCCACTGCCTGCTGAATCACAAATATATACTGTACGTACATGCTGGGATGAGACATAGTTAAATGTAACAGGCTAATCTGCTACATTTTTATGTAATTAAACATCTGTATCATTGATTGATAAAATGTAATAATGATTCAATGTCAACTCTGTCCATGAAGGTTTTCTCATTGGCCATTTCACAGCAAACATTGTGACTCATACAAACGGGGACACAGGTGTAACAAGTTACGTTAAAGATGACTCTGTTCCCTTTAAGCGTACCAGCAAGCCATGACCTTTTGTCAGCGTACATTATGCAAAGGCTCTGGAACTGCCAAAACTAACTGAATGCAGTCATTGTTAATGTTAATTAATTACACCTGTGCTTTTCCTGCTGTGACATTTCAAAATGTCAGCTGTGAAAAAGGTGTGTTTGCTTGTCTAAGCACTCAGTTTGGTGGCTCTTCTTCTGAGAACCCCATGCTGAATAGGAAGTGGTGTGTTTAGTGGTAGCCAACTTTTCCTGGACCTAAGAAGAAAAGAGATCCACCAACAGAAACCCAAATTTAGGAAAAAGATAATGGCGCACTTGTAGCGACAAAATGCTGGCAATTTAATAATGTTTCTTATTTATCAAAGTTGTACCTACATTTGTCAAACCTGTTATGTCTCACCTTCTTTTTGTCACGGGCTAAGAGCTGGCTTGTGACAGTATTTTGTAAATTACAATAATCTGTTCATTTATTTACACATTTATCTTTTTATTCACTCACCATTGATTCATTCAGTTGTTTATATCTTTCTTACTTCATTGATTGTTTTATTGTTTCATTATCAATGTATGTGTTCATTCATACATTCATTCATGAATTATTTCAATAATGTATTAATTTATTACATTCATTTATTATTATTCATTTATTTATTTTACTTTTTTTCATTAATTAACTCGCCCTCTATCTAGTCATTCGTCCACAACTTAAGCCATTCATTCATTCTAATTTATTCTCTCGGCTCTGCATAATAAACATTAGTATAGTCATTAATGTGCTCCCTGAACCTACCGAAGGGCTGGTCTCTCACACACCTCCATTAAATGGTGGAATTTACACCAGTAAAGTAAAGTAAGAAAGGAGTTGCTCCCATTAATATATCAGAAAGTTAGGAAATCTCTACATAAAGCAGAGGGCATTACATTAAAAATAACCCTTGCCCTGCAGGTTTATATTTGCTGAACTGGTTTCAACTGTAAGCGCTTGAATAGATGCATTTAGGGTCAGTGTGTCCTGTGGTCCATCATTAAAACTCAGATCAGCCTGGAGCTTCTCTCTGAGGACCAGATGGGTCCATCAGGCTGAATCACACATGCATACAAGCACTAAGACGGTCTGTCAACCTGATCCTGTCTCAGTATCTCCCTCAATTTTTATTCATCTTTTCTCCTGTCACTCTGTTGGTTCATCCGTTTTCCTCTCTCTGCCTCTTTTTGTCTACATTTTAATAACTGTTGAGGGGTCTTAGAAAATCCACTATAAAAAACAGCAGATAATTATTTGGGTTATTGGTAATTTTCTTTGTCTATCTCTCATGTTATCTTTTTTCCTACCTTCACCATTCCCCTTTATCTTTCTCTGTCTCACAGATGCAAATTCTCTTAATCTTTCTCTACATCTCACACACAGCCTGGGAATAAAGAATCTGTTGTTTTCGTCAACATGCTATTTTTTTCTGACGTAACAGAGCCGGTGACGTTTGCGGGGTGGTGTGCAGGATTAATCTTTGATCTGACAATACTGGGAACAATAATACTATAAGCTCAAGATCTGCTGTGTTACTCTTGACTTTGCTGAAATGCTGCATTGATTTTGAAAAACGAATCCCAAGCCTTCTTTGACACACCCAGAAGGTTGTTTAACAATACCTACTGCAAGTTATTGTTGCAAGGTATCTCTAAATCAGGATTAGAAAATATGACGTCCACTGCAGAGTAAAAAAAAAATTTGTACTTGTCTCTCACTCTTTGCTTGATGACATAAAATCATCATGTGTCATTTAAAAAGAGCTAGGAGATTTGTTTCTTTCTGTCAGGTTACAAAAACTCTTCTCTTTGAAAGTTCATGTGGTCTTTGATTATAGTTTTGGTTTGCCTAAAAAAGAGTTTAATAGATACCAATCTCATATCTAATATGATGTTGGAACTAGCAGTTGGGTGTTTAGCTTAGCAGAAAGACTGGAAACATGGGAAAAAAGCTATTCTGGCCCTGTGCGAATGTAATAAAATCTCCCCACCAGCACCTCTAAAGCTTACTAATCAACACTTTGTTTGGTTAATCCGTACATAAACTGGAGCCTTGTTGTCACCATGAGGTCTTAGGCACCCAGCGCAGGAATGCATCCAGCCAAGAACTTGTCCCCCACACAACTTAACTGCAATTTATCATTTTTACACTTTTTTTGTACAGGTTAAACAAACAAGATATAAAGTGTTAATTAGTGAGCAAAGTGGCTGCTGGCTCCAGCTTCATATTGAATGGACAGATAGAAGAGTGGTATCGATCTGACTCTTGTTAAGGAGGCATATAAGCGTATTATGTTGAGCTATTCCTGTTAAAATTATTAAGACACAAACAAAGACAAAACTGAAGTCATCTGCTATTCCACAGTGGTTAAAACTGATGAAACAGACTGTGGGCACAATTGCACACAAGTGTTGCAGTTGAGGAAAAAATGAGTTGCTAAGACTAGCCTTCGGGCATTTTGAGATTCTTCTGATCAGCTGGACGTGGAGCATAGCTACCTGACAGCCAAGAAGACCGGAGCAGAGGGTTGGAGACTAAAGATAGACTGAGTCCTCAGAGGGGATTAGCCTGGCTGTGCTCTGACACTTCCCCCATGAACATGGAGATAAAGAGGAAATCCTGACTAAGGTTTGATTTTAGTAACGTATGACAGTACAGGTCCCTCCGCATCTCCACCGCTGTCATCTTTTATTTATCTGCCACTCTGCAAATTTATATTTCATATCCCTGGTGGTGTGTAAGTGTCTGTGTGAGTGTGTGTTGATGTGGGGAGAGATTTGGAGGCTATGGTTCTATATCTTTATGTTTGTGGGATATAAAGACTGTATGTTGAGTTAAAGAGGTTTATCAGGGGCTGTTTGTGAATCAGTGTCTCCAGTATTAACTGTGCATCTGACTTGTCATATATGTCCCACAGTGCACTGTGGATAAATATGCTGTTGAGGTTGTTGTGGTGTTTTTGCCAACAGCAGATTCTTCATTGTATGCTCAAGAGCTGTTCCATTCACAGGAGCAGGGCGCTTCAAATTTGTGACCGTTTGATCCTACTGGAGCCATCCTGGTAGAGTAATTTCACAATGCGAAACTTGTCACATTAAAACTAGGAAAGATGTTATACAGCTTCATGGCACTTAGTGTGTGTTGTGTGTGTCGTGTGTGTCTCTGTGTGGCATGTGTCTGTGTGGTGTGTGTCTCTGTGTGTGTTGGGAGTGTGATGAATGGTTATGCAGCTGCACTAATCACTGGAAACTGGATGGTTTAAATTAGTGACCAATCAGAGCTATTGATGGAGAACCAATTAGCCACAAACTAGCACACCAGCATCTAGTGTGTGTGTGCGAGAGAGAGAGAGAGAGAGAGAGAGAGAGAGAGAGAGAGAGACGGGGAGAGAGCCAGGGAGCGGGAGATTGTGTGTGTGCGTTAAATGAGGTTAAAAGCTACTTTTGGAAAGCAGAGCACTTGGATAAATGGTTACAACTTCTTGATTTCAGGGTAATTTTTTAATAGATAAGTGTACGTGCATATGAGAGGGCCTGTGTGTGTGTGTCTGTGTGTGTGTACATCCTGAACACCATGTCCAATTAGGTCCATGATTGGTGTGCAACAGCTTCTATTTTAACCCGGCATGACAGTAACATGAGGAGGGTGTTCAATTAACCTTCTTTCAGCTAGATTCATGTTTTTAAAAAAGACACAAGGAAAGGAAGATCATCTATAAAAACAAAGACACATCTTGTGACAGCTTTTCCTTTTTTTCCTGACATTATTTTTTAGTTCACATGTGTCTTTGTAAAATGGAGAGCACATACCTGCAGTTTTTTTAGATTTGCTGAAATTGATACATCCATCATCAAAATATGCCACTGGTTCCTGGTTTAAATGATGGATGGCCCAGACAGATCAGTGGGATCTGTAGTGGATGTAATGAATGTTTCAGAAGGTGTTTTTGTGAACTGGTGTATGCAGTGTGTGTGTGTGTGTGTGTGTGTGTGTGTGGGAGCAAGAGAGAGAACATTTTCAAGGGTAATAAATTATATTTAGAATGAAGTCCTTTATCTTTACCTCCTTATTCTGTCTCTCATTCTCATTTTCTCTACCTCTTTCTAGAATGTAGATTTGTTATATTCTGTTGAATATTGCATGTGGTGTGTAGCCTCAATCTCAGACACACTCAGATGTAGAAAATGGGTGAAAGACGGGGAGTCAACTCCTCTGACAGTATTAACACACGAGGGGGGAATCAGTGTGTAAAACGGCTGCAGCTCTGTTTATTAGGGTGATTTATATTGTTTAATCATGTGACAATGCTTAGCCAAGTCCGACTGTGTTCCACATTTACAGTCAAGTTATTAAGCTTTTCTTACCCAGCGTGACCCCAGAGGATGTGCAGAGTTTAGCAACATTGGAAGTAATAAGTGAAATGAAGTTAGAGCAGATTATAATGAGGTTCAACGGCTGGTCAGGGCGTATCATATACATCCCTTCACTACATTTTACATTTAGAAAATGTATGCCGCAACTCTCATTCTGTTTGCAGCGAAACCCGATGGGTGTGAAAGTAGAATCTGACAGATACAGATCTGAAAACACCAAGGATCAGAATGGAAAAAGACCAAGCCAAACTTGAGGGGCGTGTGTGTGTGTGTATGTGTGTGTGTGGTTTCATACATGCATTGGCTGATGGTTCAGGTATTTCAAAGGTTTGTGGTTGATTTATCATTTCACTACACTGGGTTGCAGCCTGTAGCGATCACACTAATATCAGGATTTATTGAGTATCTCCACGGAGCTGATGGCTCCATTATCTCAACGAGGGATCCTCCCGAGGCAGTGTTTGAGATGGTATCTTCCACTGATGTATACGTCTCAGCTTATATCCTCTCTAAATTGCTTCATTGCTCTCCCCCTATGTAATCACCATTGATCTCCACATTCTTCGCTCTCCCTCACTCACTCACTCCATCTCTTGTTTCTTCCTCATCTTAGATGTCACAAGTCTTATCCTTTTTCCTCATCTTCTATTTCCACTTTTAATTTCCGGTAACCCACCTATTGGTATCTCCCTCTCTTCCTCAGGGCTTCAAATCAGTAATCCTTTGCTCTTTCCCATCTATCTTTGTCATTTTTCCTGTCCTTGCATCGATCCAGCTTTTTTTGGCTTGGATCATTTTCTCTTTCTTCTACCTTCTACCTCCCTACCTTTGATCCTGAAATCCGTCTGCATTCCCTCCCTCCTTCTTTTCAAATCCTCAATTAAATGTTGATTCAGCTCTCTCTCTCTCCCTCTGCTTTTGCTTCTTTCTTTTTCACCTCAACACCTCCTATACGTTTTTCTCTTTTCCCTATCGCGCCCTCTTCTTCTCCCTTTGTTGAATATCTTACTTTACCCCCACCCCCATTCGGAGCAAAGATTAGATGAGCAAGGAATGGGAACAACTGTCAGACAGGGTCTCTCCTTCTGTCTTACTCTCACTCTTTGAGAAGCTGAGAAATTTAAGAAGCATTTTATTGATTGTTCCTTCGAGGCAGCATTGTTATGTGGAAATTGAATATGGGTGTGTGTGTGTGTGTGTGTGTGTGTGTATTTGAACACTTGTGTGCACAATCAACTACTGCAGGATTATATACATGCCCTGTAGTGCATGATTACCCAGAGTGTTTTTATTTGTCTGTCTATCTGTGTGTGTGTCCATGCAATGGTGCATTATGTCTATTTATCTAAAATCAGTATAAGACGCAGAAGCTTTTTCTTCTGTCTATTTCACTTAGGTTACATTTAGGGCTGTCATACAATACTTAAACATACATACAAAAACACAGTTACCCGATGTAGATGTAAAACAATAGACTGTTTGCAAAGCCAAATAATCCGTTATTTTCCAAAGATTTTTTTTCCGTCATTCAGAGGCTGTAACAATGCTTTTTTTGTTATGCTACCAATTATTATTCCTTTTCAATTACTGAATGTCTCATGTAGGATATTTGATTTTGTTGTGAGAAATAAATATCCTATTAATTACAAGGTAAAAACAGCCTTTTGTTCTATGGAATTTGGCAGGGTTACAGACAGCCATATAATTCTTCAGGAGTAAAACCTGCCCAAACTTGGCCAAAGTGGAGTCACCAGTGACAGTATCTGGTTCTCTTGCTTGTGACAGTTCCAAGAAAATGTAGTTGAGAATGTAAAAGCCTTCGGGATACAGCACAGACCTGTTGGAACATGCACTAGACAAGCAAGTCTAATAAATAACAATAAGTACAGTTAGTTATTCTTGCACTCTTTCTCTACTTGCTTTTATTTATCTTTTTATCCATGTAGTAAAGGCACTAAAGTCCAATCTGTGCACTCCTCACTACTGCTTGTCTCATTCATTTTTAATGCAGGAATCAAATATTCTTCTTCAGTCATCTGCAGGTTTATTCAAAGTGTTTCATTTCTTCTTTTCACCTCTCCAGCTCTCCCTCTTTTCATCCCCCCATCACTCCTTCCATCTTTCTCTCCATGCCGTGAGTAGGCGGACGCTGTCGGAGGTGAGAAGTGAGAGCGAATGTGTGTGCCGGCAACCATGGCAACCCTGTCCTAATTGGCCAATGGCCTGGCAGGATGATTGTCAGCTTTTGTCAGTAAGGGCTGTTCTTGCAGACAGGCAGCAGGGTTGGACAGCCCCAGATGGGTCCTTCAGATACAAGAAGAACTCGTTTTACAGTTTGAGCCTTGAAATCAATTTCTTGAGAAACTGAAGCTTTTGTTGGAGTGGATGAGTGGGGTCGATTACTGTGTGTTCTTGCCCATTTACTGTTTGTGTCTGTTTGAATGAGACTCTCTTCCCATGAGAAGCAACAGCAGCAGTCATTTAAGCAAATCCCCAAAAACCACACTTAGGTTCAAATGACAAAGCCTCAAGCTGCCGTAGGAATTGTAACTCTTGTTAGTAAGGAGCAAAGGAGAAAATAATGTGTCGCTGTTGTGGAGGAGAGGAGGAGGTCAGGTGGATGGATAGGACAACAAAGCGTGGAATTTTATCAACAGACTGCCGTTCGTTTCCCATTTAATACTGACAGGCAACGTTGGCTTATCTTAACCATGACAGCTGTCACAAACTGGCTTAAGGGATGTGACAAGAAGGGAGTCCACACAAAGATTGTCATTTATTAAAACTAACTCAAATGAACAATGGGGTGTTTAGCTCAGCAATTAAGTCAGTCAAATGACCGCCGAGGAAGGCCAGGGCAGCCTCCAAGACGGTGGGAGGGTCTTCACACCATGGTTTTTCTCTAACCTTAACCAAGTGGTTATTACTGTAACCATGATGATGAAGGTCCCCTAACCTTAAAGAAGTGGAAATTTTAACCCGAACCATGTTCTTTCAAGTTGTTTTTGTTAGTCTGAAACTAACCAAACCTGAACCATAGTTTTGTCCAACCCTAAAATGGATTTATTTAAATATGGATTTGTACACTTCAACATTGCCCTGCCAGATTAGAAAACTCTCGTTCTAGAGGGCATGCACAGATTACATATTTTGTATGTGATTATACCTAATCTGTGTGTCTGTGTTTCTGTCTGTGTTTCCGTGTGCATGTGAGTTTAACTGATCATGAGTGATGTGAATCCTTATGTGTGTCCGGTCATGATACATGCTGATTGTTAATGGATGTCTTGTCTGCTTCTGCCTATTTTTGTCGTAAACTTCTTTTCTTAGTATCATTATTGCTATCATGTACGTCGTTTTGACAGTTGCGTATGTCAGCCGTAACAGATGTTGCGTAGTTAAACTAACACTGACTCACTCACATTAAAGTGTTGAAAATGACCTTTCCTGTGGTGAAACGCCAAGATGTTTGCTTTACAGAGTCTTACATGGGCTGTTGCATGTGTAGAAATATTAAAACAGGACTTGTGCCCTTTTCATAGGCTTTCTGCTGACTAACACAAGCCACACACACACACACACACACACACACACACACAACGGAAATAGGGTTTTCCAGCCAAGGAAGGGCAGACGGAGCCGATAAAAAGATGTTTTCCTCTTTCGCACTCTCCTTTCTCCTTCTCTTCCTCTGACTCAGTTTTTTTTTCATTCTTTCCTTTAGCACTTCATACACACAAGTCTGTCTTTCTGGACCTCCATCTCTCGATCCGTCTCCCACACACTCACTTCCCATGTATGTCTCACTTTCTGTCAGTTTCTCATTGTTTAGAGAAGCAGTGTAAACTACCTGCATATTTTCCATGACTTCAGGCTCTCGTCGCCTCACTAGTCCACACACACACACATACACAGTGATAAGTGTGTGTGTGCACATACCCAAACAGAGAGTCACAGTAAATGGAGCAAGTCATTATAGTGAAATCACAGACCTGGTCCTGATGCTTACAGTACACAGACACAGTGTGAGTGTAAGTGGAGCACATCGTTCTTGTGATGCGATATTACAGGCTGGAGTTTTACTTTGGTTCACAGCTTTTGGGAGAAACTCCATGTTTAGATTCACAGATACTGAATGACGTCAGACGGAATGAGAGAAGGAGGATTGCATCAGAGAGCTGTTTCTCAGTGCCTTCTGAAACAAACCATATAACTAAAAACAATTCATTTCAGCGTTTCTGATCTGCAACACACCTTTAAGGTTTGGTTTTGGTTGCTAAATCCTGTTTGGTCCTCAGAAGTATTTGCTGTTGCCTTTTTCCAGCAAGGCCCATCCCATTTCAAACCAATCAGCAGAGCACAGACACAACAGGGGCGGCTGTGGCTCAGGAGGGAGAGCGGGTTGGCTGTTAATCGGAAGGTCGGCGGTTCGATCCCTGGCTCCCCCTGGTTGCGTGTCGAAGTGTCCTTGGGCAAGATACTGAACCCCGCCAGTGTATGAGTGAGTGTTTCCGTTTGAGCACTTAGGCTCAGTGTATGAATGTGTGTGACTGGTGAATGCAGATGTAGTGTAAAAGCGCTTTGAGTGGTCGAAAAGCTTAGAAAGGCGCTATACAAAAAGTACAAAAACAGAAAGTGAGACATACATGGGAAGTGAGTGTGTGGGAGACGGATCGAGAGATGGAGGTCCAGAAAGACAGACTTGTGTGTATGAAGTGCTAAAGGAAAGAATGAAAAAAAAACTGAGTCAGAGGAAGAGAAGGAGAAAGGAGAGTGCGAAAGAGGAAAACATCTTTTTATCGGCTCCTTCCTTGGCTGGAAAACCCTATTTCCGTTGTGTGTGTGTGTGTGTGTGTGGCTTGTGTTAGTCAGCAGAAAGCCTTTCGACTAGAAAGGCGCTATACAAGTACAGAGCATTTAACAGGGCAGACATACATGTTACATATAGGACTTATTGTAAATACAGTATAAATGAATCGGCAAGTCACATAAAGGTAAAAACTTGTTCTAAACCACAGTTACATGCACTGCCATTACAGGAATAAATAATACACTCAGACGCACACAGGCCCTGTTTTGTTGTGCTGTTTAAGAAGCTTGTATCTGGCTGTTTCTCCACTCTGTTCTGCTTTGATGTGGAACTGGTGCAACACTCCATCAGGGAGCATTAATATTATATCACCGCACACACACTAATACATGCCTGTGAGCAGATGCGTTTACACACACTCAGACACACACTCAATTCCTTATCATACATGCTGCATGCTCAGGCTGCTGCATGGCTTCACTGCAGCATAGTCTCTCTCTGTTTCAAATGTCCTCTCCCCCCCCCTTTCCTTACAATTAACATTAAAACCAAGATGATTACTACTAATTAGTTATTATTATGAAGGTATTGCCAGCGTGTCTATTATGGTATATGTTGTGTGTGTATATCTTACAAGCTCTTTGTGTGTGTGTAATTTGGCTGCATCCTACTCACAGCCTGCTGTCTGATATCATGGGTGGATGGATATATAGATAGCACTTGTTTTAATCCTTGAATTAGATAACATTGGATGATTGGTCTGTGAAGTTGCTCAGTCATCCAGGTCATAGTTATCCAAGGAAGGTTAAAATCAAGGGCAACTGATGTAAATGCATTTACAAGCATCTTCTACCAAGTCCAGCTGCCCTTGATAATAACCTTTGTTGGATTGGATGATTTGTTTTCCACTGATGTCCCCATTATAAAGTGAATTAATTCAAGAGAGGAGTGAGAGGGAGATAGGAAGAGACACATGGAGAGAGAATGAGGGGAGAAGGGGGTAGAGAGACATACAGGGAATGAGAGAGAGGGACAGAGATAGAGAGAGAGAGAAAGAAAGGGTTAAATGGATCCCTTACTAAATACAACAACACATGTGACCCTCCTTGCTCTCCCTCTTTCTCTTTGTGTGTGTGCAGGACAGTGTTTGTAACATGTTAAGTGCTTCCATACGAGACACACAAACACACATGAGTGCACACAAATACACATGTACACGGGAGAGTGAATAGTTTCCATGTTTAGGCTAAGTGAGCTTTAACATGACAGATGTTGACTGTAGCACTGTGGCCTACTGTGTTCCTGTACAGACACACACACACACTATTTTGAACATTTTTTATGACTTGTGAACAGAAAATGTAAAAGGAAACATACATACATACCGTCATTTATAGATGTAATATGTGCAAGGACACACATTTATATACATGATTTCCCCTGTGGTGATTCATTATCCAGTGGCACTGTTCTCAATCCAGTTCTTCACTCTTCCATGTGTTGGTGATTACAATGTTTAAATTTTATTTGGCAGATTGCTTAGTTTGGTTTATAAAATCCTTTAAAGAGCAAGTTTGATAAACTCAAAAACTGCATGCTGTCAAGCAATAGTAACAATATTGTTTTTGCCTGGCAGCAGAAATATTCAAGTCGACTGTTTTGATTTGTTGCTATGCTGAGCTGATGTTCAGTAGAGGGTGTATTTCATTGACTAAAATGTCTGTTTTTGTAACTTTGATTGGAATTGGTATTTTGATACATTGGTAGTGATCCTCTTTAGTTCCTTTTCTTCTTTTATTTGATAGATTTTGGATTTATTATGAGTTTTCTGGAAGGAAAAAACAACTACATAAAATACAATTATAAAAACATTTTAATGCATCAATGAATGAAATTGAAAGTAATAGATAGAAGATTCTGCCCATACATAATGTGTGTAAACACAGAATTGTGTCAGATGCTGAGGAAGACATCAAACAGCTTGTAGTAAGCCTGTTGAAGGTCTGCTGCAGCTGTATGCAGAGGAAAGCTTTACTGAAGCTCCTTCAGAAGCTGTTCTCCAATAAAAGCCTGTGCTGGATCTGCTATGACAGATTGGGGTTAAGATTTTCCTTAAGGATACTTGGAACAAAAACTGCTGAAACGTAAACGTAGCAAAAAATAGATGCGACGAGGGTTTACAAATAAATGCACACGCGCTATAACACAGGGGTGTACAAATATTAAAATGCACTCACAGGCAAAGCTCCTGCTAGCATAATCACAGTGACAATAAGCAGATATTATGGCTGACTATGTTCAAGGATACCTAATGTGCAAATACAATTTATCCCAACATGCACAAAGACAAAACACACACAAAGGAACTTTACATTTGAGAGCCGAATCGTCTCTATTGCCACAACAGCCAGAGGTTTTGTTGTATGCTTTTGTTATTGTGTGCTTGTTACTGCTTGTGAATTCAAAAACATTGTGGTTGAGTTAACATGCAGATTATGCAGATGATGCACAAGAGGCTCTTCACCTCTTAATCTCTACAGATGCTTTAATCTTCATCTTTAGATTATACCTATTTGTTTTTTCTGTCTCTAACCTTGTTATTTTGGCTCAACTAGTTTTCCCTCTTAGCCTGTGCTTGTCCCTCTCTACTAAATTATCTCTAGCTCTCCTAGTTTTGTCCCTTTCATCTCATTTTCTCTCTCAGATTAGATTGCAGACTTTGCTTTGCCTTAACCATCTGTCCCCCAAAACCAGGCTTCTTAAGACTTCTTTCAGCGCTTCAACTTTAATCAGCAGGTCCCTGAACCTAAAAGAAAAACAACGAAATTGAATCTTATAAGGCGTGGGTGATTTTCAATACTTCTCTGAGTTCATGAATTTTTTGCAGGTCCTGAAAAATACATGCATTTTGACATAATTGCATTAAATAAACAGACATTTTACAAATACATTGAAATTGAACATTCGAAGCCCCAAAGTTAGCATCAACCCTCTTTAAAAGATGTGGTTTAGTTTTTCACTGGTGAAGAAAAACAAATAGGAAAGACAAGAAAAGGAGATAAAAGATAAAGACAAAGACAGAGAGGAATGTGTCTGGCACAGAAACAGACAACCAGGTCCAGCTTCTTCTTCTTTGCCTTCTCTTCATCTTTATCCTGCATGCAGTAAAATGTTTAGAGAAAAGAAATAAAATTATTATTTTTTCTTGTGCTTTGACAATAAATTGATCCTACTAACAAGTATAGCCAAAGTCTGATCTTACCTGTCTGTGCCAGAGTGCCATTGTTGTACTGTTAAAACTGTTACAACACATCAGTGAGCCACACTGTCGCGCCGTGTGATGCGTTCCTTCATTATCATGAACACAAACACTGCAGTTTATGTTAAGTCAATGCTGCATACGCCAACCTGCTGCTGTAAATACACAAAAGCACATACAATTTAATTACCTATGCTTGAAATTAGTACCCAACAAATTGCTATCAGCTAGCTATTGCTACAAACTACACCTCCCAGGTGTTTTAGGAAAGTACTTGAAACTATATATTTGTGACCGAATTTTATAGATTTACTTCTTCATTTGGAATGAATGGGCTTGGAGCTGAGACAGTATAATGAAGTCAGAAAATTTGTAAGTAGTAATGAGACGGACTAATGTATATTTGTCATATGTGTATATGTCAGCCATTCAGCCCAACCAGTTACCAACCAGACTGCCAGCCAAGCAGTCAGTCAGGGAATCAATAAATTAGCAAATGATTTTGTTTATCCGTCCATCACAGTAATATCATATCTTTATCCCACTCAGTGTGTTCTCTCTTTTTCTGTATCTCCCTCTGTTCTCAGTCTCTTTCACACCGTCTGTCGTCTCTTTTTTCTCCATCTGTGTGTATGCAAGTGTGTTTGTGCAGGTGTGCAGTTGTGTGTTGTGATCATAGAGATGAGCCAGCTGTATGAAAATGCTCAAAAAGAAATCTTCTTCTACTGGAATATACAGGCCAGATCACCTTTCTTCATTTTGACTAAATGATTAGAACTTATAATCCTCCATCAGTCAAAGTCCCCCTACCGCCACAAAGCTCTCATTTAATCAGATTTTGTGTGCTGCTGATTCACTGTTTGAGATGAATTGTCTACACACTGTATGAAGAAAGTTAATGTGCACTGATCGGCTTAACTTCTAGCAAAGTAATTTATAGTGAAATTAAAGTTTGTCATTTAACTGGTGACACCCTGGACACCCACCCTCCACCCTCCATGTGCCCCTGAGGGGACTCACACTCCACTTTACAGCAGCTCATAAAATATTTCACCTCCGTCATTGCAGCCAAAAATCAAAGCAATTTGAAACTAAGGCAGGGTCAAATTTGTCCCCTTGCCTTTCAAGCTGTTCATGCTTCAAAGAGCAAATATGTATATGAATTAAAGAACATCTGGAAATATAAAAAGTCCTGATTGATATTGGCAGACTGACAGAGTGAAATAATGATTAAAAATGACAATCCTTTTAATTACTATATATATTGTGTAATATTATTTATTCATAATCCAGTCTTTAACCTGAAATAAACCTCTGACAAATGAGTCAGTCCAGAGAGTGTGTTTTTGTCTGTCAGTGTCTTTGACTTTGCATTCAGTCATTCTGACTGACAAAAGACTCAACTTTACTGTTAAAATTATAAAACGTTTTATTTTAAATGTTTTTATTGTTCTGTCAAGTATGACTTGAAAGTATGTACTCAATGACTCAATAGATGATGACTGTAAAACAGCAGTTAGTAGAGAACAAAACTTGTTGCGGCTAAGGTCGTTCATTCTCTCTTTGTCTGCCACCATTGCCTAAGGCAACCTAAAACCCAGCTCCATAAATGTCAGAGAAAGCAGAGGCTATCAGTCTTGCAGTGCCGTAAACCCGCCACTGTGACCCCGGCTAACCCAGTCGGGGTCACAGTGGCTAATGGTAGACCTCACTGTTTGTACAACACCTCTAGTTCATCTAAAACTCACCGTTCAAATCTGACAAGTTTCAGAGTCGAGAGTTATATTCAGTGACCTCCACTGGCAACCCGTGGCCTACCGAATCAAATTCAAGTCATTAATGCTTACATACAGAGTGACTACTGTGTCTGCACCCATCTACCAAAACTCCATAATACAAGCCTACGTTCCTTCTAGGCCACTGCGCTCCTCCAACAAACGCCGCCTGGCTCTGCCATCCTTACACGCTAAGCAATCTCAGTCCCGACTGATTGTTCTCCCGACTGTTCTCATCTCTGAAACCACGATGGTGGAATGAGCTACCACACGGCATCAGAGTAGGGTTGTCCCTCTTTTACTTCAAGAATCTCTTGAAAACTCATCTTCCAAGAACACTTCCTCTGATAACACCTCTAACATGCACTTCCTGCGTGCTCTTACTTCCTTCCCTAGGTATTTACCCCATTGATGCTATACATGCTAACAACTCTTACTAGTATTTATTGCTGCTCTTACTAGTATGTATCGTCAGTTGTAGATCTCATGCTGTATTGATGCTCCGTTGATGCTTGTATGCTGTTCCTCAAATGTAAGTCACTTTGATAAAAGCGCCTGCCAAACGAGTAAATGTATGTATATTGTGTATCTTACAATTTTAATGTTTGTGTTAGATTAATAGATTTTATGGACCTTACACATGTAATGACTACCTAAAATGATAATTTTCTTTTGCCATATCATGTTGAGTGAAGATAGCTGGAAACAAAGCAATTTCCCATTTGCAATCTCTTTATTTACATGATGCACACTATAGTGACTGTGTATGTGTGTGCATGTGTGCCAGCCTGTAACAGTGCCCTGGTCCTGAGGGAGAGGCAGGCGGCCATCTGCAAGAGACTGGAGAAATTCAATAGGCCCTTGAAAACAAAGGCTCGTGTGCTTGTGTGTATGTGTGTGTAAATCCCATAGGTCTTGTATGATCCAGTAACTCTAGACTGGAGGTCATTGATCCTTCACCAATTGAGCCTCAGCAGCCAGGGTCACATAATATGGCATTGATTGTCGACAGATAATCTAGTTTTTAGCCTCAAGCTAGTCTGAGTTGACCACCAGTGTTCAGTCCTCGAGCTTATTCAGCAACACACTTGACAATCATGAGTACCTTAACTGATAACTGACCTTTAGGCATAAGCTCATATATATATATGAGCTTATGCCTAAAGGTCTGTGTGGACTATTACACCTCAATTATTTAGTGGTGAGTGCTACAGTATATACATATATAGCACTTTTACTCACCTCTAAACAGTATTTTTCCAACATTATTGTTAAATTGACTGAAGTAGATGTCTTTATTTTAAATAGTGTACATGTGAATTTTGTAATGACTGTGCAGATTCAGAGCCACACACTCCATTACTCTGCTCCAAAAACTCCTCAGGTTTCACCTTTGAAACCTCAGCAGTTCTATTCTGAGATGTTTGATGCCATCGGTGCCTTACTGCCTGGAAAACAATACCATTATAGTGTGTGTGTGTGTGTGTGTGTGTGTGTGTGTGTGTGTGTGAGAGAGAGTGTGTGTTTTCACTGAATGTAATGCTATCAGTATAGATAGCAATCAGTATAGATAGCAATCAGTATAGATTGTAACAATGTAGCCTCTATATGGGTTTGTCCCCAAAACAATAATTGCGAGGAATCCGGGAATGTAAGTTCTACTGTTTTATTCCTGATCCGTCTATGAAGGCATCAGCTAAATGCCAATATCTGTTTGAACTATAAATGTTGAAAAAGCAAGAATGTGTCATCACACAGGCACAAAGTCTGTACTATATACAGCTCCACTTTCATTCTCATGTACATATACAGGCTGTCTACATACACATGCACGATTGCACTAACAGACCACACACATGCACTTTTCACACATCCTCACACTCTCTGCACAGCGGGTTTGATGTTGATGTTGCTCCAAAACTAATTTTCCAACCAATTAGCAGCATCATTGCATTGATGATTTTCAACCCCCTCTCAGTGTCTGACTGGTCAGACACTGAGAGGGGGTCCACCTGTTCATTTCAACCTTCACACTATATGAAAGCAGTAGGCTCATCTTTCTCTGTCGGACTCTGTTGTCTTAAACTTGAATTTCATTCTGTGTGCTCTCGAGTATTTGTATAAGTATTTGAACACCCTGCTATTTTGCAAGTTCTCCCACTTAGAAATCATGGAGGGGTCTGAAATTGTCATCGTAGCTGCATGTCCACTGTGAGAGACATAATCTAAACAAAAAATCCAGAAATCACAATGTATGATTTTTTAACTATTTATTTGTATGATACAGCTGCAAATAAGTATTTGAACACCTGTCTATCAGCTAGAATTCTGACTCTCAAAGACCTGTTATTCTGCCTTCAAAATGTCCACCTGCACTCCATTTATTATCCTGAATTAGATGCACCTGTTTGAGGTCGTTAGCTGCATAAAGACACCTGTCCACCCCATACAATCAGTAAGAATCCAACTACTAACATGGCCAAGACCAAAGAGCTGTCCAAAGACACTAGAGACAAAATTGTACACCTCCACAAGGCTGGAAAGGGCTACGGGGAAATTGCCAAGCAGCTTGGTGAAAAAAGGTCCACTGTTGGAGCAATCATTAGAAAATGGAAGAAGCTAAACATGACTGTCAGTCTCCCTCGGACTGGGGCTCCATGCAAGATCTCACCTCGTGGGGTCTCAATGATCCTAAGAAAGGTGAGAAATCAGCCCAGAACTACACGGGAGGAGCTGGTCAATGACCTGAAAAGAGCTGGGACCACCGTTTCCAAGGTTACTGTTGGTAATACACTAAGACATCATGGTTTGAAATCATGCATGGCACGGAAGTTTCCCCTGCTTAAACCAGCACATGTCAAGGCCCGTCTTCAGTTTGCCAATGACCCTTTGGATGATCCAGAGGAGTCATGGGAGAAAGTCATGTGGTCAGATGAGACCAAAATAGAACTTTTTGGTCAAAATTCCACTAACCGTGTTTGGAGGAAGAAGAATGATGAGTACCATCCCAAGAACACCATCCCTACTGTGAAGCATGGAGGTGGTAGCATCATGCTTTGGGGGTGTTTTTCTGCACATGGGACAGGGTGACTGCACTGTATTAAGGAGAGGATGACCGGGGCCATGTATTGCAAGATTTTGGGGAACAACCTCCTTCCCTCAGTTAGAGCATTGAAGATGGGTCGAGGCTGAGTCTTCCAACATGACAATGACCCAAAGCACACAGCCAGGATAACCAAGGAGTGGCTCTGTAAGAAGCATATCAAGGTTCTGGCGTGGCCTAGCCAGTCTCCAGACCTAAACCCAATAGAGAATCTTTGGAGGGAGCTCAAACTCCGTGTTTCTCAGCGACAGCCCAGAAACCTGACTGATCTAGAGAAGATCTGTGTGGAGGAGTGGGCCAAAATCCCTCCTGCAGTGTGTGCAAACCTGGTGAAAAACTACAGGAAACGTTTGACCTCTGTAATTGCAAACAAAGGCTACTGTACCAAATATTAACACTGATTTTCTCAGGTGTTCAAATACTTATTTTCCTCACTGTACATCCTGCTAGGGCTGTGCGATATGACTAAAATCTCATATCCCGATATAGGTAATTTCATGTCCAAATTTTTGATGCATACAGAAATTTTAAGTTACTGTTTGAAGTAACTCATGATACTTATCTGCATCATAAAGGTATGCGATTCTGGAGAATCCAATACCATGACAAAAACCATCATATAGAGTGAACAACATCACAGCAAATAATGTAACTAGCTATATTTTGGGTTAGTAATTGAATTTTCGACAGATATCTGTCAAAAATCCAACTTAAAACTAACTTCATCACGGTGTGTCATCTGCTCTGAAAATATTACTGTGAAGTGTGAAATTTGCAACACGACGAAATGAACAATATAGCATAATTGTAAACAATAGAAGTGTCAAACGATATATATCATCATATCGCACAGGTTTACATCCAACTGATTACAATTATTCTTTGACATTTTTGCATATTATCCTCCATCATGGTTGTATTACCAATTGAATATGGCAATGTCCATATATTTGGGTTAAATGATCAAATAAAGCCAACATCAGCCTACTTTTAAAGCAGTATAAATGTATTTGTTGGCCTCTCAGGGGCAGTGCAACAAGCTGTAAAAACAACATTGATATATAATCACCTTATTAAATGTATAGGGATAGCGTGTTAGCAAACCAGTGCACATTCATTTGGAGTCAAGTATCTGTCCACTTCAAGATTAAGAGCTTTGAGAGTAAACCAAAACAGTAAAGTTGTGGGCCGTAAAACTAAAACAATAAGCTGAAAGATTCTAAAATGCTACATACAGAGCTAAGGGGGAAATTGCAGAGATGGGTGATAATTCTCTGTGGGTTTGTTGCTACAAGTCTCCCTTTAAAATTATACATTTTACAAATTGTTAATATAAAATGATAATATTTAAAACACAAAAATAATGTCTACTTTCTGTCAATCTAGCTGACACCTAATGTTATTATGTTTTTTTCGTATTTGCTCAAAATTAGCTTGAAGGTTGGACAGAAAAGTCATGTGTTTATTTAGAGCTGTCTAGTAGCCGAGTTTAAAAAACAGTAACCCCTAATGTTTAACACACATTGAACTTCTGCACCTTGATTTGTTAGCTTCTAAACACCAATTTACCTGCCACCCACAAGTCAGCAAATCACCCATAGACTAAAGAGGATAGATTCACTTTAATGACACCTCAGGCAGACAACTTAAGAGCATTAAGAAGAGGATTTTTTTACTACATTACTATCAAAGTGGTGACTGGGCTGCAGTTCAGTGTTAATTTGCATGTCACTGAGAAATCCTCCTGGCTGTATTTAGGAATCTTTTTATTTGACGAGTGAAACAAGAGGGAAAGTGGTATAGAAGAGTTGAACTCCAGGAGCAGATGGGATGATAATTATGGAGTCGCTAATGAAACAGACCAAAGAGGAAACAATTTCTCAGTTGGTTGCAGAAGCGCACACTCACGTACACACATGCACACATACACATAGAGACATACAGTGCACACATGCATTGGTTTGGAATTTTGTTACTATGTTACTTTCATCACATGTAGCTTTAAAGATCTGATGCCAGTGAGACCTACATTATATGCACATAAACATGGACAGGTTGGCGACTTCCACACACTCACAAACACACAAAGCAGTGTTTGCAGCTGCACTTGATCGGGTGTATTTATTTATTTACTTTTTCATGTATTGGACATTTATATAACATGTAACTTAATCAATTTTTAGATTATGCATTATTATATTATATTACATTATTATATTTATTTATTCACTCAATCTATATATGCTTACATAGAATGAACATTGTTTTTCCCTTGTGATGCAAGTGGGGAAAACACATTTCCTGTTGCTTAAGCAGTAACAGAGGAATGTCTTCTCAGAATTGTTTTTTTCTACTGATAGAAACCAAATGCTGTCAGCTAGCTATCAGCCAACTAGGGCTGTCCCAGATTAAGGATTTACATAGTCAAATCAGAATCGTCAAGTCCTATAGTCGACTGATAGTCAAATCATCTGTGTTTTTGTGCTTGACGATTGCGACCCTTCTCTCTTTCTTTCTCTCTCTCTCTCTCTCTCTCTCTCGCCTGTCTTGTGCAGAGTTTTACGTGCATTCCATGCTACCAACAACTGCACGCACATTGCGGTTCCTCGCAGGTCTATTTTAAGTAGCCGGCTATTTAAAAAATATATAATATTCTTTTTGTGGTTCATCAACGATGATGAATTATCTGAAAGTCCCGCGAGGTGCGGACAACTCGGCACAACACCGGTGAAGCTGGGGCACGGTCTCTTCAGTAAGTGTTCCTCCTTTGCCAGTACACACATACACGCTACGCCTATACACGCGCACTGACAGGCCAGGGTTAGGGTTACAAACATTTATTGAAAGTTTTATTCTTTTTACATGATTTTTTACAGCAGTAAACGTTGAAATGTATATTGTAATAGGCTGTATATTAACTTATTGGGAGAAAACCTGTAGTTATATGTAAAATCAGACGTTGAGCACCCCTATATCGCCAAAATGGCATGATTCTTTTTTCATTACAAAGCTTCGACTGTGAGATTGACAGCTGAATCAGGCTCTGCCCCTCGAAGCATTGAATCTTCGACTATTCGGAGTCAGCCCTATAGCCAACAACTAATGAAACACTAAATTAAATATATTTTTTTATATGTTACTCTTAGGTGTTTGCCTAAGTTCTGTCATCTCCCAAAACGGATGTTTCTTGGCAAAACAGGCATTTAAACAAGAATGGCAGTAGGTGTGTAAGTGTGTATGTATCTTGTTTGCAGACGAGATGTTGCCAAGTCACGAGTTGTTTACCTTCCAGGCAAGGTCAAAGATTTTCTGAATGTCTATCTCTGTGCTTCTGTCTCTGTCTTGCACAGTAACACACACACACACACACACACACACACACACACACACACACACACACGTTACATAATTACAGTATAGATACATCCTACACATAATCGCAGAGCCTTTTCTTGCTCTCAGCAGCATTAGATTTCAGTATTTTACTTGATGTGATATTTGAGCTCAATAGATAAAGTGACTGATGTGAAAAGTATGATTGCATGTCAACATAAATTAATCCAGAAGTAAATCACAGAATTATTAACACATAATTTATTTGATTCAACAGCTAAGATAATAAATCTTGAGGGGTTTTGTGATAGGGTAGACTTTTGTTGACTCTAGTATCCCTCTGCCCACCTACACATATAATCCTACAGCAGTTTGCATGTTTGCATGACATTGATTTGACACACTGTTTGCCTTGTGTGTAGCATGTTATAGTGTGAGACATTGGGCCCCAGTAACTGGCAGTATGTGCTACTTTGTGTGGGAGAGTGTGACCTTGTCGCCAGGTTGGTGTTGGGGTGTGATTGACAGGTGTCCGGTGACATCAGGGAGGAAGGCAGTGCTGTGTCACAACATGCGCCTGTCACTGTCACATAATGATGATGTTCGTTATTCTAAGAGTGAGACATGCAAAGTGTGTGTGGGTGTGCGTACAAGTTTCCTCCTTGTTGTGGTGTGAAAATGTCCCACAAAGTCAGAAGTCCAGAACAGCAGTCAGTGAGAAACCCAGAGGAATTTCCTGTGGAAGTAGAACATCATGTTAACGTTACAGAGAAAGGGCAATTATAGCTATAGTTTAAGAGAAGCAATGACATTAAATTTTACAATGTATACGTTACAAAATGGCAAGCATACAAAGTGGTTAGGATTATAACCAAAATGTTAAATACAGTAGAAGATTCTTTCTATTAGTGACACATTAAATTTGACCTACAACAAGTAACCCCAGCTGGGTTCATTACATGGAGAGCTGTACCCTTCCTTTAAGGCTGGACCAAATAAAAGATACAAAATCAAACAATGTGTGTTTGGCCATACTTTATTTTGGCACTTTAATTTAACATTACATCTACTAACAAGTGGCTCTAGTGTGCCAGCGTGCAAGATTAGTTTCCAGTGATACAGCAGCATGAGAAATGGTCAACAGTCAGTGTAAGTATGTAGAAAAAAACTGAACTCTGAGGTTCACATGCCAGATGTCTGAGCTTTCCCTCAGCAAATACATTTCCATGCATTAGTAGTAAATGTCTATTTAGGATAAGCGTCCAAATTATGTTTAGGCTATAGCTTTTTAGTGTGTAACAGTTTGTAGTGCCCTTGAACAAGGCACTGAATTCATTACCTCCACCTTTCCAATGACATTCTTACTAAGGATACAACAAGACAGATTTATTTCCTGGGAATCAATTGAAAATCCAGAATAGGATTCACTTATGGAAAGTCAAAGCTTTAACAATAAACCAAGACTGACTGAATTCAATACTAATGATTTTTTAAATCTAAATGGGAAAGGTTGGTCTGAGCAGCATGGTCCCATCTAGTCTAATCAATAAAATGAGAAAGACAATTCATGATCAATAGAAGAGCTAATATATTAGCAGCTGAAAGAATGAACTCCATGTCACCACTGACATCTAGTGAAGAGAATAAAGCCATGGCCTCGAGCTGTAGCTCACCTTAATTTTTATTGACCATCCTTGTTGAGATTCATGTGCTGAGCAGGCACTCTTAACAGACAGCGATGCGTGAGCATGAGGACACACATTCAGCTACTAGCGCAGACACACACTACATGTATGAGTCTGACATCTCTACACATGTATGCTTTTATATAAAAAAATACACACTTAAAGGCATATAAACAATTAGGCCTATATGTGAATACGGTACATACACACACACACACTGACCACTTGTCCTGTGACTAATGGGCAGGTGAGACAAGTCAAATGGCAAGAATCAGTGTTTTTATCATCAACCCCAGTGTTAATGCTGCATGAGAGAGTAAAGGGGCAATCCACCGTAAAGATGTATTCACCTCATGTTAACCTCATAAACTGTAGTTCAGTTGTTTAGATCAGCCTTTGCATTTAAACAATAATTCCAATACATCCCTTACCTTTACCTTTGTAGGCCTTTGTTGTAAAAACTAAACTCTTTATCGCATTTAGCCTCATTCAAATTGTATTCCTGGTTTCCTCCACATAATTGATGCTGCATTTGTTGCACTAAATCAAATCGAATTTCTCGCACAGTATTTTTCTACATTAGTTTACTGATTGAGTCTAGAATGTGTAATTTGGTGTATATTTCATTTTCTTCTGTAAGTTGAAATAACTCTTTGTAAATGTGAACTTTTAATAAATTATTAATAATAATCTTACACTGACAACAAGTGCAGAACAAAAACTGCAGTGAGAAATAGTTGGTTTGAGGTTGAAATATTCAACAGATGGACAGTACAGTTGCTATGGCTCTAAGAATTACCACTAACTGGTACAAAATACAATATGAACAACTTTTGTAGCACTGTTTGCAATAGTGATTCACTTATATTTTAGCTATGACACTGCACTTTATATTGACAAACTACACAATAATGTAGTGCATATGCATACACAGAAGGACAACAACCTAATATAATAAATAAAATAAAATAAAAAAATACTTTTTTTTATCTCACAAAAATCTCTTACTTTCGTCTCTATCTTTCTGAGCTTGTTTGGTTCGTTGCATAAGGTTGCTATGACAATAGCATTTACAATGTGGTGTCAGGTATAGGCCATCATTTTCTCTGCTGATATTCTGGCTACTGCTAAAATAGTGTGTGTTGCTGTGTGCTTTTACTGTTTGATAGCTTTGTTCATTCCTGCTTTGTAAAGATGCAAGCTGTGTTTGGTGAGAGGTTTTCTTCATAAGTTTGTCTGAGATTAGAAAGAATGAAGGTATCTGAGTGGCAAGACGAAGTACAGGGAAAAGAGAGAAAGAGAGGGGAAGAAAACTAACACTTCCTGGAGCTCTCCTCTCTAATATTCACCCATCTGAAATAATGATAGGCTCAGTCGTCTCTCAGCCCTCACCACATTTAGCCGGGGGGAAAGCAGAGAATTAGATGAGTGGTCTGTTTTAACGAGAGGTAATCATAATCTGCATTATTGTTACCAGTGTGATTGCTTTCCATTTCATTCTTTCTCTCTTTCACAGGCCAGTTAAGAGCAACCTAACATTAAGTTTATCTTGTGATTATCAGTATAAATCGGATTCAGAGCTGATGTGTGGGCTGTTTCTAGCCAGCAGCATTTGGCCTCAGTTTGGTTTGATTTTAAAGCAAGGCTCAGTTTACCAGTTATTAGATTAAGACAATAGTTCAATTAGAGCATTAAACTATTATTGTATCAAAGACCTGCGTCCAGCTTTTCCAGCACTTTCTCCTTCCTTTCCCACATCAGGTGATGTTGCAGTGTGAAAAAAATCCTACATCATAATCTGCTGATCAAAGTATTTCGAGCTGGAAAAGGTTGGTCATTCCTTGTACCTTTGAATGTTAACAGACTTTGATTTTTTAAATGCCAAGTAGACAAAGTGTGGTTGCCCATCTGAGATGTAAATCTGAACAAAGGTTGAGATCTGCGTGTAGGCTCAATGGATTTTGCAATGGGAGGTTTTCACTTGACACTGACGGACCTGTTGTCAATTGCACTTATGTTCCTACCCAACAGCTGGGTTTCAATTGATGTGCTCAGCCCAAATAGCAGAGGGGATGATTGCTTGAGAACTGGTAAATTGCTAAATGTCTTTTCTCATCTTCCTCCATCTCCCTCATTCTCCCTCATTCTCTGATTCCTCCCTCCAGATCAGCGATAGATGTCTTTTGGTATTTTGCATGCCAGCTTTGGCAGAGCGCTAATCACATTCCAACATATTGATTCAGTCATGCAGGGCCCGAGGAATGACTTGTTATGAATTCTCAATTAAGTTTTACCCCCGCACTTCATCATGTGAAAGGATTGCTGTGGCCTTTTGAGGTTTAGTTCGGGATTTTCTCCAACCAGACACTTGAGGAGGAAAACATTTCGTCACATTTATAAAAAAAAAAAGTTTACTTCCAGAATGATTGATTGAAGTTAGGGATGTTCAAGTCTTTGACAGAGTTTTGCATATTGAATCATAAATTATATCACAGATCTGCAAAGAAGAACTTTATATTGTTGCTGCTGTGTCGTGTGCTTTTCTGCACAGCACAGATCAAACAGTTGTTTATGTACATGTCAAAGCACCTGCCTTTGGTTGGCTGACCTCTCCCTGACCTCGAGCCAGTCAGGTGGCTCCCTCGGGGACCATTATAGCATGCTAACCTCTTTTCACCTCAGTCACAACCTCTCAATCTTCTCCTGCTTTTATATCAATCCTCTTTATGACCTCATCACTCATTGTCTTTATCACATGATTGTTTTCTTTCTCTGCTAGTCAAAATGTGTTTTATGTTATAGCAATACTTCTGTAATGCAGAGGAGCTATTTACTGTGTGTGTGTGTATATATATGTGTGTGTATATATATATATATATACTCATCTTTATTTTTCTGTATCATCTTTGTCAATATCATCCTTGCCGTCATTCTATGTTTACCTCTTTTCTCTCCTTCCAGACTGGCTATATGATCCACAGTGATTTATAAAGTGTATGTGCTGTGTAGTGATAGACATGCTTTTTAAGGAGTGTGTATAAGTAATTTGTCAGCTTTTCACATCTGGAAAATGAAGTAATGTGTGTGTGCATTTATAACTGTCTGCTGCCAAGTGTCTGGCATACCTTTTGTGTCAGATTTCATTCCTGTTTTATGGATAGTAAAATGTGTGTTACACATAGACACAGACAACTGTGGCCGGTCAGCTATGCTTCTGCAGAGGACGAGATACATTTCACCTTGTCTGACAGCATCAAAGAGCCAAATACATTCAGACAACATTTTTGTCACACTCTGAACAAATCCCTGACCTCGGAGCTATCTGTTCCACAGTCTAAGATTAGTCTGGTGTCCTGGAACAGGAGGGAGAGATGGACCGATAAGACATATATAAACCCAAAGGTTAAGATTAAAAAACAGTTCTTGTCCTTTTATCATTTATTGTTTTAGCAGCAGATGGCTTATGATTGTGGGTTTTCTCCCTGAATACAGCAGCCTCACATCAATATCTAAAACCTTTTAAAATATTTAAGTATATTTCAATATTTCATTCAGTGGTGTCTGTAAATGTCTTATTTATTAAAAAATGCAGCATTTTTAAACAGCAGCGTCATTTTGCAGTTAACTTGAACTCATGATAGCTTTTATGTCACACTGGTTAGCATTAGCACTGTCAGTCTGGTTCCAGATTTTAGTGCCCTGTGATGGTCTAAATGTTTTTTCGGATGATGTTCCACCCTTACAACAAAATCCTGAATGAAACAGCAAATACTTGAATTGAAAATGTTTGCTTTTTTACTTTCAATAAAAATGCAATGGTACTGGCCTTCAAAAGTCTTATCTTAAACGCATGTGTGCCCTTTTACAAACATAAACAGAGACTATATAATTAACTCTGAGACATGTAAATAAATCAGTATTGATTAATTTTACACAAAAATGTAGATCTGTTTTTTCCTTTTGTTGCATTTTTGATTGACTAACCTGACCAACATCTGTCGCAACAACCATATGTGGCTGAAAAGAGAAAGAACAGAAAAAGATGGAGGATAACAGAGAAAAAAGAGAGATATAACTGTTTATCTTCTCCGACACTCTGGGCCCCCAACTTCAGGTTGTCATGCTACATTCATCCATTTATAAACAATCTTATGAGATGGGTCAAAAGGTCACTTGTGTGAATGCATTGGCCATATACGGGCACAGTAGAATGTGCTTTTACTGTACAGTATGTTAGATAGAATAACTTATTCATTCCATATCTGCATTAATGTCATAGTCACTACTGACAAAGATTTTTGTCTTAGGAAAACAATGTTGGTAGTCAATATCTGATATTTTTTAGGTATTTTTACATTAAATAATTTCTATTTTCTATTTATCAGAAAATACTGATATCCATCCATCCATAGTCAACCGCTTATCCTGCGTACAGAGTTGCGGGGGGCTGGAGCCAATCCCAGACAACATCGGGCGAAAGGCAGGGTACACCCTGGACATGTCGCCAGTCCATCGCAGGGCAAAATACTGATATGTAATACGTAAAAAAAAAAGAAATTATCTACAGAAACTAGCAAGAATAGTAAAACACATTCATCCATGCTCGTCTTGAATCAAAGGAAAATCTCATTGGCAGTCAGGTTAAGGTTGCCCCGCAGGCGAAAAAGCTCTATTCATCCATTCTTCAGTATAAGTAATTAAATAAACTGACATTACTGGCACGGGTGACCCACTATGAAAATTAATAAAATGCTATTATCAGCACTAATTTAACAGGAAACCATCGTGTTGGTTCAACATAAATTCATAAAGCTCTGTCAATCAGCTGGCTGAGAAATTAATTCCTCATCCACTCGATTATGAAGAACAGAGACCCGACCCGGAACCTGAGGTCCGGGTCTAAATTATACTTAATTTAATCAAATTAGATAGGTCTTGTTTACCTGCCATGGGTCTCAAGTGTGTGTGTTTTATATATGTCAATATACTTGATACCAGGGTGAATCCAAATAGATCTGAGCATACAGATGTAATCACTATAGAATTAAAAAATCTAAGACTTTCTCTATGTACACAAAAGCCTTATGTGAATATTGTTTATAAATCTGTCAGTCTGTGTTAGTGAGCACTTCTCCTTTGCCGAGATAATCCATCCACCTCACAGGTGTGGCATATCAAGATGCTGATCAGACAGCATGTGGCAAGCCTTAGGCTGGCCACAATAAAAGGTCACTCGAAAATGTGGTGTTTCACTGTATTGGGGGGATCTGGAAAATATCTGGAAGTATCTGGTTTGACCACCATTTGCCTCACACAGTGCAACACATCTCCTTCACATGGAGTTGATCAGGTTGTTGATTGTGGCCTGTGGAATGTTGATCCAGTCCTCTTTAATGGCTGTGCGAAGTTGCAGTCAGGTTGAGAGCCCGATGAGGACGACGACGTTGCAGATGAATTTCCCTGAGACGGTTCCTGACAGTTTGTGCAGAAATTCTTTGGTTATGCAAACCGATTGTTGCAGCAGCTGTTCGGGTGGCTGGTCTCAGATGATCTTGGAGGTGAAGATGCTGGATGTGGAGGTCCTGGGCTGGTGTGGTTACACGTGGTCTGCGGTTTTGATGCCAGTTGGATGTACTGCCAAATTCAATGAAACGGCTTTGGAGACTGCTTATGGTAGAGAGATGAACATTCAATTCAAGGGCAACAGCTCTGGTGGACAGTAGTTCCTTCACCCATTTAAATAATTATGTACACAGTCTTGTACCTTTGCCGTTTTTGTTCTTTTGCTCCAATGTTTTATGGTCATGATTCATATCGTAGCTGGGTGGATTGGTTCAAGGTTTAAAACTCTTTAAATAAGGATTTTTCGATAAGTCAATGGATTAAATGATCAGGGAATTTGTCACACTGGTGGTTACAGAATATTTTATTTTTGGGGCATGAGGTGAAATAGGACATTCAATTAGTTCTATAAATTAAAGCATATATAAAAACATTCAATAGCTTTTAATTTGTTCTTTGTTTAGGTTTTTCTACAGGTTGATTTTGAATAAATGAGCCAAAAATAGTTGCAGCAAAGGTCCAGATAACCTGACCTTTAGTCTCTAGTGTGGGTCAAGCTCAAGAGATGCTGGAACCTACATTTCTCAAACAGCATTGACCACTTCTTCCCAACTATTTTTTTCAGACTTGAGAAAGCCCCCTCCAGAGTCACAGACAAGGTTTTACTGCTGTTTTCTCAGGAGTCCTCATAAGCAGTAAACTCAATTTCATGTGTGCAATTAACTTTAATTTTAAATGGTTACATGAATCCACTATAAGCCTCATAGGATGCACACTCAGCGGCCACTTTATTAGGTACACCGAACTACCTGACCACACAGAGAGCCACTCCTGTCAGCTAAGAACAGGAAACGGAGGCTACAATTCTCACAGGCTCACCAAAATTGGACAATGGAAGATTGGAAAAATGCTTTGTCAGATGAGTCTCAATATTAGCTGTGACATTCAGATGGTAGGGTCAGAATTTGGCGTAAACAACATGAAAGCATGGATCCATCCTGCCTTATATAAACAGTTCAAGCTGGTGATAGTGGTGTTATGGTTTGGGGGGTATTTTTTGGCACACCTAGTATCAATTGAGCATTGTTAAAACGTGACAGTCTACCTATTAGTTAGAGTATTGTTGCTGGCCATGTCCATCCCTTTATGACCACAGTGTAACCACCTTCTGGTGGCTATTTCCAGCAGGATAATGCACCATGTCACAAAGCTCAAATCATCTCAAACTGTTTTCTTGAACATTACAATGAGTTCGCTGTACTCCAATGGCCTCCACAGTCACCAGATCTCAATCCTATAGAGCACCTTTAGGATGTTGTGGAATGGGAGATTCGCTTCATGGATGTGCAGCCCCAAATCTGCAGCAACTGCGTGATGCTATCATGTTAATATGGATCAAAGTCTCTGAGGAATGTGGCCAATACCTTGTTGAAAGTATGCCACGAAGAATTAGGCAGTTTTGAAGGCAAAAGGGGGTCCAACCTGGTACTATCAAGATGTACCTAATGAAGTTGCCAGTGAGTGGATTCAATGTTTCAGAGTTGTTATAAAATAAACTGTGGGATTTATACCAATACTGTCAGAGAATAGAAATGTGAAGGAAGTTGGTGTTTAAGGAAAGGGAAGGATAAGAGATGATTCTCTCTTTCTTTGTTGTAATTTTTCCTCACTGCCTCTGCTTATGGCTGTCTTTATAAATATCCACTTGTCCTGCCTGCGGGCGTCCGTAGGCTACGCCATTTAAGAGAAACTTGCAGCAAAGCCATGCAACTACCTTGGAAACGCCTTGGAAACCGTGCCACGCTGGCCACACGTTGCCGTGGAAACAATCCGGCCCCTTTCTCCTCTCACAAAGTGCGAAGTGGAACTGTGAAGTGGCTTATATTATGTCTTATGTCTCTCGGCTTTCTGAAACCTTTCTCTGTCATTCTTTTGACTAATGTAGTCATTATTTTCCTGTAAAACCCAGATGGATTCACATTTATGCTAATAATGAAAAGTGGAAAGAGAGAGAAAGGACAGACAGAGAAAGGGAGAAAAGGAAAGATAAATAAAAGACAAAGGAGAGGAAGTAATAGAGGAAAAATAAATGGGAAAGATGGAGGGATGATTAAAGAAAGCAAATGGATAGAAGTGAAGGAAGACAAAAGAACAGAAGAAGACATTTGCTCCATGACAATGTAATTGACTTGGTTTATTGAGGTTTACACACTCAGGTGAGCCGGTATTAAAGTGCTTACAAGCAAAAGAGCAAAAAGGCGATTTAAATTGAGCAAGGGAGACAACAAAATGACTGCGAGAGAGGGAGGAGAATGCAAAATTGTTATTGTCACTGAATCATGCCAATAAAGCCTTCTGAAGTGAACACAGAGAAACACAGATAGGTGGTGAAGAGGGAGGTGAATGGGCCTGTTCACTACATGCCAATAAAATTCATTTGAAAATTGGAGGGGGAAATGAAAGAGATTTGGAGTTTGTGGCAGAAAGAAAGGCTGGCATTGCCAACTGGAATAGTGTGCCATAAATGTAATCAGCCAACAAGAGTAGGAAGAGGGGGACAAGAAGGAAGTAGAGGAAGGGGAGTTTGAAGGGGAGGGGGGGGGGGGGGGGGGGGGGGGGGGGGGTGGAGTGAGCCACTCAATCTGTAGATTGAAAGGAAATGTCAACGGGAGGAAGGAGAACGAGCAAAAAGAGGATTTTCCCCCCCTTAGAAGTTAGGAAAATTGCAAAGAGCAAGCGGCCGACAGAAAGACTGTGAGGTTTATTGTATGGTTTCCAGCCCTGTGAATAGCTCTGCCATTTTCTTTCCCCCTGCTCACTTTTGTGCTGTCAGTCTCAGCACCGGCGACCAGTTCATACTGCTCATTAGGGCCCACTGCTGCAGGTTGCACATGTTCACAGTTGTGTTTTTAGAAAGACAGGACAATGATCGAATGTTCTAAGTACAAATCAGCTACATTGTTATCTAAATCACTCTTTCTCTGATTGCTGATTGACTTAAGTACATATCGCGATACAACTCCATCCTGTCAAAGTTTATTTTGTGATCAAATGGATTGTCGCTTAAAGATTAACTTAACAAAAATGTCTTTGTTGACCTCCAGTGGTTTAATTTCTCACCTTGCTGCAGTGATGTAAAGGTCATGTTGGGTTATTTATCCAGCTAAAATATGGTTATTTTGAACCAGTGTTTGACACAACAAGCCTTAAAAGTTTTACCTTAAAAAAGTTACAAATGTATGCTTAGTTGTACAAAATAATGTTCATATATCATTTATTTTTTTTCAGTGGGGCTTTATTGTCATGGCCAATAGAGGACAGGGCGTGTATCTTCATCTCGTTCACGAGTGACGGCAAAATGGAGCGCGAGATGGACAGGCGGATGGGTGCAGCGTCAGCAGTAGTGTGGTCATTGTAGTGAAGAGGGAGCTGAGCCGGAAGGCAAAGCTTTTGATTTACCCGTCTATCTAGTCTATCTATGTTCCAATCCTCACCTATGGTCATGAGCTATGGGTATTGACCAAAAGAATGAGATCTTGGATACAAGTGTCAGAAATGAGTTTCCTCCGTTGGGTGTCAGGGCTAAGCCTTACAGATAGGGTGTGGAGCGCTGACATTCGGTGGGAGATCGGAGTATAGCCGCAGCTCCTTCGCATGGAAAGGAGCCAGCTGAGGTGGTTTGGGCATCTGATAAGGAATGCCTCCTGGACATCTTCCTTTGGAGGTTTTCCGGGGACGCCCAACTGTGGTAGACCCAGAACTCGCTGGAGGGATTATATATCCCATCTGGCCTGGGAATGCCTTGCAATCCCCAAGGAGGAGATGAAAAGTGTTGCTGGAGAGAGGGATGTCTGGAATACGCTGCTTAGCTTGCTACCACCTTGACTCAACCCCGCATAAATGGAAGATAATGGATGGAAAGATGGACCTAAACAGAATAATTGTGCTATTGAAAAACTAAACAATTGTCATGGTAATTAGTTTGATATAATAACTATTTTTTACCCATAGGTAGATGGTCAGTAATGCGTTGGTGCTTTATTAACTCAAGTTGAGTGAATTTCTATCCAGAGATTTTTAGAACAAGAAAATGCAAGGAATATGTCAGTTTGATTGACAAGTGATAAAGTGCAATCAGAATCAGAATCAGAAATACTTTATTGATCCCCAAGGATCAATTGCACACTTGTCAAAGGTAGATAGATAAAGAGTATATAAATATAAGAGTATTAATATAAAATATAAAGACAAATATAAAGGATTGTGGGTATGTACAATATTTACATTATTAACAGTTATTACGGTGAACCAAAAAGGACTAGTAAATAAATAGCAGCAGAGAATATTGCACATTAATTATTAAACAGATAATATTGCACAAAAATAGATAATAGGGTCCAGTTTAAAAACTAATTAAGTATCTGTGTGTCAGACACTTAGAGGGAGGAGTTATAAAGTTTGACAGCCACAGGCAAGAATGACTTCCTGTGGCGCTCTGTGGTGCATTTTGGGGGAATGAGTCTTGCACTGAAAGTGCTCCTGTGTTTGAGCAGCAAGTCATGGAGTGGGTGGGAGACATTGTCCAAGATGACATGTAGTTTGGACAGCATCCTCCTCTCTGACACCACCGACAGAGAGTCCAGCTCAACCCCCACAACGTCACTGTCCTTGCGGATCAGTTTGTTGAGTCTGTTAGCATCAGCTACCCTTCAGCCTGCTGCCCCAGCATGCAACAGCAAACAGGATAGCATTGGCCCCCAAAGACTCATAAAACATCCTCAGCATCGTCCTGCAGATGTTGAAGGACCTCAGCCTCCTCAGAAAATAGAGACGGCTTTGGCCCTTCCTGTAGAGGGCTTGAGTGTTCTTGGCCCAGTACAGTTTATTGTCAATGTGCACTCCCAGGTATTTGTAATCCTCTGCAATGTACACACTAACCCCCTGGAAGGAAACAGGGCTCACTGGTGCCTTTGCTCTCCTTAGATCCACAACCAGCTCCTTAGTCTTTGTCACGTTGAGCTGCAGATGGTTCTGCTCGCACCATGTGACAAAGTCCCCCACCACAGCTCTGTACTCAGCCTCGTCACCCTTGCTAACACATCCAACCACAGCAGAGTCATCAGAAAACTTCTGAAGATGGCAGGACTCTGTGTGGTAGTTGAAGTCTATGGTGTAGATGGGGAAGAGGAAGGGAGAGAGGACTGTCCCCTGCGGGGCCCCGGTGTTGCTGACCATGCTGTCTGACACACAGTGTTGCAGGAGCACATACTGTGGTCTGCCAGTCAGGTAGTCAACAATCCAGGACATGAGGCGGGCATCCACCTGTAAACAGAGCGGTCATGAAGTTGCTGCGCAATGGTGACGTGGCTTACCAAAACTCTCTCAACTTGCATGATTACAGAGAGTCTAGTTTAAATTACGTATAGACCAAAAAACACACAGATAAAAAAAAAAGAAAGTTAAAAGTTAGAAAAGAAGACAACGAACGACAGAGCAACTGCAGTAGGCTGCATGCACGTTGTCTCATGCGCACTAACTTTGCAATGTAGAAACAGCACAGCAATAAGCTCAGAAGTCAGTAAATGTATAAATTCAAACTGACTGTTTTACTGTTCACAGAATGTGGTTTATGTACTTGTCATGATCTATATCACAGTAATCTGTAAGTTTCTAACCGTGCTTATACCAGCTGCCATCTCTTACAGTCTACACTTGGTTATCCTGCCTTTTCTTACTTATGTGCACTGACTCCCAGACACACACATCTAGGTGGCTGATTGAGTGTGTAATCAAAGACAGAGAGAGAGAAAATGGAAGGAAAGCAGGGACGACTAGCACCCACACAAAACACATACAAACTACTTTACAGGCACATACATCAAAAACACACATGGTGGTGAAATAGAGAGGGGAAAGAAGCAAAAGAAGACTGCAGAGTAAATGGCTTTGTGCTGTTTGATTGCATTCTGTGTCCTGAAGGGAGGAGACGTAGAGATCAAGAGAGGAGAGCATGAAAGCTAATAAGTGAGGGGGAGTTATAGAAAGGAGGTATAATAGACTAATCCCCCTCTACCTATTCAGCAAAAATGGAATTAGCTTCACCTTTTCATCACTAACAACCATTATGGTGACTCTTAAGCCGGGTCTGGTGGCACTGAAACACATGTGACAGCATCACAAGTAAAGTAAATAAAAAATATAGTATTTTTTATAATGTTACTCCAAAAAAAAAAGTTTTCTCCTGTATTAGGTATTCTATGTGTTTAATGTATTTTTCCTACCACACTAACACCTGACATATTTGTGCATTTATTTACATTTTTTAAGATATTTTTTTAACCTGGGCCACTGCAGTGAGGACTAAGCCTTGTACATGGGGCACACGCTCTACCAACTGAGCTAAATACGCCAATGTATGCATTTCATATGCAGATTATGTCTTGATTTGACTGGTTTGTTGATCAGTTGAATTAACACCTGACCTTTTTTATGCAGAACTGGTGTTTGCATTAATATACAGCGTGATCATGATTAGATCCCATGTGACAGCCTTATCATCAGTGCCTTCATGCCCTTATTTTGCTGGTGTCTCTTCATTGATGACATTTGATATCTGTGCAGCTGTTTCTGATTTTTCAAAGTGGAGGGAAAAGCGGTTATAAAACACATCACTTCCAGTTTGCCAACGCGGTAATGTGGCCACAGACTCCAGATTTAAAAACTCTGGTATACTGCGAGTACAGAGAGATTAACCTAGCAGTGATAGGCTTAATAAACATTGTGTAATCTCCTTTGCTAAAGGCTTGAATGTAAAGTCCCACACTCCAACTTTAACAAACTATTATTTTGTCTTCAAATCCAGCATAAATTTCCTGATTGTTTTTGTTTAGTTTTTTTTACTTATCAATACTTACAAATATAGCAAAGTATTATTAAGGTAACTGAAAGTAACCGTGAAGGTGGGTTTTTTTCCAGTTTCATAGGCAAGAGAGTAAAATAGTTAGACAAGGAGGATGACAGAGGGAGTCGTAAAGAGAAAGACAGAATCAGCGTCTGCATTCAATGTTATTTATGTCTGATTTACATGAAATCATCTGTACTAATTTTTGTTAAAGTTGTTTGGGGAGATGGAAAAGGACTCAGAGCCCACACACAAAGAGGAGGGTTGCTATTTCGATGTAGGAAAGGGCTAGGTTTTCACATCTGACATGCCAAACTACCAAACCGAAACTTAAATGTCTTTTCTGACTGACTCCCCTGAAAGTACTTGTCATTTTGTCGTCATTCGTGAGAAGAATAAAAAGAAGCATGATTTATGTGCAGACTATATAAAATATTAAAACTGTATTTTTTTAAACTGCGAAATTCAACAGGGAATGTTTTCATCCTTGTTTTTCCACCAAGTTTGTTCAGATATGACAGAGAAGATATGCTTTTAGTTTTTCTTTTTCATCTGACAGTTGCAGTGTATCCCATCATGCTTTAGTTTGCATTCATGTATCTCAAAAATGCTCTTTAGCATTGTTTGATACAGTCGCTGCCTAGGTCAGTAGGTTACTCCCCAAATATTGGCAAAATGACACGACATCAGCATATTCTCAATGCAGCTACAATGGAGTTTGACACCAAAAATGTTTTAGTGCTCTTTAGTGTCAGTCCCTCAGAATTAAATCTGCAGTCGCAAAACCTTCCCGTCTTTCTCTGCTACGCGTATCACTCTGCTAAACCCCATCCACCAAACCTACAAGAAAGAGCTGGTTGCTCTGCAAAACCTCATCGTAAGGCTTGCTTTACACAGCAATAGTCTCACCAAGAACCCCGTCCCTCTTGCTTCATCACGCCTTCTCAAAGATAACCCACGTGACATGTTCACACACTGATTTTTATAAAAGTTACCTACTGAACCTTTAACAAACAAGGTCTTCTTTCTAGAGCCAGCAAGGAAGAAAAATGCTTGTATCCAAGCAACAGCTGTGTAATATTACTGTTATTTATTACTTAAGTGAAAAATTTGCTACTCTTAACATTTTGAAAACTGAGAAAGAAGATTTTCTTTCTTCACATCTTAAAAAGGCTTTTTCTACAGTAATTTGCCCAGAATCCCCAGGAATCACTTTCACTTTGAACCAATGTGAGAGTGATTTTGCCATTAATGTAATGAGGCAGAGGGTTGGGGTGGTGCATGATCTTATTTTTGACTTTTGTGTCAAATACTAGAGCTTGCTTTCCATCCCAGATCTACAAAGAATGTCAGCTTTGTTGTTTTTGCCATGCATGAACACAGTAGATTCAACATTATTTTAAAAGGGTTGTCAATGAATGCTTGGGAAGCCATTACTTCATGTTGGGGTATAGTCTAGAATATTGTCAGGCCACAGTTGGGGTTTGTGGCTGCAGAGGCTCTTCAGTCCCCTTGACTGTGCGTCACTCTCCACCAGCCCTGATGCAGTTGCGCAACTTAGAGGTCATAAATGGAAATGATGGAGCACTGCGGCTGGTTGGACAGCCTCACCTGATTAGCATTCATATCCTCTCTTGCACTTTAAGCTGCCTCTCTCTATCACACACGCACTCTTTCTCATCCTAATCCCACTGTGTAGCGGTTGGTTCGTGCATGATGTATGCACTATGATTAAATGTCACTTTGTTCTGCCACCAAATCCTCCTTGTCACTCCTTCTCCTCCTTAACTATTTCCTTGTTCTAATTGAAATTATAAGCCGCAGTTTGTGTGTGTGTGCGCGGAGTGACTGTGTTTGTCTAGTACTTAAATTGCTGAGTGCAGCAATAACTAAAAACTTTCTCTCTCGCTCTCGCTCTGGTTCTCGCTCTCGCTCTCGCTCTCGTTTTGGACATAACAATCTCCAAGCTGAGTATTACAATTATTTTTACAGTCTGCTCATACATTAGCAATTAGCTAATAGCTATAGCAAATACCTATAGTACTTCACCAACAAGCCCTTTGGGTAATCATTACATTACCAAATTTGTAGCACTGCTATTTGGTGCAGATATATTTTAGCTGTTTCGTATGGTGTACTGAATTGAATTTTTCTGAACTGTTTTCTTCTTTCTCTACCACACACATGCACACACACACTGTAATCCACTTTTGCCTGAAATCAGCAACTTATTGTTTGAGGACAGTTTATCTCTGTCTCAGCGTCTGCTTCAGGTTACATAATTAGGTGATGTTGCAATTCAGAATTCACTGCAACACTTGAATAAGTACCAACAAGTCTGCAACAAGGTGTTCCACATCTGGACCAAAACACATAAACACCTCTAACCCCTCTCTTTTTCTCACATACACACACACACACACACACACACACACACACACACACACACACACACACACACACACACACACACACACACACACACACACACACACACAACTATTACGTTGCCAAGTGTTAAGCTTCCTAAAAAGGATGTCACAGCTTCTATCAGTTCCTGGGAAGTTGGTGGAAGTTAATATGTTAAATGGCGCACACACACAAGCACATACTCATGTGTTTTCAATCAGATTTACAAGCTCCCCTTTGTCATTTCCTGTATGAAGTTGTGTGTGTAAGGGAGTCCCCAGGATTTTCCAAACTCCTTATTTGGTTAACAAGATATACTGCAGATAGGAATGAAGGGAGAGCGAGATAGCCCTACATACTACAGAGGGAGAGAGAGGAAGAAGATAGGGAAACTCCCTGTGATTACAGAAAATAGTTTAAATGACACAGAGGAGGGTCTGACACAGACACGCACACGCAGGCCACTTAGACAGAAATGGAGACTGGCTGCTGTTTATGGCTTCAGCAACTGTTTTGCATAGTGCTGTCCAATAAAAAGGACCATTACCATAAACATTATTTTTACGATCCTGTTCAGTATTAGACTGATAAAGGGACTCCGAGCTAAAAAAACAAGCAAAATGGCTGTCACTGCAGTTCTTCACTGACCTTGTGGCAGAGCTGAGAAACCTGTAAAAGCTTCTCAAAGGAAACAGAAAACAGGTTTTTAATTATTTAAACTTTTTTCTAGAATTGATGCATCCAGGGAACGTTACAGCACAGCCTTCAACAACAGGCTACTGGAAGCTGAAACGTTGATTTATTTTCCCCTCTAGGCATTTTATACTTTAACCATAACCACATTTTTCATTCCTACTTTTCATTCATACCGAATATTTTTAAGGCATACCACAGGTTTAAGATTGATATTCTTTCCCACAGGCAGCCACCAGTTTTCATTCATTACAGTATGAAAATAAACTTGCAGCGACTTGAAACTTGCTCAGATACGTAATCAATAACAGTGAGCATTTTATTCAGTTATATTGCTGTCTGTAATGAAGTTGTGAACAACGTTTTGTGGTTGGTGCATTCAAGGAAACTCTGTTATCTCCGATCTGAGAAATGTCTGTGAGACAGCAACCTTTTTAACAAAGGCACATTACACTTTTAATAAAGAACGGTAGCTTATGAATGTAGTGCTTTGCAACACCCAAGTCTAGAACTTCAAAAACTCAAAGGAGAGTTTTTAACTATCACCACTGACAGCGAAAGCATCATATGATACTTCAGAGCTCTGCTTGAGGCGCTTGGCCTACTGCCTAAATTCTTCATGAGGAAATGTGCCAATATCTGAGTTTCATATATATTGATGATATGGCACAAAGTCAATATATAATAATAATAATAATAATAGCATTATTATTATTATTATTATTATTATATTGGAAACCTGTAGTGCACGTGGGACCGACAGCAGCCCTGAAGCAGGTGTGTGTGTGTGTGTGTGTGTGTGTGTGTGTATAACCTTTTTGTGTTTCCATTAGCCTCCATAACGTTAGGATTATGTGTATTTGTGAGCAGACTGGAGCTTATTAGAAAAGGCCTGGCTGAGCTCTGTTAGCCTATTGTTGTGGTTTCCCACTGTGGCCAACATCATTATCAGCTTTGTCTTATAAAACCACTGCATGTAAACAGCACACACCCCCACACACAAACACACACTCTAGTTCTCTCTCGCATTGCATTTACACACTCATGCTAATAAAATCACATTCTGTTTTCACTTTCACATTAACATAACTGCAGACAACACAAACTCACAACACAAACTGTTGCAACACAAAAAATTGTTCTCTCTGTAAGTTAAACTTAGTGTAAAGGCTGACATAAGACAAACTGTCACACAAACACACACACACACAAGTAGGCACCTATGATGCTTCACATATATACAGTATACACACACACACACACACACACACTGTTTAGTCTACGACCAAAGTCCACCCACCAGCAATCTGTTCCACACAAACAAACCAGTTCACAGTCTGAAAGGCCAGTTCTACACCCACACACACACTGTGTAAGATATGTGTTGAGATATGTATTTTTCAAAGCACTTATAATGTTGGGATTATAATCACAGCTGCTCACACATACACACACACACACACTCAAAGATAAACACACAGGTTTGTTCCATGACTGTCATGCATATTGGACCTGGCTGTCCACTATCGCCCTTCTTCTACCCATCCACACACAAACACACACACACCAGCTGAGTGGCAGTATTTTTTCCTCAAACCTATAATAAAGCAAAGTGTCCCAAACACGATCCAAATGCGTTGCTAAGGCAGCTTGCTGAGGAGAGGGAACAGACCGTCCCTGCTGCCTGTCATGCTTTACAACTTCCTGTGTATTCATGTTTGTGCATGAGGCAGGTGGAAGTGCTTTGTTAGTATCAAAGATGTGGCTTACAACAGCAAGGCCCTTTGGGTAACCACACACTGGCAACTTTGTTTTCTCAGCTAGATACTAGATACAGTATGCGCATAAAACCAGAAAGTACACATTTAAATAGCAAATGGAAAAATCTACTCAAAGACAGCATACAAAAGAGTTCCTTTCTCATAGTTTAAGGTCTTGCACAGATGAGCCATTTGAAAGACTGCTGTATTTTTGTGAAAACAAACTAACAGATCAAATAACCTGGCAGTGATGAAAACAGACGTCAAAATGAAATATGTAATCCTATACTTCTGATAATAGGTTTTGTTTTATAAATCACACCAGGATTTCCAAAACGTGTGGATTCCAGATAGTTCACATGTGAAAACATATTTTGCAAGATTATGAAGGTTTAGTTTAAGAAACAGCCTTCTAGTGATCCACCTTATGTATTTATCTGCTGCAGAGATGTGCTCACTCTCTTGCATCAAACTGCCAGACATTACCACATATCTTTCCCTTTCAAGTTTCAAGAAATAAACAATTTATTGTATTGTTAAGTGTTACCATGGAACAGCAGTGAAATGTTGATAATTGTGATGTTTATAAGCCAGATCATGTGATCTGCTCCTTTAAAAGAGCTCTACCAGTCACCACTTTCATGTCTCAAAGCATCACGGCAAATATTCAGGGTCCAAATTGCAGGGGCGTCAGAGCCAAAAACCTGCAAAATCATTTATTTTGAGAGGAGACGAGGGTGGAAAATCATGACAACAGAAAGCCAAACATGAATAAACTTGATCAGCGAAAAGGAAAACGGGAGGTCATCAACATCGACAGACACACTGAATTTTGGCACATCAGATCACCAACTGGTGACGGTGTGTGTTTGTAGTTTAGGAACATATCTGCTAATTTAACATGACTCAGTCAAGCTGTTTTTGGATCATCTATTGGCTGTTTATTCCAATATCTTGTATTCTTCTGGCAAAATCTAGGGAAGCTTTTTACTATTTAAGAGTTTCAGTGAAATGTTTTATAAACCCTGACTGAGGCCAAGTGTTAAAAGTGTTGCAGGAATCTTGTTTATGAACGACAAGGAGAGAAACAGTGGATGAAACAGAGGGAGGAAACAATTAGATGGAGTATGATGGAAAGTGATGGAGTGGCGATTTGTTACAGCTGCTCAGATGTTCACTTGCTTTTTGTGCTTTTTTTGCAAAGTCAGAGGGAGAACATCTCTGTGGAAACACAGATGGACACACAGTGGTCCCTGTTAGTGTGTCCTTGTGTGGGTGTCAAAGCATGCAAGTGTGATGCTTTTGCGAATGCTGCCATGCAAGTGTGATACCACCTCTTTCTGGGTGAGTGTGTGTTATGGTATTTCTATCTTTGTAAGGGGGCAATTTGATTTCAAAGTCACGAGAGCGAGAAAATGAGGACTTTTTGGCTGGGCTTCTGTCAAAGGGCTTTTTGAGAGTTAAGGCTTGGTTTTATGGTGAATGTTTGGAAAAGGTTTAGTTTAAGGTGAAAGTAAGAGACTAAGGTACAAACATGCATGTGTGTAAAGAGAGTTAATTTCATATGGCACCTACACACACACACAGAAGCATTTGTTCACACTTCCCTTACTGTATATATGGTTTGTAGATTACAAATGCTCGAATACTGACACACAAAGAGGCACAGAAGCTACTAATATCTCTGTCTCTTTCACACCAGACCGTTGTCATCTCAGGGCGTCCAATACCAACGCTTACAGAAAAAGTGACAAAACGTAGTTATTTGACGCCAAACGTACCCTTCAGTGTCTCTATAAGACGCTCTGGGGTGCCTCGTACAGACCGGACGTGCTAGCTAGCTAGTGCTAGCTACGTTCGTGTTGACAGCCCCTCTGAAGCCCCCTACCCTTACCACAACCATCAGAGATTTTAGTACCTAAACCTAAGTCACTGACTTTATGCATGTCGATCGGCTAACCCTACAGCTGTGCTAGCAGGTAGGGACGTAGCAAACGGTGACGTTCCATACGGATGCTGAAGGGTACCTTTAGCGTAAAATACTTACGCTTTGTCATGCTGTCTGAAAGCGTCAGTTATGACGCATTGAGATGAGAACACGTTGTTCACACACATTATTACACACTTATACACAGACCTACACACACACATACATAAACTGCCACATACAAATCAGTGTAGGGAGTGTACAGTATATGACCTCTTCCTCTCTCTCAAACACACACTCTCACTTTTTCAGTACACACACACACACACACACACACACACACTCTGGAAAAAATCTTCTCCACCCCTGTTGGTTACCCAAACATTATGTTGCCATGGCAACAGGACAGCTTACTGTACCGCCAGCATATTTCTCATGTGGAGGGAAGTGCATTTGTGTGTGTGTGTGTGTGTGTGTGTGTGTGTATGTGTTCACACATTTTTGTGTGTTTTGATGTGTGCATGTCTTGATGTGCTTGTTTGACTGTACAAGAATGTGAGAATATGTGTGTAAGCATGTGTGTGTGTTTTTCCAGCAAGTTGGTCATCTGAGAGGTTTGCCAGCTTCAACAGGAGAGTCACCGTTCCCAAACAGAGAGGCATTTAAGTTACCTCTGATTTCAAGTCAGATAGCCTTCCCTGGAAAAAATGTTTTACAAAGGCATTGATAAATTAGGTAAATGATACAAAAACATTTGTTCTCTAGCTGATTTGATGGAAATCTTCTTGTTTTTCAAGGGAAATACAGCCCAAAAACCTAGTCACACGGGAATAGTGTTGCTTTGGGTCCGTCTGTGATTTGCGTAATTTCAGAGGCCATCTGTGTTCTCGATCTTGTGCAAATATTCTGTCTGTAATTTATAAAAATCTTTAAAGTAAAAATCTTGTCATCTGAATCAGAAACATGGTACTTCCATAGTTTTACTCCAATATTTTTTCCTCTCCTGAGTTTAGAATTACGGAGGCTGCTGTAGATTTTTAATGAGAGCTTTGATAGTGATGCAGGTGCAAAAAGAAAGAGGTGCATGTAGCTCCTCAGGAAGGACACCCACTAAGTGAAACACATACTTTGTTTATCTTATGCAAACATCATGCAAAAAAATCGAAACAGTACGAAACACAAATGTGAGAGGTAAATTCCGAACTCATAAAACTTCCCTGTGTACTTCTAGTCCATTAGTAATAGGCCTTGTATTAGTTGAAGTAGTAGCAGTGATTATATTCCCAGTGAGAATGTAAACATTGCTGTTTTCTGAGCCCTTCTACTTCAACAGTTGGTAGGTTAAGTGCCTTGCTCAAGGGCTCCACCTTGAGGCAGGGGAGGGTTTTTACTCCATCACTTCTCCAGCCGCTGTGTGAGTGTTAACTGACAGCTTGGCGGTCATGAGCTCCTCAAGGCCAGAAGGTGAAAACTGCTCTCCATCTGCTGTTATAGGACAGTGATAAATGGGCTAATCCCTCTAGTGTAATGAGTTAACCCTGACATTTGCATGTGTGTTGGTGTTTGCTTCTGATATTTTTGATGGTTTACCCTCTATTGTATTATGCAGCTGATAAATTAACCTGTGATGCTCCTGTGTACAATTAGATGATTTGTAGGCTGCTTCATGTCTTCTGTCATCAAGGAGGCATGCTGCAGATGCGAAGGCTGTCACTGGTAGAAAGTACATGTAGATGCATTCATGTACTGTACTTAGGTATTTTAGTATTTGTACTTTACTTAAGTATTTCCAATTTATGCTACTGTTTATTTCTATGCCACTTAATTGCTGGGGGACAAATTGTACTTGACAGGTATTCCAGTAATATTGGCTATATATTCATGAAAAGGGGTTATTCACAATGAGTACTTTAAAACCTTAAGTAAAAGTACGGAGTTATCATTAGGTCAGTGTGCCTAAATGTAGACTTTTCCTTGTAATTTAGTAATTTCATAGTGTGGAATACTTCCACCAGAGCAGGCTGTATGCTAGAGCGGGACGTGTGTGTGTGTGTGCGCGCGCTTGATGTGGTTGACAGTATACGTCTTTTAATGTTAAATGGCTGCTCAATTAAAAGAGCGTGGATTCAAATGTAGGTGCCGGCTGATGATCCAAAACAAGTAGCAGGCCTTTGATCATAGATAATGGCTTATATAACGTGTGTGTGTGTGTGTGTGTGTGTGTGTGTGTGTGTGTGTGTGTGTTTGTGTCCCATTTCCCACCCTATAGGCCAGATTATGATGATTCTCTCAGATGTCTTTGTTATTGCCCGTAGTGATTTGGCTCAGGATATAGTTTTTTTTTTTCCAGACTGGAAACACAGATAAACATATATTCACACATACGCACACACCCACAGGCACTCACTCACACACATAGTATACACACTGCGTCCCGCTCCATGGCCCTGTGACCTTAGATATTAGCTTCCCTGCCAAATATGTCTGAGGCCAAGTGCCGCAATAAATACACACAGTCACACACACTCTCTCCGTACTGGAGAGCATTTGGATGGTCAATAATAGCACTTCCAATTAGCCGTTTGAGTATTGGTGAAACTCGGCTTCAGAGAGAGAAATGATTGTTCATCGACAGAATGCTGCTACAGTTTACAGGCTGGTTTATTGCTGTTGTCTATTTCTGTTAAGTAGACTTTGAAAGGTTTGGAAGGAGAAAACAGCAGAACATAAATATATGTGCATGTGAAAGATGATATTTTGACTGGTGGCAGAGATATTTGTATACTACATTTCAGCAAGTAGTTGAACAAGATAGACTTTTTCATTTTCATTGTAGTAATTGTGCTGATTTCTGACCGGTTTCTCTTGGCGTAAATCACAAAGCAGACCGTTATCTGTACTGTGTCTGGCTGAGGGTGCCAATTGAAGGTGTTAATTGCAGCAGCAGACATATCTTTCTGTCATTGTTATTTTCCTGCTCATTTCTCTTTCATTCCACCTGGTCTTGGAAGATTTCTATCCTTTTAATTTCTTGTCTAAATGCTAATCTGTTCAACTTTAAAGACAGTAAATGTCAGTTCACTTTAATTTCAGCCAACAATGTAAAAATAACCCTCAACTCATTTGCTAGAGCTTTTTTTTTAATTTCTTATAGGCTGGATAGCACAACCTTTAACCGCAACCTTTTACAGTAGATTTTGATAGAAATGTAATTCTTACTTTGGCAGAATTTACGGTGAATTGTCCTGGTTTCCCACAGACATCAATAAAAAAAACATGTTTGCTTTATAAATGTAATTTAATAAATTATACACATTCAGATTTAAACAATTGTCACTGCAAGGCATTGTATTGTCAAATGGTCTTATAAAAATTAATGGCAATGTGTGCTAAAATACTAAAATTGCTAACCTGCTAAACCTTCTAATTACAAGCTAAATTCATCTTCTTTTTTTTCTGATTGTTCACCTGCCAAAATGACTAATAAAGTTGATAAACTATACGACGCACTGCCAGACTCTTTATTTAACTTTTAGCATCCAAGTGACAACATTTTTATTTTATTTTTTTCAATAAGGCTGATACCAGGTTTGAGTTGAGCCTTGATCAGAACCGCAGGCTGACAGAGTGAGGAGTTTATCAGATTCATTTTGTCAATGCTCAATCTGACATCAGATTTTGTGGTTAGATTATATGGAAATATAAAACGTTTTATCAGACTTAAAGGTAACACAGCATGAAAAACAAGTTTTTCAATGCTAGACGTTGTTGGAGGTATTGAAGTTGGAAAAAAAGGTTCTCCATATCCTGTGCCTAAGGTGCTTGTGGGAAAACCACTTGCTCTTTTCTGTTTCCTCTTGATTTTTCCAGTTTCCAGGCTGTCCTTTCCTCACTTTTCTGCCTTCTCTTCTTCCCTCCTCCTCTTTTCCTTCCTCCCCCTTTCTCCTCCTCCTCAGTAAAATCATCAAGGTGAAAGTAATTGACGACGAGGAGTACGAGAAGAACAAAACCTTCTACATAGAGATCGGAGAGCCTCGCCTGGTGGAGAGCAACGACACCAAAGGTCAGGAAGGGAGTGAGCCTCGTGACTCTGTGAACCTTGCCCCCCTCTACCCCAGAGTGTCCGCCACATTGCAGAGGCTGTATGTTCTCAGGACATGGAGGCACACAGGACTTAAATGTTCTTTCTTTCTCGCTACCGTACCTCCTGATGTGTCCTTCCTATGACAGTGAACATGCAGCGGGTTGTGGATCACGTCATCTCACCACATCCACCACTCCACTTTGTATGCGTGTGTGTGTGTGTGTGTGTGTGTGTGTGTATTTTGTGTACATACCCTGCCATGGTGTTTGTTTACCATGCATGCATTCACCACCTCCCTCTATGTGTCTGTGTACGTGTGTGTCCCATACAGGAAGACCATAACGGTTAGGATCTTAGACCGGGAGGAGTACAATAAGCAGTCCTCCTTCTACATTCTGCTTGACACACCCGAATGGAGACGCGGAGGGAAGGAGTCGACAGGTGTGACAGCCAATCAGCACTGAGAATGCACTTTACATTGAGGTTTTAAAGAATCCTGAATCAACAGGCCAATGGACAAATTAAATCCCCAAAATTTATGATACAACACAAGATTAATTCACACTATAGTCAATTCATAAAAGATTGATTAAAATTTATTGTAATTTTTCTAAAGCCTTACCAGAAGGATAACCAGTATGGCTGCACAGATTATAAGTGTGACCCAGTCAAGCCAAGTTTTGAGTGTGTAGTGTGTACCGTCTGTACATATACTTTATGGGCAGTATTTCACCACAATACAAAACTTTACTCTTACAGTGGACGGTGGTGAAACAGCTCCAGGAACACTTAAGAAATCAAAAAAAATGTATTACATTTCTGGACAAACATTTTGTTGTCATTTTAAATTGAATTATTTATATTCTAAAGTTGTAATTTGATAATTTCTTGATAGTGTAAAAAAGTTAAGTGTTAATTTTTTGTATACTAACCACAAAAACAGTGCTCAGTAAATAGTAGTTAGTACATTGAATAGGTTTGGGACACAGTTAAGAGCACTTTCTACAGTAACCAGAACTTCAACAACAGAAAAATTCAGGGAAAAACAGTACTGCGTGTACTGTTTGATTGACAGGTGTCTTCTTGGAGGTGCAGCACAGAAATGCCAGAAATCTCCAAAAACTGAGACAAAGAAAAGAGACAGCTAGGACTGTACTGGTTGGAGGACTTCACAGAGTAGGTGTGATATTCGTCTAAGTGGACTTTGTGTAATGTGAATCATGTTTATTTTAATGCTGAGCCTAATCCGACAAGGGCTCTTTAAAGTTGGCAAGAAAAAAAGCACTTTGCACCTGGCAATGCTACAAGAAATAAAATCAAAGCGTCAGTCGTACTTATACCATATTACTAAAATGACAAAATGCAGAGCTGCTCCCTAATCGTTTATGTTTTAACAGGCCTGTTGATTTGGGATTCATGTTGAACACACTGGAGCGATTCTGCTGCTCTCTTCTGTACTTCTCAGTTTTTCCTTCCTTTTTTTCTCTAGTTTTCTTCCTCTGTTTCTCCGCAGAGGTCTGTACAGAAAACTCAGTGGGAATCACACCTGTCCTCTCCTTTCTTCTCCTTTCCTTTGCCTCTTATTCAGCCAAGAGCCTTTCATGTGTTGAGATCAGTTCTCTGCTGGTGTTTGAAAACAGTTCACATACAGCTGAAATGTGGACACACAGAGACAAAACCCAAAGGGGTGTTGTCTGTGAGAATGACTATGATGCCAGTAACATACATGTGGTGTTGAAACAGTGAGCGAGAGGAGGTTCTGCACGAATATATGCTCCTCAATACAGCTCCTCAATCAAAGATGATTTTAAATACACGTAGTACTAAAAATTTGAAAATCAATTTGTGGCAAGTAGCCTATATCCAAATTATAGGCTAATTATGGGAAACACTGCTTTCACTACCCCCCCTTCACCCCCAAGCAAAGCGTCCGACTTTTATCGCTAATATCATATTTACAACAGCAGCAAGGAGTGTGGTTTTTACGAAGTATATAGCCTAGGCCGAACGTTTCTTAGCACCGACAGTAGCTGCTGGAGTTCTGTAAGTTTCACATTGCTGTGCTGCTTCTGCAGATGCTTTAATAAATCAGAACGCTTACACTAGACAACAATGTTCCTTGCATCTTAGACTGTGGCACAGTAATGGCAGTACTTACAGCTGTGGAAAGAACGCCTCTCTCCCTCGTTCACCTTTCTTCCTTTAGTTTTGTCTATCAGCGGACATGAACAACGAAGTTCGGTACCGCTCAGCTGCTGCACAGTCGTGGGTTCACGTCAATGGTGCGTTCAGTAACGAGTAACGCAGCATTAGTTTCCTTAGTAACTAGTAATAATATTACTGTTTTAGAAAAGTAATTAGTGCACACTAGTAGTTATTGGGGAAAGTAATATTATTACATTGTTAATAAAGACACTGCCCATAGTACAGAAATTTCACGCAGTGTCGATGCAGAGTTTTAGGCAAATAGCATAAGAAAAAACATAGTAATCATGACAAGAACTACTACTATTGGCAAGGGTGTTATATGTATTATGGGTTTTATACAATATTATCAGCACTTGCATCTTTCTGGAATATTTTCTTTATTTCTTTAAATACCTGCAGAAATTAAAGAATAAAACATTAGAAAGGTATCATAATTCCAAAAAGAGAAAAACTGAAGCTAGCTGTCTTTGACAGGGTGAACATTCTCCTTTTTCCAAAGCTAAATAAACCATTAAAAAAGCCATTGGGTTATCTGAAAAATGCAAAGCTGACAACAGGTTCGTTTTTAGCTCATGAAATGTGGAGATACATGGTTCTCATGGGACAGTGGCAATTTGTAAGCAAAGAGCCGGTCAATTTAAATGAAAAACATAATATATTGAGGAATAAAACATAAAATGTGTTTTTTTCAGTCTATCATATAACAAACAAAGCATTTCCTCTTCAGGGAGACCATGAAAGCTACCTGTTTTTTATAGTTAATGGTTGTGTGTTACAGCATTATGTAACACATCATTGTCAAATACATTGTACAAATTAGTGCAATTAAGATAGTGATTAAGATATTTTGCATGGCGATCTAGCACATTTGTCTTAATATCTGAACAGTGCGCCATTGTCTCCTTTCTTTGCTGGATATTATATACTATATATTATATATTTTATATTGATATTTCATAAAAAATTATGTGACATGATTATGAATCATTTTAAAATTATCTTAATTTAAATGCAAAGATTCACATACAAATCATTTTGAAAGCTTTCAATGTGTATGGCTTCAGATGTGCATGTGCATTATATCAGGGCCGGTATTTATCAAGCTTCTCAAAGTGCCATTTTAGTCTTAAGTTCTGAGAATTCATGAAATTTACTCCTACTTTTAAACTTATCAAATTTCTCAAAGCTAAGAATCACTGTTACTCTCCCAGTTATTTAAGACAGCTCGAGAGGTCTCTCAAGTGATTAGGAGTTGCCAGTAGGGCTTGTGATGGCACTGTGAAGACAGAGACATGCAGAGAAGAAAGGAAGAATTCTGACGACGCGCAGTTAATAAGACGGGGTCGGACAGCGCATGCATAAACTTTGTCAGCGAGTTGGTGAGGGACGTCATCTCACCACTGACTTTACACAGTAATGTGTTTTCAGATAAATTGAAGGTGGAGATGACGCTTTGTTTATTTGCCACAAGACAAACGCAGCAATGCTGATGATTGTGGCCGTCATAACCCTCAATAAGCCGAATAGTCATGGAAACAATTATAGCACTTAGGCTACAGCTCCACACACTGTCACGCGTTTCATCGACTTCCCAACACCACCCCCGTAATCCGACAGAAGCAAACACAGTTCATGCAAATAGCCGGCAATACAGGAGCACATTTAATGGCGCTCATATAAAGATAAACTTTTTTTTATCTTTCATTTATTAATGTGTAGGCCTATATCATAATCTATTATCTTGAAAATTCTTTATTGTTAAATGTGTGTTGAATATAAACTCCTCTTAGGAATTTCACCATTCAATGTGAATTTATGTGAGAAAATCCCTAATAAGAAAATCTATTCAGTCATTGGTACTTGGCTACATCGTCATCCAAAATCCTGTTTGCGGCACAGCAAAGTGTTGTGAATCAGCACTAAGACTGACACTTAAGATTTAGTCCTACATTTCAAATTAGGACTATGATGTATGATGTTTGATAACTGACTTTAAAGCTCAGCTTTGAGCCAAGAATTTTTTTACTCTTAAGTCAGTTCTTAGCAATGTTCTTATGAGTAATTCTGAGAAGCTTGATAAATACGGGCCCAGATATGTAGTGTGTGTGTGTGTGTGTGTATGTGTGTGTAGGTGTGTTCGTGTGTGTGTCCTCAGTTACACACCACATCTGTGCGTCTGTATTCGACTGGGTAAATCTATTATTATCCTATCCTTTTCTATTCCAATTTTATGTAACATAGAGTTGTAAACACACAGGAGTTGCCACTTGTTATTAATTGCCTTTAAAACACACACACACACACACACACACACACACACACACACACACACAAACAAATGTTCATTTAGCTATATTTTTTGATATAATTGTTGTTTCTTCAGGCCATTGTCTAATTGACATTGGCTTACATTCAATCCCTGCTGACTTAACCATCCTAACCATAACCACTACTTGCCTAAACCTAACCCTCTCCCTAACCTTTAACAAAGACTTAACCCTGAAATTTAATGATTTACGTTATGGAGACTTGCATTTTGCAGATGACAGATTTATGTCCCCACAACATTAGTATTATACACACACACACACACACACAAAGAGCCATGCTATCAGTGTGTTAATGGCAGTGTGTGTTTACCAGGCATCAGCAGTGTTTATAGCGATGAGGGGATCAAAGACAAGGGCTGGATATCACATTATCACAGTCAGGAGATCAAACACACCTCCGGGATACACAGAGCCAGACACACACGCACACAAACACACAGTTTAGGGGCTGCAATGGGTTTGTGTGTTTAATGAGTGTGTTTTATGAACTGATGCGGTGGTTCTCTCTGTGCTAAATTAGCCCTGCACAGATCTTTATTGCCATGGCCCATGACTGTGTGTCTGTGTTTTTGTGCCTTTGTTCATTACCTATATGTGTGTGTGTGTGTGTGTGTGTATATGTGTATGTATGTACACATTTGGGTGCTTGTTTGTGATACATGTGTCTCTGTCATTATGGAAGTATATGTATGATGGTATGATGCATGTATGATGAAAGATTTGAGAGAACATGCAACAAATTTGCGGTACTGCATGTAAACCTTTGAGCGAGCACAGGCACGGCTTTGGAAAAGTAGAATTAGATTTGACGCGACAGAATCATGAGCATAACGGATGATTTGAGCATGCATGAGGAATTGTGTAACTGCATTAGCAGCCGGCAAAAGGGATTCTCATGCTCATAATGATCGCTGCTCGCTCTTCACCTGTTCACTTTCACCTTGAAGATCACCTTCTTTCTACTTTTAAAATAAAATCTGGGGCAGTGGCGTTTCACTAAATGACCACAATCACATTCAGTTTGATGGCAAATAATTTAATTTTGAAGCCATTACGGTAGAGTAATTTTGAGAGTCCAGTTAGTTATGTCGTTCGTGCTGCCCTCAGAAATCAAATGTGCCTGATACGGGATGGTTGGGTTTACTTTGATCTGATCCGACTCCACGTGTGATTCAAAAAATTAATGGTTCAAGCTAAAATTCTTATGGGCTGTAGCAAATTCATAAATTTTCAGAATAGGCATGGTGCAAATCCAACATAGCGGTATGAATAAACTGACAGACAGTAAGGGGATCAATCAGATTGCCAGAATTTACTATACAGTAACTTTACAATAACTGAAATTGTAAAACATAAAAGATGTGAATCACATGTTGTCCTAAACAGTCTTATGGTCACCAATCACCTCTTACAGAGGTGAACACTTGACCTTAACATTGAAATAGAAATGACCTTGACGTCTGAATGTGGGTGTGTCCTGTGGCAAGCAACCTTGTGCGATCTCAAGTTCTCTGAAGCTGCAAAACAGCTGGATGAATATGAGAGAACAGACTCAGAAATTAGCGCCACATGACTGGGATTGCACACTTAAATCTGACTCTCAAATGATAACCTGCAGACTGAGTAGCATGGTGAATTGGTCTTCTACTCCCTCAAATTATATTATTTTGTATATGGAGGGAACAGTTATCACAAAATGTTCAGCTTTTGGAACGTTGTCCTGCAAAGTGTTACTGTAATTTATCAAAATACAGAATACTTTTCAAACTAAATATATAGCTGACCTATAACTTTCAAAGGTATTTCTCAACAGTCTCTTTGGAGAAATTGTATTTTGGTAGAAAACTAATTTGTAACATTACCATTATTTATTCAAGAAAATATATTACCAATAGCAGTCATTTCTTTTTCATTTTATAATGTGTAGATTAGTTTAATCCCACCCCATGTTACTTGAAGGGGTTTGAGATCAAATGTGCTAAATATATGTAGATTTTTTGACATAAATAGAAAAACAATATTTTATGTACTTAGACACAAGAAGCGTAAGCTCTTAATATTTAGAATGGGTGACAATGGATTCAGAGTGGACAGCCGTACTTTTAAATATGAGAAGTAAATGTCATTTAGTGGGTAGTCAATCAATCAATCAATACTAAAATCGCTATTTATAATTAATCAGTCATGGAAAAGATAAATTTTGCCACATTTACAGGTTTTTATTGGTAAACATTGATGCTTTGACACATTGTTTTAGGTTTTGAGGTATCCTTACAATTAATAATTAAAAGCAAAAAATACTGAAGTGGTTGAATTACACATTGTACTACACAGAACCCATATTCTCACAACACTGCTAAACAACACAAGCTGATTTTTCATGTTTTTGTATCCCTATTCCTGTATTAGTTTTTACTAAGACTGTTCTTCCAGTAAATTAACTCTTCTCACAGAGAGCACAGCAGAGAGACTCTGGAATGTAGAATTGATTTTCTCAATCAAATAGGCTTAAGTATCCTGCCCCAGAGACTGCGGCTGAAAACCGACCAAAGGAGGCACGTTCAATCTCTAATGTTGATTAATGTGTGAATTGTGCCTGCGGATATAAATTCCGGAAAACAGCTTTAACATTCAGGGATTGTAAGAGTTAGAGAACGCAGTCAGCTTTTGTTATTGGAACCCTGTAAGGTCCCGTTTTATCTATCAAACCCAAACATAATGTATTTGTGAAGTGCCTCTGAGCCAGAGATAAAAGGCCTCATACTGTTTTCCTTTTATTTTGGTTGTTTTTTTTTCATTATTTCATTTCCCTGTAAGCAACGGAGGTTGACAGGATTAATGTACTGACTAAACAAGCACCAGATCTGACATTTGCTATACTGATATGAGGAGTTAAACATGGTGCAGTTAGAAAGATGGGAAGGGAAATTGTGTAGTTCAATCATCCCTCTTGTAGCTGTTTGAATTTACATGAAATTTACATTTCCATTATCCAGAGTAAACCGGTAGAGGTTTCAGTACCTTTTTCAAAAGGAAAAACTATTAAAAGCCTAATTTGTTTCTTTAAAAAAAGTACCAAGTGTTTGGCCAATCTGTCTGTTAGTATTCTTACGCATTGTTTGATGACAGATACCAAATCAGCTTTGTACAGAAGAGGATTAGGGACACATGTGACACGTTCTCATTTGAATGGTCTGAATTCTGACTTCAGAACTAAAAAAAAGTTCACATGTAGCCGTAATCCTTTTCTGTAGCTATGGGTATTCTAAGCATATGTTTTGGTTTTTAGCTTCACCCACCATTACTTCCACTGGAAACACGGAAAGTAGTTCCTGCTAGTTCAGAGTTAATTTGTATCCTTTTAAAGTATATTTTATCACGCAAATCTGCTTCCCCGCAAATAAGTCATGATAAAAAGTAGCCGTAGAGCTGCTACAAATTCTCATTTGTTCAGGAGAGAATAAAACGTTGGTGATTTACTTTTCCATTAACCTATTTCATCCTCCTTTATTTCTGGCAGAGTTTTACTTCATGTCCTAGAGTGCCTTTCAACAACCTCCAGAGAGCAGGTGTGAACTTGTACCCAGCTTTAGTTTGTTTTTTCAAGCGGAGCTAGATATTTAATATTTGCAGGTTGAGATATCCAGTCATCTAGCAGTGTTGTTGAGGATATGTAGGGTGTATTTGTCTTCTTTAAAGAAAGAAAATGCATCTTTGACTTCCCTCTAAAGGTTCTTTTTTATGGATGTAAAATCTAGATTCACTGGAGGCTTTAGAAGTTTCCGGATGACCCTGTGATATTGCAGGTTTTTGATTTGGTCCAGAGGAGCCTCGGGACAGCGGGAGGCAGAGGAGAGTTCACTGCAGCCTGTGAACCTCCGTCACTCATCTGGGTGGGAGAAAGTGCAGCGTGAGGAAGGAACAGTGCTGAGAGGGAAACCAGCTGAAAACACATGCACCCTGCAGAGGGTGATGACCCCCTGTCCTAATACACACACACCCACACACAGTATCAAACATGCAAGGAAATACATAATATACCCTTATAGAGTAGCACACTTTGACACACGTGACTACACAGATGTGCACATGTGCCTGTGTGAATATACTGGATGTCACAGGTTTTATCTGACGGCAATGTCCTCTCCTCTCCTTATGTCCTTTCTCCACCCTCTGCATGTTTCTGTGTGTGTGTGTGTGTGTGTGTGTGTGTGTGTGTGTGTGTGTGTTATGCATTTATGATATGTACCATAATTATTAACCCTTGCATTAATCAGACTGTGCATGTGCCCAAACAACATTAACTAACGGGTGACATGATACTCTGTTTATTATGCCAGTCAGTATCTGCACGTACAGTGTGTGTGTGTGGTGTGTGTGTGTGTGTGTGTGTGTGTGTGTGTGTGTGTGTGTGTGTGTGTGTGTGTGTGTGTGTGTGTGTGTGTGTGTGTGGTGTGTGTGTGTGCACTCCATATTTAGTTCAATATAATTTCATACATACATTTATGTACTGAACAAACTCAATGAACCCTCTGTCATGATGTTTACAACATAAAATAACATTAGTAATACATTGAAATGAGCTATCATTGAGTAAATCACTAAATAATGTAAATTAATTTGTTTGTATCTTTATTACAGTAATCTGCAGATGTAAGTTATATTTAACAGTTTATTTAATAATTGTAGCAATTTAAGAGTAAGTCTCATATTTGCTGTTATTTAATTTAGTTGCATATAAACATAATTTCTAGGAGACAGGGTTGCTTCCTTCTCCAATGTATCTTTCTCTACCACCTTCTTTCCTCATCCTCATCTCTACCTCCTCTTCCTACTACTCTTTGTCTTCCACCTCTGTTTCTGCTATATTCCTCCTCATCTTCTTCCTCATTTTCATCCTCTGCCCTCCTCTCTTCTCTTACTTCCTCTTCTTCCTACTCCCCTTTATTCTCACATCTCTTCCTCATCTATCACTTCCTCATTACTATCCTTTCTCCTTTGCAATTTTATTCCTTTTCCCTTATTTCTTGTTCCTCCTCCTTCCCCATCGTCCTCCTTTCCCTCCCACCTCTTCTCTTTCTCATTATATGTTCCTTACCCCATCCCCATCTCACACCTGCTTAACCTCTCCTCTTCCAAGTCCCTGTCATTCCACCTTCCCTTCCTCCATCTGTCCTCTCCTCTCTTATCCTGCCCTGTGGACAGACAAGGCTAGTGAAAGTTTTCTCCTCTTCCTCCTCTGATTCTATTATGTCTCATCCTATGGGTCTTTCCAAAATAGTGACAGTCTAACAGCTCCTCCTTCCTCCTCCTCCTCCTCCTCGTCTTGTCCCCTCCTGTACTGTTTAATCCCGTCAAAGGCCGTGTCTTCTCCTGTCTTCTCCCTGTCTTCTTTCTCCTTCCATCTGTTCATCTCCTTGACACAGTGCAGAAGTTTCACCCCTCTGCTCCTCCTCTTGTTGACAGTTTGCAAAGATACCTCCACTCCCCTCTCACTCTTCCCTTCTCTTCCTCTGCCTCCTCTGATGGAACCTGAATCCATCAAACATGACAGGGTGTAAAAACCTCTCCTCTCATCTTCTCTCCATTGGTTGATCTTTCTTTCCTACCTTTTACCCTTCTTCCTCCACCTATGGAGCCTCTCCCTCAGTCCTTAATCCTCTCCCTTCCTCTCCATGTCATCTCCCATCACTTCTGTGGAACTAGGGACTCTATCAAAGCATGACATGGTGTGAAAGCCCACATACACATTACACACACACACACACACACACACACACACGCTACCTCTTGTCAGCACATTTCGACTCATGTTTCATCCAGACACTTAAAACACCTAAACTGAAACAAACTCAATATTTATTCAAAAATGTATCACTACATTTTATTGTGTTCAAGTGCCAAACAAGTAGCATGCTGTAAAAATTCAAAGACAACTCTTAATTTCAAGGCATTAAAACAAAAGGTTCAACAATTTAACTTCACATCCAAAGTTTTGAGTTTGTCGATTGTTGTTTTGTTTTTACATTGTTACAACTTTTCATTTCTATGTTTGTTAAGTTACTCTAAATCTGTACATTCTGAAGCTATCTAATTGTTTAGTCTAATTGTTACAGTGTTTGCTGTAATGTTAAGACACTTGTAGACCAGAATATCTAATATACAGGGAGCGGGAAGAAGGAAGGAGGATTTTATTACAATGAAACTCAAATAAGATTCCAAGCTGTCAGAACTCTTTCCCTCAACAGGAGACTATTGGTTTGTTGGCATAATTTTATTTTTTCCCTATAAACCACTGATAATTTATGTGTCCCTTATTTATGCCAAGAAGAAGTTGGTGTTTTTACAGTGCATCTTATCCCAAATTCAGAAATGAGAAACATAAACAAGGGGGTGAAAGAAACGATCACTAATGGTTTAGTGATTTAAAGTAAATATTTGTACTTATTAGGCCAAGGACCTGGAAAAGGTATTTATTGAGGAGGAATATAGACAAGAAAACTAATCAAAATCACAGTGAAAATACCAAGGCAGCAGTATTAATTTGACAGTTACAGTATGTTGTTGTAAAGTAATATGCTCTTTGTTGGCTCGCTCTGGCAGTTTGCCGAAGCTCATTTGAATTGAAGCTATATCAGGAAAGAGGGAAAGAAGGAATTAGAGCGAAAGGCAGAGAGAGAGAAGGATGAATACAAATTGGAGGTTTTAATACTGAGAGCCAGTGACAAAGGATGGCATGACAGAAGGTAGATCAAAAGGAAAATGAAGATTAGGAAAGAAGGAGAAGGGGTTAGAAACAGTTATGTAATGAAGAGAGAGATATTTTGGGATAGGGTAGAGGTAGATTAGGTCCTTCTCATCTTTTTTGTCTGGCTATTTAAAAATACACTATACACAGTTATTGGAAAAAATGGTCCCAATTTGGAAATAAATTGAATTAACGCTGAATTCCTAGTGTAAAGCAATATTTCTGTGTATGTGCTCTGGCTGTAGAGCACATTGAGTTATATTTAATTGAATTGAGCTGAAAAGGAGCAGAGAGAAGACACCAGAGGGGGAAAAAATCAAAATGATAAATGGTACTGACAGCGGCTTTGACAGGAGGCAGCATTTTACCCTACAACATTTCATTCAATTTACACACACACCGAAGGACTGTAGCTAATAAGGATACTGCCCAGTCATGTTCATCCCACATGAGGCAAAGTGTAGGCTGTTAATTGAGTTCATTAAATCACCATTACATTGTGTGTGTGTGTGTGTGTGTGTGTGTGTGTGTGTGTGTGTGTGTTTGTGTGTGTGTGTAAACCAAATTAATTGTGAATTCTGCTTAACTGAAGGAGAACCATGAAGGACATGTGAGATATAATTCTCAACATGCAGTTTAGGTGAAAATGTTCTCTTTAAAGTGATTTTTCCATGCATTTCCAGTGATGATCCATTTTCCCGAAAAATACGACCATATACCTGTAGATCGTCTGTAGCTTATTGCGACCCATATTTACGTTTATTGTTAGCCGCTGACCTCTAGTGGCCGAAGTTATTATGGTGAGAGCCAAGGAGGAAGTCAGGTGACGTAGAATAAAGATTAAGTCCACGTACCAAGGAGGCCAGGGTGGACAAACACTTTGACCCAGGAGACTGCTGTTTTGTGTGAAACCAAAGTCAATGTTAAGACTTATTTTAACATGCTTATTTGAATCCGAATCATTCATAAACCTAACCTAGTAGTTTTGGTGCCTAAACCTAACCTAAATAATGATGGTTGTTAAGTCTTTGTCTCTTGTGTTGTGTAGCAGGCTGCTGTTTGAATGCTAGAATGATGATGTAGCTATCCATGCATTAAGCATTAGCCAAAAACATGCAGTTAAATTTCAGCTGGACTTCTGTGCCTGGGAGTCTTTAGTTGCTGCTCTTCTTGCCTTGAGCTGTCGTGCTTCATGGACGGGCTGAGAGCCACAATTCCAAACTGTGCTTCTTGCTTATGATGGAGTAAAAGTTTGACAAAAATACTCCTGGCAGAAATTCACATGTTCGTGTGTGTGTCTATGTGAGTGAGCTATAAGCTCCATGCTGCAACTGAGGGGAACAAATGACCAATGAGCTGATGGAGACCCACAATGCACTGCATTATAATGGAAGGCAACAGCATGGATAACCGTTCCCCCATGGAAAATTTGATCATAACCTTTCTCTCTCTTTCCCTTTCTCTGTATTTCTCTCTCTTTTTTCTTCCTCTCTCTTTGATCCCAGTTGTGAGTTCAAACTCTACTGTGAATCCCAATTACTGACACACACCATAAAGAAAAGGGGAAAAGAAGAACAGAGAAAAGTGTGTGTGTGAGAGAGAGAGAGACAGTGAGTGAGATGATCGAGAAAGTATATGTTCATTTAGTAATGCTACTATAACCATTGAACAGTGTAAACCTAATTGTATAAGTTATATCCACAGAAACCTCTAGATATTAATTTAACACAAAGGTAGATGATAGGGTTGTCAACTGCAAATCACTGATTTGAATGGTTTCGCACAGTTTAGTTCAAAGATTCACAGTCTTTCAAACAGTAAGTAATGTACTGTGTATCAAGGCTGAGCTGACAACAGTGCTCTTAAAAAAAACTGATCTTAATTGTGATGGTGTCATAAAGAAAAAGAATCACCCAAGGCCTGGTATCTTAGATGTTTCTGTTTCAGGTTTAGTATATTTAATAGAGAGCTTTGTTTGTTTCAGCACTGTACTCCAGAGCTTTGAAGAATTACAGTGCCGTGATGGATGCTGTCATTACACATTAAAATGTATAAGTCCCATAACGCCAAGTCCATAACAACTGATTACAAATTGACAATTACTGCCCCAGTAGCGCTGCTGCAAGTCTACATCTTTTTATACAAATGTCTCAGGTGTCACTAGTCTGACTTTAACTTAACTTAAAGACATGACTGAGATGATTATTTTGAGTGTCACAGGGAGTTATTGCATCTTTTGTGGGGCATAATTTCTCTTCTATACTTGATAGTTTCACTTTCTACTTTACTTCTGACTAGGAACCTTATAGGCTTTGTTTGCTGGTTTATCTGTCTACTTTTTCACCAATACCTATAACATTGGCAAAATCTGATTGGTTTGTTTTACAGTTAACTTTTTTTACTGTTATTTTTATTTTTTGTTTTAAGGTGTGTACTCAAGACTCCCTGGGAAGCAGTATTGATTCTAAGTGAATTATCCTGGTGAAATAAAACAAAGTAAGTCTGCATGGCCTGCTGCGGTCCTAATTTAACACTGCTATTGGTTGTTGTCTTGTGGTGTTTTCAGAGGAACAACAGATGGAAAAGGAGGAGGAAGAAGAGCCGCTGGCGGGAAAAGATGAAGAGGAACGACGCATTGCTGAGATGGGCCGCCCCATGCTGGGAGACCACGTGAAACTGGAGGTCATCATAGAAGAATCATATGAATTCAAGGTAAGGCAGGGAGTGTGTGTGTGTGTGTGGTCAGATAAATGAAAGTTAAAAGTCCGACTGGAGTTTAATTAATCTAGCAGAGATGACAGGGGCACATGTTTTAATGTGACATTTAATTCATGTCTAAGGACAGGCATGTGTTTTATTAACAAAAAGTAATTTAATTTAATGAATACAACAAATCATTTTAAAGCTTAATAAATGTGGCTGGCAAAACATAGTGCCAGGTTAACTTAAACAAACAAAAGACAACAAAGCAACACACCATGGTGCTGGGGACCAAGAAGAAGCAAGCAGTCAAAAGCCCCGCAACAATCAGGAAGGGGTGGATTTTATGCAATCTGGAGACAGTGGCCAGCTGCCTCTGATCTGCCTGATGGTCTCAGCTCCACTCCACAAGGAAATTCACCCTGCAACCAGACACAGAGACACGCACACTAACACCCTGACAGAGGCCCTGGGCCATCACAACACAGTCACAAACCTGTCCAATACATACAGTAAATGTGTTGTCATTGTGTGTGCATCCTTTCCTTGCTCTCCCTCTCGCAGACTCTTAAGACAAGGGTGTAATTACCACCCATGTTACATTTGTTTATATATATATATATATATATATATATATATATATATGTGTGTGTGTGTACTAATGTATGTCTTCGCTGCTGCTCCACCTACATGCACACTCTAGACAGACACTTAATAACACCCAGTAATAGCTTGCCACTTGACAGGATGCTATACTTTGTCAAGTGGTTTTGTACTTTAAATTGTGTGTGTGTGTGTGTGTGTGTGTGTGTGTGTGTGTGTGTGGGCATGGAACTGGATCCTATAGTTATCTGAAGTACTGCCCATTGGCAGATAGTGGAGTACAACAGTGTGAGAGTGTCTGATATAATGGATTGAAGGAGAAAAAGGAAATGTTGCATTAATAGAAAGTTTATGTGGAAGCTGGAAGTTTTTTCAAATCTAAATGGATTTAATTTAAAAAAATAAAATCACTAAATAAATTAAATGTATTACTAACAAACATTAATTAAAAGTCAAATAGGAAACTTCCAAATGTGTTTCTTATAGTCCTCTCAGTGAAAGAAAGGATGAGTAGTTAAAAAGTCTTTATCAGAATCTCATCATTATCTGATATCTCAGTGATTTGCCAGTAATGGTTTACATGATTGTTAATGATCAACTAATCAACAAAATCAAACAATGTGGTTATTCACTCATTCACTTAGATGGCTGGACCGTTTTTGTCACTCTATTTATTTGGCCCTAAAAGCCAACATACAGACATTAGGAGTAGCTAAACAGCAAAGTACAGACCATGTAGAGTGCCTGTGTGTGTTTGTGTGAGAAATCAGCCTCTGATTTATCTCAGATCTCACCAGGTTCTTTCTGTTTTTTTCCTCCAGAGCCTCACCTTCTCCTCTTGTTTATGTTTACGAAGTGAAGCTGTAAAGGAAAAGAACACAGTATTCAGCGTCTTCACCTCAGTACATGGCACTCAGGATGAATTCATGTCTACCATTTTCTTTCCATTGTCTTTTCATTGACTTTATACCTAATTATGCTGCCTCTAAAATTAACTTTGTGGTCAGTCTGACTGCAACTTCAGTCCTCAAAGCTCATACTCTGGCAACTAGTCGAAAAGAGAAAATTGATTTGAAAGATTTATCATAGTTCACTGACTTATGGGTCAGCATCAGGTCGAAAATTTGTTGCCCTCAGTATTTTATATGAGTCCAGCCGAGTTTAAAGTAATGAAGAAAGAAATAGAAAGAAAGCAAGGGAGGTAAAAATAACAGCATTACACAGAATGAGAAAACTACAAACACCAAGCCGAGTACGGTTAAATAAACACTTCGCACACAATGGGCAGAGTAAAGCTAGTTGTGTGTGTGCATGTGTGTGTCCACAGCAGCAGCGAGGCACTATTTACACCCCTAAGCTCCATTCAACACAATTAGCATCCCAGTTTCTCTCTGAAGTGGAGAGAAATGGAGAGAGCAATCCCCACCGCTGCGCTAATTAGTGTGTGATGTGTGTGTGTGTGTGCATGCATGTTTATGTGTTATCTCTAAGTCATAGTTTCATCCTTTTGAAGAAAAGAACAAAGACATATATAATACTAGGAATGAAGGAGACAATGAAGGAAACAAAGGAAGGAGGGAGGGGCTGTTTTGTATATGTCTTGTATTTTAACTGTGCAGACCTACGTAAAGATTATACAATTCTGCATTAAAATATCTAAAACCGACTACACCTATGTTATATATTCAGTTGAGTTGTGCACACAAAATGTTTCCAACAATGTGAAGGTTCTCAGTCATCCAGGTCATAGTTATCTAACGAAGGTTGAGGTCAAGGGCAACTGGACTTGGTTGAAGATACTAGAAGATGTTTGGTCCCTCATCAAATAGACTTCTTCATTTCTGACTGACTGGTAGGGAAACTAAGCTATTTAACCTCCGTGGGATCGTTAGCTAGGATTGTCGATACCGCTTCTTTGTAAGTGCTCCTGGCTGTGATAGTCGATAGAACCACCTGTGGCCAAGTCTGAATGACTGTCATTGGTATCTTCACCTGAGACCAAGAGGAAATGCTTGTTCAGTTTCCTGGGAAGTGATGAAAGGACCGCATTGTAAGTGGGGGACAAGTGGTAGCGTAGACCCCCTCCTCTGTTCCGCGATGGCTTTTTAATCCGGGTGTAAATGGCTTCCTTGACACCTCTTTCAAACCATCTTCTCTGTCTAAAATGTGCACCTGGTGATCCTCTTGACCTGAGGAGTTAGCCCTTTTGTGTTGAGCCATGCGTTTGTGTAGTGGTTGTTTAGTTTCACCAATGTCCAGTTGCCCCGAAACATCTTCTAGTATCTTCAAGTCCAGTTGCCCTTGACCTCAACATTCGTTGTTTCCAAGAATGTTTCCAACAAGTTCGTCTGTCCCCTCTAGTTCTTATAACTTCCAGGGAAACACGGGATATGTCAGAGTGAGGAAGGAAGTCGGCGAACGTGATTAAACATAACACGAATAAAGATGTAATACATTACCTCGTCCGTGAACATGATGAGGTAATGTAATGCTGATTTTCATCGGCATGGTGGTTTGTTTAACAATGAAGACATCAACCATGGGCCCACGCTACTTCATGATGTCATCAAACTACTTCTTTTGTTATTGTTTTGATGTGAGAGGCTAGCTGCAGAAATTACATACTGTGTGTTTAAGTGGGAAAACAGTATGTGAGGGTTGAGGGTTTAGTATTTTTTTTTTAAATTAACATTATCAAAGGAAGTGTTATACAACCACGAGAGCAGGGTAAAGATAAACATGTGCCCAAATGTCTCTGTTAGGTTGTGTAAGTAGTGCATTTCCTATAACCCCCATATTTTTCTACACCCCTTTACGTAAAGGAATTAACTTGATGCAAACAACCTCTCTAGAAAACATGAAATTGTTTGTTTGCTCTTAATCAACAGTGCCAGTTTCTTGTTTATGCAGTAAAGCCATAAACAGACTACTAACACCGAACAAATGGCAAATGGCTAATTCTCGCAAATTAATGATTTATAATGAAATGATATGGCATCTTGAACACTCAGCGAACAGGCTGCTGTCTCCCATCTAACCATTAGTATTCCTCTGTCGTTTGGCAGAACACAGTGGACAAGCTGATAAAGAAGACCAACCTGGCTCTGCTGGTAGGAACCAACAGCTGGAGGGACCAGTTCATAGAAGCCATTACCGTGAGCGCAGGTAAGGCCAGTGGAGAGATGTGTGTTTGTGTGACTGTGTGTGTCTGTGTGCTGACTGTGTATCTTTTTATCAATTTAACAGTTAAGGCGTTAAACTTTGAATTTTAATGGAGTCCTCTGAGGGGATTTGAAGAAGCAGATGTGCGAGAGTGTGAGCGTGTGTGGCATATAAATTCTTTTTAGTATGTAACAGCTGCAGCTTTATGCTCTGTTGAGCTCTATGTGGTCCTCTGCTCTGTTGTGTTCTAACGATCAATATAAACAAAAATACCAGAAATCTCATCTTGTATGTGGGTGCATGTGTGGTTTGCTACTTTAATGACGCCCATTGCATCAAATGATGGCTGACTGTTGTAAAATGAAGTGGGGTGATCTCATGGCATCAAGTGTGTGTGCGTATGTGTGTGTTCATGATTTTTAATGGTTACTGGAAAGTGGACTGATGGTTTGGAGAGACAAACACTGACCAGATGGGAAGATTATGTTGAGAGCAATTGTGAGAGCGATTGTGCGTGTTTCAGCCACCACAACGACACAACAACAGGGATATGTGTGTGTGTGTGTGTGAGAGTGTGTATGATAGAGAACAGTATAGAAAGAGGGGAATATCTTGCCACTGTCAAGATCTGTTATAAGCTGTTGTTAATGTCTCATGGAAGGGAAGAAAGAGGATACTCATGAACAGCAAAACATAAGGAAACCTTGTGTGAGAGACGCATTATCAAGAGATTGACGAGAGAGAGAGAGAGAGCAAGGGGGGGGGGGGGTACATGCACAGTTTGGATAAAAGAGAATGCATGCATGAAGACAAATATCCATCCATCCATCCATCGTCAACCGCTTATCCTGCATGAAGACAAATATAATGTATGGAAACGAAATAATTCTTGCAACAAGTAAGCTGGTTATAGAGAGAGATAGAGAAACAGAGAACAGAAAAAAGAGGCATGTTTCACTGCAGAATCCTCACAGTTCATTAGTTAGTAGTGGCAACTTGCCCCCTGGAGGCAGAATAACATTACTGCAGCTCATCAAGGGAGAAAGAGAGGAAACAGAGAAAGCACTACTTGGAATAGCAGGTTTTCACTGCCCTGCTGTTTCTGCTGCAAAATTCACCTCAGTCCAACAGTGATGAGCTATATTTTTATCAATCTCTGTCCTTTTGGATTCACTGTTGATTCTGTGGTTGGCACTTCTTTTCTGTTCATTCCATAATCCAAAACATCACTTCCTTTGTCAAATATGAAGCTTTTTTGACCTCTGTAACTGCATACCTTGGTTTGACTTAATACATTTTGGGGAAATACTCAAATTCATTTTCTTGCCAAGAGTTACTAAGATTAATACCACTCTCATATCTGTACAGTAATAAAGCTGCAGCCTGCAACCTGTTAGTTTAGCTTAGTGTAAAGACTGGAAACAATGGGAAACAACTAGCCTGGCTCTGTCTGGAAGTAACAATATCTGCCTAGAGTTGTAGTACCTGTGCTTTGTTTTGAAGGTTATGTAACCAGTGTTCCTACGGTGGCAAGTTTACATACATTAAACAACTGTAACTGACAACACCATCAAATGTTAGAATTTATGAAAAGTTCCATCATGCTGAGAATATTATGCGCCAATCAGCCAAACGTCTTGCTAAAAATTGTAGCTCACTTATTTCCCACTGTTCAGACTGACTAAGTACATTATTATTATATTATATTATTATATTATAAGTATTATATTATATTGCATATACCTGTAGAATAATTAATAGAAAGGATAAAATTGTTTTATGTTTATTTTATATGAAAATAGTGCAGATGTTAATGCATGGTAGGACAATCACCCAATTTGCTGCTGCGGCTGTCTTTAAAACTGTATTTCTATCATTTTCTTGCAGTGTTGTCTATAGCCTGCTCGATCACTTTAGTGCCTTCAAATAACTTCATCCTGTGTGTGTGGGTGTGTGCGTGTGTTTGTTTGTGCTTTAGTTAGCCAGCCTGTCAGCTAGGCTTTGTTGGTGAGCTGTTGCCATTAATGAAAAGGCTTCACTCTTATCTGGGATTAGCTTGTCTAGGCTGACAGAGTTGTGTGTGTGTGTGTGTGTGTGTGTGTGTTAAAAAAAGAGCAGGAAAAAGGCTGTGAATGCAATTTCCATTAAAGAACAGGTTTTTACTGTTATACACTCACACACACACACTAATACAGCTTCATTAGATTATATCACACAACAAATTAATATTCCAGGGTTTCACCATGATATGCCTGTAAACTGTTAACGGCTCGACTGTAGCACTCACACACTCAACAAACATAAGTCGACAAGCCAAATCAGATCCAAACTGGAGGTTCATTGGTTTTTCAGGGCCTTTAAACTTCAAGTTGACTGGATTGGGTGAGTTCAAAGTGTTTGAGACCTGATTGGATGCTTACAGATCAAACTGGCAGCTGATTGGGTAGACAGACATCCAGCTGTGGAACGTCTGATAGGATGGAAACACATTGCTAGCACATTTATCTGCTCTCTTTGTTTATTGAGAATGGGAAGGAGAGCATGGAAGGATGAGAAAGAGAACAGAAGATAAAAAAGGTGTGTGCCGATACATTTTCTTATGTACTATGAAAATGAGTATATAGTACACAGTGTGTAGTATGCATATGCAGTACATTATTGGGACTCAACAACAAAGACAACATGTAGAAATAGAAGTTTGTTTAGATGTGCATGGAGCTGGGGTCAGTCTGAAATCATTTACATACAGTGGTGTGAAAAAGTGTTTGTCCCCTTCCTTATTTTTTTGCATGTATGTTACACTGAAATGTTTCAGATCAACAAACAAATTGAAATATTAGACAAAGATAACCTACATTGCCCTCTGTGAAAAAGTGATTGCCCCCTAAACCTAATAACTGGTTGGACAACCCTTAGCAGCAACAGCTGCAATCAAGAGTTTGCGACGATAACTGGTAATGAGCCTCTCGGGACTTTGACTAGGCCACTCCAAAGTCTTCATTTTGTTTATCTTAAGCCATTCAGTGGAATTGCTGGTGTGTTTTGGATCATTGTCCAGCTGCAGAACCCAAATGCACTTCAGCTTGAGGTCATGAACAGATGGCCGGACATTCTCTTTCAGGATTTTATTGGTAGACAGCAGAATTCATGGTTCCATTTAGCACAGCAAGTCTTCCAGGTCCTGAAGCAGCAAAACAGCCCCAGACCATCACACTACCACCCCCATATTTTACTGTCGGTATGATGTTCCTTTTCTCAAATGCTGTGTTACTTTTCCACCAGATGTAATGGGACACACGCCTTCTAAAAGTTCAACTTTTGTCTCGTCAGTCCACAGAGTATTTTCCCAAAAGTCTTGTGGATGATCAAGATGTTTTCTGGCAAAACTGAGACAAGCCTTTATTCTCGTTTTGCTCAGCAGTGGTTTACGTCTTGGAACTCTGCCATGCAGGCCATTTTTGCCCAGTCCCTTTCTTATGGTGGAATCATGAACACTGACCTTAACTGAGGCAAGTGAAGCCTGCAGTTCTTTGGATGTTTGGATCACTTTTTCACACAGGCCATATAGGTTTGGATTTTTCCCCCCTAATAATAAAAACCTTCATTTAAAAACTGCATTTTGTGTTTACTTGTGTTATCTTTGTCTAATATTTCAATTTGTTTGATGATCTGAAACATTTCAATGTGACAAATATGCAAAAAAATAAAAAATCAGCAAGGGGGCAAACACTTTTTCACACCACTGTATGTGATCACTCACCCATAGTCTGCCTTTCACTACCAAGACGCCCTGGAGTGTTTTCTCTTTCCGCTCAGTTAATTTGGAAAAGTTGAAGCAAATTCTAACTTATTAACCAGATAACCTCATTGCAACACCTGAAAACAAAAGGCTAATTTTTTTCCAAGAGAAAGTTGTGGTGTTTTTTCCCCCATGATTAATCACAGTTAAAGCAAACCACGGTATATGGATGCTTAATACTACGTGACGCTCATAATGGGATTTTTGGTTTTTTTAATGACATGTGCACCAAAGATGACAATTCAATTGTGCTTAGCTTAAGCAGGGATGGTGGTCGGATTGCAAACTAAGCCTTATTCAGTGTACACTAAGATGAATGTAACTCGCCATGACTTATGCCATCTAATCTTTGCTCGTTACAGTTTAATCAACAAAGATAAAAGTGATTAAATGACTTTATGTGGCTTTATCCATCATCATCAAATCTTTAGTCTATTTCACTGTGCCCCATTTACTGCACCGACTCTTATTTAATTTCTCCCACACTCTCTCTTTATGCTCCACCACCTAATTACCAAACATAGGAGGATAGAAAAACATAAATTATTTCTCCTGTGGAATAAAAATGTGTTGAGCCTATGAGGAGAAAATAAGGGAGAAGGGGGTTGAATTTCTGGTCTGATAAAACACCTCAAACAGAGAAACTTAACTAGCTGAAAGGAAGGAAGGCAAGAGAGAAAGCAAGAAAAAAAATAGCAAAACCAAGATAAAAATTTATATGGAAAGTGACTTATTAACCATTTAAAAAAAGAAAAGGGGGCTGAATAAAAATAATAAATATAATAAATTATGATGAAGGGTAATAATATCTTAAAAAATAAAATGAAAAACAACTTATAATCTCGTTCATTTCTTTGAGGAGATCTTGTGCTGTTGTTGTTGACACATCATGTGGACTTGACAAACCTTTTTTACTGTGCACCCATATCAACACAATTACACAATAAACTCAAATGGAGACACGCTGTAACTTGGCAGCTCATCCCTTTAAATACTGCTGGTTGAAGGAGTTGAACAAGTCCAGAGTGGCTGTCACTGATACGGTGGTGGATTTAATACACACTGATAAGCTAGCTTTGTCTAATCTCATCTCTCCGTCTCTCTCTCTTTCTGGCTTCAGTCTTACTCTCCCTCCCTTTATCATCCTGCTTAACTCTCTTATCTCCAACCAAACGTATTAGATTAAAATCAAGATTAAAATCAAGATTAAAATCATTTTAAAGGAGCCTAAATTATTCCTTCTTCTTGACCGAAGACATTTAGAATTTCTCATTGTCTTTCTCATCCTTGCCCCCCCGTCTGAAGTGTCAGATCAAGATCTTGATGTTTAAAAGCCTGCCAGAAATGACTTTGGCCTCATATGTGGCAAAAAAAATGTGTTGCTGCTTATCAATTTATCAGTTCAATTAGGGGAAGATTGCAGATTTTAAACAGCTTTTCTATTAAGATGGCAGCCATGAAAAGGCATTTAAAATCTGGCAAGACTTAACCTTCTGGTCATCACATCATAACACCAATTTGGCGCTTACACTGACGTGCACGTATGTACACACACATGCACACAAAATGCTGCTGCTGCCGAGACCATGACATTCATTTCAAAGCAAGAAACCTGCATTTAGCCAGCCATTAAAGCCCTCTGAAATGTCAGTGTACTGTGTGTTTTGTGTGTGTGTGTGTGTGTGTGTGTGTGTGTGTGTGTGTGTGTGTGTGTGTGTGTACACTGACCTGTTTTCCCTTGTGTGTGTCTTTTTGTGTTTGTTGCGTGGCTAATGGAGAACTTTCCCCAGATAAGCTAACAGAGAGAGACAGGGATAGATTGTGTGTGTGTCCATCAATGTGCAGTTGTGCACATTCTGTTTTATCGTATGCAGTGTTTCCTCTTATGTACTTTAAAGGAGTTATTGTTTGCTGAAATCATTCCCCCTGCAATCCCTTCCTAAAGTGAATACGCTTTAAGAGACGAGGGAAGAAAACCGTCCGTTTCTGCGCTAAAAAGGGGTTTAGCTGAAGCTAGTCTGAGTTAGCAGTCTGAGTTAGCCAAATCAAGTGGGTCGTGTGAATAATGACTGTTGGCTGTCAGCAATAAAGATGAAAGTGGCATGACATTGTTATAGCACCACAAAACACTTTTGGCCAGGGTCAGACTGACAATGCATTTGTCCTCCAAGATGGTCACTTTGTCACATTAGGCAATGACAGTCATAAATTCCTCCCAAGACTTGGTTGAGAGACATGGTAGACAACACCCTGGACCACGACAAATTATAGCATGGTGAAGGAGTTACTAGGGGCTGACTACCCAGTACAACAGCACCAACAACAAATGTTTACTGTCATTGTTTTATGAATGAAACTGAACATGAAACTTTTCATCGTCATGTATTTTCTTCCTTCAGATGTCTGTAGATAGAGTCGCCATGTTTACAGTTGCATGGAATCCAAAAAAGTTAAAGTCAAGGGCAACTGGACTTGGTTGAAGATACTAGAAGACCTTTCAATGAAAAGGAAAATTGTCAGGACAGAGGGTGAGGAAGAAAAGTAGTTGAAAGAGATTGACTCCACACTCCACTGACCTCTAATTACTCTACACCACGTTGTTCATCACCTGCTCCTCTGTGTGTGTGTTATTTATGGACTTATGTCTGTTTGTGTTGGTGTGTGTGTGTGTGTCTGCACCCGAGGGAAGTGTATGTATACTCAAGGACAAGCACTGATCGAAGACAAATAGAGAGAAAGGGCCTTGTAGCATGGAAGCTGCTGTAGCTGACATTAGTCGTGTCTGTCAGAGGATTTCGGGCCAAATAATATCACCAGAATAAATCATCGCTGTCGGTGAAAACCACGTACCTCCACTTTTGATGATTTTGGCATGGAAGGAGGCTTTCACACTTGCCTCATTTAGTTTGGCTGAATCACTTTAGAGTTCTTTTCCCCCTTGGTGCGGTTTGTTTGGCAAATCGCACTCAGATACGCACCAAAAGTGGACTAAAAAAGCGTACCCAGACCTCCTTGATGAAGTGGTCTCGGTACACTTCCAGATGATTTCTGGAGCGGTTTGTTTGTGATGAAAATGTGATTCAACTGCTGAAAGAACTGCACATTTTTGGACTAAACCAGCTGCCGTAGTCAACTGCACTGCGCATTGTGGGATGAAGTCAAGTGTTTTTTGACAGTTTGACCATATTACGTCCCATCTTTGAAAACACACAAGAACAGCGAAAGCAGTTTAGGAAATATGTTCAAAGACACATTGTCTGTCTGCGTGTAGCACCTTAACACCAAAGCAAATTCCTTGTATGTGTAAAACACTACTTGGCAATAAAGCTTCTTCTGATTCTGATTCTGAGTGTCTTGGCCTGGCCAAGGTAGCAGCCATAGATAAACACAACATATTAAAAAGCTACATACAAGGTAGCAGCCATACATTTACATACTTGTGTTGCTGCATTTTGGTTTGTTTGCCCAACTCATTAACTCATTCGGACCAGAGCAAACAGTGTGGTGTGAAAGGAACCAAAATGGCTGAAAAATGCTACAATGTATAATTCTTTGCTCTTAGTCCGATCAAATGAACCAAAGTACAGATGTAAAAGCACTCAGAGACAAAGGGAAGAAAAACCCAGACACTATGTTCTGTATCAGATTTCTTTAAATGATAAGGGTGACGTTATTCTTCTCTTTCTTACTGCTAATTGGTAATTGAACATCTGCCAAAGTGTCATTTAACTTTTGTGATGGGATTTTGTGTTTCTCACACTGCAACAGTTGTGCCATTTGCAAAACAATACACTTTTTCAGTTACTCTCATTCCTCTGCAGTTCACGTCACGACCTGTCTGTCCTTGCTGTGTATAAACTGTAATTTGCATCCTTCAGACAGTGAATGACAATGAAAGGTTGACTCAGTGGCTGATTATTTAATTGATTTTTTGACTGACTGATTGACTTGTCAAAAGACACGATGACTGGCTTATTCACTGATGAACTGTAAATTCCGATGCATTTTCAAGGATGTCACACAGATTTCAGTCCTTGCCAGACAAAACAGGTCCAGACTGGCTCATCAGCATTTCAAAGGCTTTAATAATATAGTTATATTATTGATTTTATTTCATGCTGTGGTGTGTGTCGTGTATTTCAGTGTGTGTCCAAGACAGATAGGAGGACCAGTGGAACATGAGTTCTGACAGATGTACACACACACAATCAGTTAGACAAGTGATATTCATAATAGTAGTCATAGTAGTGTTAAAGACAGTGACGTATGTTGAAGTATGATGGTTTGGTTAAGGAATGTAGAGACATCTAAAGAAATTGGTTAAAATTCACATTCAACGCACATGTCTTCATAATTGCAGGGAGGTTAAAAAATCTGCTGTGTTCTCAAAATGTGACTTTTTTTTAAAAAAATTTAAACTTTAGCAGCTTTTTTTGTGACTCAAATGTTATCATCTGTGTCAAAAAAACACTAACGAGAGGCACAAACTGTGGCTACGTTTGAAGATGTATGGATGAATGACAGGCTGTCTTTCTTTGTCTTGTGTGATATTCCCCACAGTGCACGGGGTTTGTGATGTTCTTGCCTCAATTTCAGATTCAGAGTATGTACGTATTCTGTGTGTGTGTGTGTGTGTGTGTGTGTGACACAAAAGAGTGTGTCTTTTCTATTGATCTCACTGTGTCTATGTGTGTTTATTTATGTTTTCACACAACCCCAGTGGCTAGCTGTATGAAGCCTGACGTGATATGCCTGGCCTATGAGAACACTCAGTGAGCAGCAAGAGATGAAACACATCACACAACACCTCTGGGGGGCAAGAGAGAGTGTACTGATATGGGTGTGCATGTGTGTTAAGTATTTCTTGATGTCAGATGCATTAGCACGTTAGTGTGTCTCAATAGAAAAACCTGAGTGAGCAGCTGCCAGATTAGCATGAGATGCTAACCAATGAAAAACTCATATAGATGTAATTTTGTTTCATCTATTGTTGCTTGGGACTTTGTTTCATCCGTCCTTTTACTTTTTTGACTGGGCCCAGAATAAATAACATTCTCACACACACACACACACACACATACACACACACAATACAGTGAGAAGATTGTCAATGGCATTTAGAGAGGGACAGAAGGTTGTAGAGAGATGAGGAAGATTTATAGGGATGAAGCAAGAGAGTGACAGGGAATATTCAATTATATAAAGGCTATATCAGCAAAGTGTGACCAAGGATGAAAAGAATGCGTAAGACGGAGAGGGAGTGAGAAAGACAGAAATTTTTTTGGAGAACCACTTTATCAGTATAACGCCTAACTGAGCATGGAAATAGAGAGACGAGGAGAGAAGAGTATGCAGTCAGGCAAAGAAAGAAATAAAGGCAGATGGGTAAGAAGGGATGAAGGACCATAGCAATATCAGCCATATAAGAGAGACAGAGAGAGTGTGAGAGAGATTGGGGTTGAAGCATGAATATATACATGAATATATGTGTATAAAGCCTACAAACTGTGCAAAGATGATTACCATATCACCATATATTATTAGGTTGAAACACACGTGCGGACTAGTGTTGGTGTTGACTCCAAGTCAATACAGCTTCTACCTATGGTGTTTTTACACTTGATTTTAAACATACCAATTTTTTAGGATCTGGTTGTTTAATGTGTTATACCCACCCCCGTCTCCAAGAAATTACAACATAATGTTGTAAAATGTGAGCGGCACGGTGGTGCAGTGGTTAGCACCGTCACCTCACAGCAAGAAGGTCTTCAGTTCAAACACATGTGAGTGTGAGTGGTTGTTAGGGTGCTTTCACACCTGTAGTTCGGTTCATTTGGTCCAAGTGAAAAAATGATCACACTGCAGTTTTACAAAGGAAATAACCAGGTCTTCCAGGTAACTTGTTGATTGGACAGCTTTGGCAATTGTCATCCTGCATCGCCAGGACCCACGTGGGGTATCAGAAAAGTCAACAGTCACTTGTTATTAATTACATAATTTAACCCAAACCAAGGTCTGTCACTGAACTTTACCAAGTGCTTTTTTTGCCTAACCACACATGGGACTGAGGATGCAAGTCCTGTGCATACCATCCACCTTCCTACAAACAGTGATCAATATATAAATGTGGCACCTGCTAGTCTTGAAAAAGCATTGCCAGCAACCACAATCCAGATAGCAGTTAAATTTCTAATCAAGAGGTAAGTGGCGAAACAAATTATTAGTATGAAAACGCAAATCTGTTGGAGCCAGGTTGATTGGTTAACTTGCTATGGCCTCACTTTGAAAGTTAGCATATAGCTACAGAGCTACAGCTGAATGTCAAATGGTCAGTGATGCTTGGTGGGGCATCACTCTCACCCAGTGAGATGACAGCAGAAGTTGAATATGGGAGTGGACACAGGTTTAGCTCACAGTTGAAGCCCACTGCGTTGACACCTTTTCCGATCCTCTATCGTCATTGGACAACATTACTATTCTCCCAATGTGGCCAGTCCCAACGGATGCTTTCGGGGCCCCCGCGTAATTAACGGCCACACATACAGGAACAAGGAAAACTAAAAGAAAGAGACCAAATAGAGAGACCAAGAGTGCAATAAAAGTTCACATATAAACATTAGCAGACAAATGGCTCCAGTCAGCCATAACAGACTGAGTAGGAGGGAAGGAGAGCTGCTGAAAGTAAAAAGTGACATAACTCAGGTAGAGTCATTGCCTGTGTGTGTGTGTGTGTGTGTGTGTGTGTGTGTGTGTGTGTGTGTGTGTGTGTGTGTGTGTGTGGTGTGTGTGTGTGTGTGTGTGTGTGTGTGTGTGTGTGTGTGTGTGTGTGTTCCAAATCATAATAGTGGATGAGGCCATTTCTCTCCACACTGACCTTCTACTGTTCATTTATAGTTGATGATTAGATTTACTCCAAGTGCTCACTCTGAAAAAGAAGCATTTATTTTTAATAAGATTAAACAAGGTACGTGACCCCAGAGGAAACTATTAGCCTGATGAGAGTGCATTACTCTTTGTGTTAAGCCATGTTAATATTTAGTAATGGCAAAACACACAGCCTGGATCTGGTTCATGACTTGTGGTTAATGACTTAAATATCAGGCTGTCTTGTAACTTTATACTTACAACAGAAGGTCAGCAGTCAAAGTGAAAACAGCCGTGATACATTTCTGGAAACTGCCTGTCTTGTTTTGAGAAGTCAAGCTAAGGACAATTCAAATGTTGTGTGGGCTTTTTTGCAGACGATTTACTGTTTTATTATCTGTTATGACAGTTTTGCCAAGGCTGATGCATTCATGCATTCAGAATCAAATGACATATTTCAGAAGAAGGTAATTTATCCATCACTGAAGTAAAAGGGTGCTTGTTTTCAGTTTGTCTTTTTCTGAAGCTCTGGTTTACATATTTATTTATTGAAAATCAAAATCAAAATCCTATTTAGGACCTACATCCAAACAATTAAAATTGCTGCCTGCTGTTTTTACAGGGAGTAATATTTAGATAATAATTGTTGCCAAATTACTTAAAAAACTATGTAGGTGTAGCATTTCTTTTCAGACAGAAAAGCCCAAAAACCATCTTCGGGGGGAAAAACTGTAAATAATACAAGAAACAAGCACAAACTCTTCTCACTGGACTCTCAAAATCAAGTGTTTATGCAACACTTTGATGTATTACTTTGCATGAGATATGTCAGTAAAAACTAAATAAATAAAATGATCTTATAAAGATAGACCATTTTACATTTGAGCAGTGAAAACAGTTGCTGTAGTAGAAGGATAGGGGAAGTTTAGGGTGCAGACAGTGTTTCTTTCATTTTTTTCGAGCATTTGAATGCATCACTAGCTCTTAGAAGGTTAATAGCGTGCAGCGAGTGAATGACCCGGGTGAAATCAATAGGAGATCATGCCTTTCACTGGGATTTAACCAGCCAGCAGGTAGTCTCGTTTATTCATTCATTAGACTCATTTATAAATGGAGCAGAACAACAGCCAACTACACAGAGGAGCACAGCAAAGCCTAACAGTACGTGGTTGACTATAGTCCATGTCCTGAGGCAATGACTGGACTTTGAGACTGACATCACACAAACCTGCAAGTCAATGAGAAATGATGTCTGTCAAATTGAGTCTGTTGTTTTATATATATCTGATACAATAATGGGTTGCACTGTCTAAATTTCTGTCACTATAGACTTATGCTTATAATCTTTCTGTCTGCTGGAATGAAGGAGAGAGGTGTCTTTGGTCAGTCACGGACAGATAATATCAGCTGTTTTTCCCCCCAGCAGGGCTAAGTCAGATAAACAACAAAAAAGAAAGACAAAATGTGTCCAACATCAGCTTTTAGTATGAAAGTCTGATACTATGCTTAAGATTATTGGGGGTATCTGTGGGAGCTAAGCTAACAGATTGGCAAAAACCATCCATCGTCAACCTCTTATCCTGCGGAGGGGTACACCCTAGACAATATCCTCTCATGTTTTCTGTCTATCATTATACCAACCTGTAAAAGTATTTGTATATGAATCTAAAAGCTGATATTTTACCCAGCAAACATTTAGTTTGGTCACCTAATGTTTACGTAAATTACATGTAAACATTTTTTCACAATTCCATTGTGGAAATACTGCAAATTAAATTTATTTAATGAGTGATCGTTGTAGAGTGCATTCATTTGAGTTCAGATTATTATGGTTCACCAATTTAAACATGTGTCCAGAATCTAGTCAAAAATATTACACATTTGATATAATCATGTCTCCAACTGGTCTGAAGAGACTGGATTTGATGACTTTCTGCTGGGATCAGTATTTCTTCATTAACATGCAGCACTATAACTCAGTCAGAAAAGTGCTGCAACTGTACCTCACTTTTTTGCCATTTACTATAGACAGAATTATTCTGTAAACTGGTTTATCCATGGGAAGGAGAAGGCCGGTGAAGTCAAAAGGAACTTTTTTCATGCCTGTAAATAATCAGTATTTTGCTCAAGAACTCCTTTGCAGATTAGAAATTTGAAGGATTTAAACCTGGTCATGTGCTCCTCTTTAACCTCTTTTTCTCTTCCCTCTTTTTCACCAGGCGAAGATGATGACGATGACGAGTGCGGGGAGGAGAAGCTGCCATCATGTTTCGACTACGTCATGCACTTCCTCACCGTCTTCTGGAAGGTTCTGTTTGCTTTCGTCCCACCCACAGATTACTGGAACGGCTGGGCCTGCTTCGTCGTCTCCATCTGTATGATTGGACTGCTCACTGGCGTCATTGGTATGATGACAGCTGACTGGACCAAGTAGAAATTCTAACATGAATATATATTTGCAAACACTTTTTAAAGTGTATATATTTGGGAATGAAATGTCCATGATAACCTGTTTAATGATTTACAGTATGGTGAGTGACAGATAAAATGTTCAAATGGGTTTATTTTTATATTCATAAGGTAATATGTGACTGGTATCTGTAGGCCTATGTAAAGAATATTTAGAATTTTTTTTTAGAATGTATGTTGTAATAGAAGTAGTATTAAGTATAGTGGTGATAAGGATATTCCTTTATTATTACAGGTGACCTGGCCTCTCATTTTGGCTGCACAGTGGGCCTGAAAGACTCAGTCACAGCAGTAGTATTTGTTGCATTGGGAACATCTGTACCAGGTGAGCGTGTGTATTTGTATGTATATGATCATATACATATGCTGGAAGTTTGCTCCAATGTTGATCCAACACTGCCGCTGTTATCTTATAAATCCTGCTATTGGACTTTCTGCCAGCTTTAATCAAAGACCTTTCTCTCTCCACACTTGACATTTAGCTTCAAAAGGCCTTTATGAGGTTTAAACACCCTGAAATCCTGAAGTATTCCATGACATTTTCAATTCCTTGCTTCAGTTTTTATTACTAGAAGCTTTATTCCCCCCATGTCGTTCCTTTAAGTGTGTATACGGAATATAAAGGAGACAACTTTACAGTGTTTCTCTGCATTTATGACTGTGTTATAAAGACCTCATTAAAATTAGTGCTCTAACAACAATCACATAAAAAAAAATCAACAGGAGTTAAAATAGGCAATGGAATATTGTTGCACCTGCAGAAAAAGTGGCAGAAATGCATTACAGCTCTGGAATATGATAGAAAACTGAAAAGAATATAATCTGTGTAGGAAGATGATTTAGCACAATACAAACTTTTAAAAAGTAGCTAACTTGAGAAATTTAAACATGTATATGTTTCACCGAAGAAGAGAAATAACATGTTTTTGAAACTGCCCTTGCTAATCCAGACACCAAGGTTTTGGTTGACAAAAATATTTTTGGATGATTTAATACACTTAATTAATACACACTTGCTTTTGACTACATTTTAAGAGGTTTTCTGCATGGCAGCAATCAAAAATGATTGTGCTGTGACCATCATTTTCCAGTATGTGCAGTGGTTAAAGACCCAGAGAAAAACATGGTAAAAGTATGCACACCTCATGTTTTTCCCTGCTGTCATGCCGAGGGACCTTTTACCATGACTGACCCAGTAGTTCCTTCAGTCTCTCCAGTGTATCTTTATGAGCCAGTTAGGGGAAACAGTACAGTCTGCAGACAGCAGCATGGATCAACCTCTAAATGTGAAGAATGACCAACGACTGCCACGGCTGGCTAAATTTGTTTTAACCTTTGCCTCGGTCTTTTGCTTCTACACACACACACACACACACACAGAGAACATACATTCCGTCATACAGCACATGCCTGAATGCTGGATATGTAACAAATAGACACATAAATAACATATTAAAGCTTGAAATAGGTTTTGCATTTAGGGATCCCAGGGATAAGATGATGGATTACATACAGATGTATACATACATACTGACACACATACACACAAACATAAATGTACACATATAGAAATTGTATTATTTGATAACACACATGAAAAGAAATACACTAACTGTTCGCTAACAGTTTTTGCAAGTTTTTATGGAGAAACACATTCACACACAGCTGCTTGAAACTGAGAAATGCACACACATACACACATCGTGTAGAGCTGCAAAATGGAAACAAAGTGGTTCAGCCTTTCTGAGGCTCTCAGCCTTATTAACAGAACCTCCCGTGGCCCGCACACACACGCACACACACGCACACACATTCACAAAGAAACAGACTGCAAGTTCTGTGGCTATAACAGTTAATAAAACTCACCCCTAGTGCTGTGGTTCCATGATGATTAACCTCGTTTATCACAGTTAGCCAGGCTAACACACACCCACCCACACACACAAACGTAGAGGAGATAGGAAGAAAACAACAAGAATGGGCTGTTAGAGAAGTAGAAGCTCAAGAAACTAAAATGTGTTGTTGGTTCGGGATTCTGGTAAAACCTCTGAGCCTTATCAATTCATGACATACCAGTATATTTAAAGTATACTGTGTGTCATTTCATGCTGGCCTCAGAAGGCCAGGAAATACATCTAAACTGAGAAAAATGCACGGTGAGACTCAATGGGAATGGGGGGGATAATAGTTACATAGGGAAGATAAAGTACTGTGTAAATGTTACATCAGCAATAAAGCATCTATAGAGCATTTATTATTACAATGTGTTATCAATATGATATTTCAAGTCAAACTAAGACTAAAACGACTGACTAAGGCAGAAACAGAAGCAAACTTCAGCAATGACATTACATAAAAGCATATTTGACCTTTTCAAAATGTGTTGAGGCAAAATTGCCCCTAAATCTCTGGGGCATTAAGATCATTAATGACAAAGTGGCATTAAAGTCTTAGGAAGACAAAAATGTAAATTGCTTGATTTTTCCAGTCATCCAGGCACAAAACCTTTCAGCTGATCCACAGAGAATTGGAGTAAACCAAAAATGTTATTAAAAATCTCAACTCTTTTTTTTTTTGTGTAGCAGACTGCTCTCTGAAGGTTGAAGAGAACAGGGGTGAAAGAGACATAAGGAGACTCTGACTACATCAGCCAATGATCATACAAACTAATCATAGTGTCTACTTGACTTAACAGGGAGGGAATTAAGCTAACTGAATAAGATAATTATTATGAAATGATTAGTAATTTAACCAGTTGTCTACCTAGGGTTTGGGACATTGTGACATTCTTTCCTTTCATTTCATGGACTGATGGATCAGTAATCAAAATAATGATTAGTTGCAGACCCAAATAGAATCATTTAGAGAATATTAGCCAATCATTTCATTTTTGGATTTGGAAGACCATGTTCTCACAATTGATCAAACCCCCTCAGTCAAAATCCATCAATCTCTTGATGGGCATTTCTCTTCACCAACTTACAAAGCCATTAAGAGCCATGTCAGTTGTCCAGCACTTTCATCAAGAGCAAGATATTTTTAAAGTTCTGCTCAACTGCCATTCGATTTGTTTTGAATATTCAGTGTCCCAAGAAGTTGATTTGTAACAATTTTTGTAACCCCCTGCATCCCCATCTGCTCATGTTTCCCCCCGATCAACAATTTCCAAGATCCAAGGGTCAATATTCATAGTCCCATGACGATGAATTGTAATGTTATTTGATCTTGACTCCCCTGAGCTTCCCTCTATCGCCACCACCAGGTAAAAATGTCCACATGCAGGAATATTGCCAGACTCCATTGAGCAAATCAGTGAACCCCTTTTTGACAGGCAGGAGGTAAAAAATGGAGCAGAAGAGAGAGAGAGGAGAGGTGGAGAGAGAGGATGTAGAGGGGGTGGATGAGGTAGAAAGACAGAGAGAGAGACTGGTTGATTGACAGAGAGGCAGAAGAAAAGGGCAGAAAACTCTCCAGGGAGGAAATCTCTCATAGAGGGAGCTGCAGAGTGCAACCTGTTCCACATGCAAACAAACACACGCCGCTACCGAACATGCAGGCACCTACGCACTCACCCACTCAATCAGGCACACAAGCACTTAAAGACCACTTGAACGGTATACACATACGCCCTTTACCAGCTGGTGGAGGCATGGCATCAGATTGGACCCAGGTGGCGACATTCACTAACACACACACAGTTTACATGCATGCACTGTACACAGAAAGCACACACACATGCAGGCAGACAGAAATAGAGCCTTGATACACAAACACACACAAACACACTTAAGCTCAGCAGTCCTGTCCTTGAAGCCTTAAGGTGTATGGGGAGATTTATCTTTGCTGGACTCTTTTTTGGCCCATTGCCTCTCCCACTCTCCCACTAACAGCCTCTCCCCCCATCAATCCCCTTCCGGTCCTCCCATTACCTATTTTTCCTCTGCCAGTTCCACTACCACTTCAAGAAAGCCCTTCCTCCTCTTTTTCTCTATTTCTGTTTTTATCTCCTCTCATTGTATCTGGCAGATATAAGCAAGAGGGCATGAATCACTAATGAAGAGAAGAAAATTAGCGAGAGAAAGGAGTGCTAACTGACCATTTGGCTTTTTGCTATGTCTTTATGCCTATTGTTGCCTATTTGACAAGGTCTCCACTGCTCCTTTCAGTACTGCAAGGGAGACCATGCCTTTGGAGCTGCTGTTTGGCAAGCATGAAACCAGGGGAACATTTTGGGACTATACAGCGTAACACTGATTAGTTGTCAGGCCAAGATTTGTTTGCCCCTGCAAATTGAGATTCAGCCTTGTAAATTATTGATCTTGGACCAAATCTGGCCTGTGCTGGCTGCCAGCGACAGAACACTGTAACAGGATTAAAGATTTGGTTTCTAATTTAAGGTCCCCTGTCTAAATGTGAAAAAAAGGATTTGCATCATGTTCTGTATTAATAATTATAAGTGTTCTGCATTAATCAAGAGTGTCCTGTCGCTGTTCTTTTGTAACTCACACATGACTGAGGTTGAGATCAACTGTAAGAGTAAATCTGTTTGTACTGTAGAGCATTCAGCCAGCAATACTCAATTTACACTGAATAGCACATTTTGTCATGAAGGGCAATGCACTGTGACTCTTCCAAGGCCTCATCTATCTATAGTCTGTACTTTTTTTTAAACTCCATCTACTTTTCATGTTGAAGAACTGACAAAATCACAGAAAAATCCCTGATGTCTCTCTGTTAGATATTCAAATTAAGAGACGTGTGCTGGCAGATGACCTAATCTTATCTTGCCAGAGAAAGACAGCAAGAATTTGGTTCCCACCATACGTACAGTATAGCAAGGCATCCATTGAGTGGCATGTGTTGCAAAAAAATGCAAAGCATGCTCAAATTTGATCTGTCTCCCTCCTTTTCGTTCTCTGCCCAGATACCTTTGCCAGTAAGGTAGCTGCTATCCAGGATCAGTATGCAGACGCATCCATTGGTAATGTGACAGGCTCCAACGCTGTCAATGTTTTCCTGGGCATCGGGGTGAGTTCAGCTCATTTAAAGATTAACTGAGTGATTCATAGCCGGTGTAAATACATTGGTGCTTGTCACACTGCTGTAGTAGTAATTACTATCGTGTGTGTAATAACTGATGTTATTTTATGATTGCTATTCGTTAATGCTGCATAGAGATGGATTTTATTTCAAAGATGTTTGTGATTTACCAATAGCATGGTGCATCACAGCCATCTGTCACCTTTAAAGTACATTTTTAATGCTGTTGCATGTCATGTTATTCAGTTTGATTCTGTTGATGCTTGACAGGTGGCATGGTCCATCGCTGCTATCTACCACAATAGCAGGGGGGAGGAGTTCAGGGTAGATCCGGGCACGCTGGCCTTTTCTGTCACGCTCTTTACCATCTTTGCCTTTATTGCCGTCGCCACACTGATGTACCGACGGCGGCCAGAGATCGGTGGTGAGCTGGGAGGGCCCAGGACTGCGAAGGTCCTGACCACCATGCTGTTCTTCAGCCTGTGGCTTCTCTACATCCTCTTCTCCTCACTGGAGGCCTACTGCCACATCCAGGGCTTCTAAGATCACAGCAGTTGATGAAGGGAAGGGTGGTACAGAAGGAAAACATGGAGGAAGAAACCAAGGGGAGATGGATAAATGGATGGATTTTTGGAAATGAAGGCTGTCTCATTGATCTATCACTCCCTCACTTTACGCAATAGATTAAATAACAGATGAATGGATGGATGCACAAATAAAGGAATGGAGCACGCATTAAAGCGTCTAAAAACAGAATGGAAGGATGTACCGCTGCATGGAAGGACAACAAAAAACAGAAAAATCATAAGAGCTAGAGAATTAGCTCGGAAGATGGAAAAATGGCAGAAAAAGGAATAAACTAAGGAATACTTTTTGTCTTGATCTATAAATCTAAACCAATCAAGTAAACCTCCCCCCTTTTAAAAACATAAAACTAACCTCCAAAGTCTCAAACACATATATACACGCAAGAAATAAATACACGCAATGTGGCCCAGCTGGTTCAGCTATACAGAAATAAAGTTTTAACAAGACAAGATGCCAAAAGTTAACAGACAGATGCACCATCAAAGCTCCGAGGATGTTTGGCTTCAACAACAGCGATCTCATTAATCCCCCTCCAGTTTCAGTGTTACTCTCACATCCAGCTGTTGTACAAGGCACGGAACAGAAAAGGTATCAGTATGTAGATGCATGGCCAGACGATACTGAAAAAAACACAATCAGAAGAAACCGGATATATTGCCACAACTGTTTAATGACAACAAACTGTGTGTGTGCTGGTTTGTGACTGTGTGTTTCTGTGCTCGTGTGTTGTGGGAAGATGGTCAAGTACTGTGAAAAAAAACACCTCTTGCTTTGCTATCGCTGCGTGAGATGGAATATGCTTTCGTATTTGAGGTATTTTTGACCCAGCCTATAGAAACCCTGAGTAAGACTCTTTAGTGGGAGGGCACTTTCAATGAAGCAAAATGTTTTGAACATCACTGAGGTTAGAAATGTATATACAGAGAGCTGAACGTACATTACAGCTCCGCTATTTTCCTTCTGAATGTCTTGGTTACGCCATGCGCTCCTGATTGGGCCCGCTCTCTGTTGCTTTATACTGTAGATGTAAATGATTTAAGGTCTAATTTCAATCAAGAAAGGGTTAGTGTGCTTTTACCTTTAATAAGGCCAGGTCTGAAAGGACAAAATGGCCACTCTACCGTTTAAAACTGTTAGAGATACTATTATCATTACATAAATATCTAGGTTAATCTTACATGTGTTTGTTTTTTGTTGTATTTATTTTTTTAACTGTTACCTGGTTTTCCACCGGTGAGACTGCCAGGACCACGAGTCAATTGTAACATTACAATAGACTTTGAAAAACGTAGGTACCGCCGTCTGTGAAACCTCACAGGCTCTTTGGTTCTTAACCGCCTCTGTCGTCGTTTATTTCACTTGGATACTGCTTTCTCTTTGGTTGACTAAACAGCTTCAGTCATTATCCCTGTGTGTCTTAAGCTCCTCCCCCTGGCTGGTCAGTGGACCAATCAAAATCCTCAAGGGCTTTGTAAGAAACAACCACTAATCCCTAACCCCGACCCTTGATTTATAATTCTTCACATAGATTGGTCTTCAGGGGGCTATTTAACTATTTAATTTAAGTACATACACCAACTGCTCAGTTGTTAGGATTTTGTTTCACTGTGGCTTTAGAAGAAAAAAACAAGACTACATTTCATTTGAGTTCAGACGTTGCCAGTCCAAGTATCCAGAGTTACTAAATATTGATAAACGCATAACAATGATCAAAAGTGCTCGGTCAGATGATGTTTCAACCTTTCTTGGTGTCTTTTGCAGTTGATTACAAAGACTGAATTGCGGTCAGTCTTATCTAAATTAAACCATCCATGTAAAGTTCTTTCCCAGGCCACCTCTACTAATTATTACTTCTTAAATATGCTACTCTTCAAGCATGTGGATCATAAAGGCCTTAACCCAAAGGAAGCAGTGAACATTTGACTTTATATTTTTTCTTTATTCAAGCGCAAGTATTTGTGCTTGAATAAAGAACCATAATGTAATCTGTGTGATTCACTGCTTCACGCTGACATTGGAAATCAACCACTGACACTTTACTTCAGCAGCTAGTCTGCAGTCTTAACATGAGACCTATCAGGTGAAGGAATGGTTCAAAAGTATTTGCTGTTGGTGGAGAAGTAGACTTACTAACAGATACAGGTAAAAACTGTATACATCTAATTTCAGATAGCCAGACTCTGTTTAATAAACAGAAGTTAAGAGTCAATTGTTTTGTTTTTTTAAATTAGGATACTGAGATTTCTTCTAAATCCTAACACACCAAATTTGATTGGCTAAGATATGTGTTGGAAAACACCCAGCCCAGAAACTGCCCCTCAGGGACCTGTATGACAAAGTGAGTTCAGTTTAGTCACGCTGTATTTGGGTTACATTGGTGATTCTGGATAACCTGTCTTGAAAACCAAGTGGCTCTGTTATGGTAGAGTTCATAGTTCATTACCATAACATTAACACTTCAAAAACATCATGTTTAATATGAGATGATATACTTTATTTAGAATCATTATCTGATTGGGTATGCAAAAAGAGTTTATATTTACACCGTCACATTATGCTTTCACCTAGTGCCAGTAATGGAAGTAAAGTGCAAAGAACAGCGACATTAAAGCCATCACTGTGAATCTGGGTGAGACAGGAATTAAAGAATTCCAGCACAATTATCCAACAGTAGATGTTATTAATTATTGAAAACGATGTGGTTAACTTTTCCAGCTTAATGCCAAAAATCCTGTAATAAAACCTAAGTAAATGTTTCCTTTCTCCCTGATATAACAATCATGGAAAGCAAAGTGTTGCTGTGTGCTCTTTATTACTTGTGTTGTACTTTAGTCTATTTTAGGAGCCTGCAGGAGTGATGCTTGTGTTTGTCCAGTTCATGCTCAGTAGCTGTTTGACATAAGTTACCTTGCTGATCTAGCCTAATCAAAAGTGAACCGTTCATGACAACAGAGAGCCTTGTTAAAGCTCAAAGTATAACTGACTAAGTAACTACGCTCACTTTATGATACAGACAACATGGGTTCTACAATTAAGTTATCTCTAGCGTAATTTTATTGGTTTGAAGACATTGGATCTTACATTGTCACAGTCCTCTTCTAAATGACCTTTGAACCAAAATCTGGCTTGATTAGTTTCCATCTAGAAAATTGTGGCTTAAAACAAACGACACTAGCTACTAAGCATGTTCTCAAACAACAGCCAAGCTTGTTTGAGAATCCTTGTCAAGTGCTGGGCAAGCTAGCAAACGTGTCAATGCCTGCTTCTCAGGAGCATGAACACCATCTACACTAGAATACAAAACTTTTAGAGCAGTCAAATGAACCACATTAAACTGCAAAAATAACAAACTGACATCAGCAGACACTACTTTTATGATTCAGTCATAAATAGTCAAGAAATATATCCTGAAACTATTTCTATGTGTGTTTTTGGTTAAATGAAGTGTCCCAAAAGCCTGTCCTGAAATATGCATAGATTATAAATCTCTAAGCCTCGACTGTCGGAGAGGTTTAGACTTCAGACTGTTAACGCGTTCAGCCAAAAGCAGAGATCTCAACGTTCACAAAACATATTGTTTATGTAGGCAAGTCCATAGTTTGTTGAATGGCACTATACTATATGCATCTGAATTGGCCAGAATTTTCCTGCTGATGTTGTGTTTTTTTACTTGATATTGATATTGAGATTATAAGTAGTATTTTAAATGTCATCTGTAAAGTAGTCTGGGATAGATGTAATCCATTTAAAACTTGGCAAAAAATCTTGTCACAGACAGCTTTCAACCCCTGTGAGAGAGTACGAGCGGAGCAGAACCCTGGATTGGAAGAGTTTGGCAAATCCACAGTCTCTTGAGGATAAGATATGTACAATTTTAAAGGTTTTATAATCTGGCATACTACTGATTCATCAAATGATGCGCCTGAAATAGACTACCGCTCCAGAAAGACAGAATGAAAATTTAAGTAGATGATGCTACACAGAGGTCCAGCAACATGGCTTGCACACTGAAATCCAAACTCACAACTCTAAAACTAAATGCTCTGTAGTATGCAGTCTTGTTATTTGCAGAATAAATGTTGTACAAATTGAGAACAGCTATAACAACACTAAAACATTTGTATAAACTTTAAAATACACTTTGACAGCCAAAATGGAATATAAATGAGATTTTACTTATACTTGCCAAACTCTGTACAATGTGTGGCTCCATTAGAGTAGCTGTTCTCTTGTGAAGGCCTTGGAGTGGCAGTTTACCCCTGTTTTGCCAAAGGGAAATCTTTCTATCAGAAACATAATATTTACAGTCCAACCACGTGTAAAGGGTTTTCTAACCAATTAATCTTTCTTAAAACACCAAATATTATTCATATTTCATTAACACTCTGAAAAGAGACAAAAATGCCTTGATGTTGTTTTAACCTACCCAGAATCTTTCTATTTAAATTTGTATGCGTTTGTCTCTTCACTGGCATGGAGCTAAAGGTTTATACACTGTAAAAAGTTATTGCTAGCTTGCGCAAAAAAGAAATAACATTGTGGAAGCTGTTTGCATTACTTTTGAGTAACTTCAACAGGGTATAAATTATCTTTCAGATTGCTAAATCATGTTGGATTTACTTAAAATGTGCCTGCTGCCTAATTTGTCAGAGTGAGTTTGTGCAGGAATGAAAAGCTTGCAGTAATGTAGTTGTTCGCATTAAATTAGTTTGCTGCACAAATTTTCAAGAAGCTAACATATTTCACTGATGGGAAGTTAGTTCTTTTGTTACACCGGCTTTGTTGCACCACCTCTCTCAGTGTATCTACCTTGACTTCAAAGCTAGTCTGACGTGAAGCTAATGGCAGATTTACGACAGCTGTTCAAAGCCGCACAGGGTTTAGACCAAGGTGGGAAGCTAAACACGGTTAATAACTAGCTGTGACTAGCTTTAGCTACCATGATTGTAAGTACCCAAGTTGTTTCTATTCTAAAGCAACATTTTCAGGCAATGAATCATAATAGCATTTGAACTTAGCTTCCTACCTTGGTTTGGACTTCTGAGGTTTGAAGGGTCAAAGGTTAGCCAGGCCACCGCTGTAAATATAACACTAAGAGCACGCAAGAAGTAGAAATATTAGCTGTAGACTACAGTAGATTTTTGTATTCTTCTGTGGTAAGGTTTGAAGAATTGGGCAGAGTTTTAAATGGAAAAAAAAGCATTGCGCTGGTTCTTGTTGCTTATGTGAAATGGCTACTATGTTGTTTTGTTGAAAACGTTAACAAAGTTGCTTCTGATGTAAACAACAACAACAGATTTTGGGTTTTTTTTGACTCTGATGTACACAATAATAATGTTGTACCTGATGTAGAAAAAAATACAATGGTGTTGAATCAGTTGTGAACCATTAACGATGTTGCTTCTCATGTAAAGATAGATTACGTGTTTTCGTTGCCTCGTTCACTTCTTAACTGACTGTCTGTCTGACAGACTGAGGAATAGCTGAATGCAACACCAAACAGACAGACAGACAAACGAAGGAACGAATGGAAGGACATACACCCCTGCTGGTTCAAGCTGAGCAACGTCATGCTGAGACGTTTAGTGATTCAGCGATTAGTGTACTGTTGGAAAAAACATTACCAGAGCTATTCTCTAACCTTAAAGTAACATTTAACAAGTACAATGTAAAAGGATGATGATAAAGAGAGGAATGAGGAGAAGGAAGATGAGGAGGAGGAGGAAGATGATGAACATTAAAGAAAAAAAAACATGAAGTTACAGCCATACATTGATTTCTGGGTCAGTGAGACTGAAATGGACTTCTCCTGCCCAGCATGTGTATTGTTATGGTGTCTATCTGTCCCTCTGTGTCTCTTCCCCCCTCTTTGACTATCTTTCTTACTATGTCTCTCTGCTGCCAAAAGCAAACAAATGGGCAGCAATCCTTTTGTTCCGTCTTCTCTTCTTCCCAAATCCCCTTTTGCCCTACGTCTCCCACTGTTTCCATATTTTGGAATGTCAATGTGCTACTTGTTGACACTGTGCATGAATGATAACATGTCTGTATATAGATATAGAGAATTGTATCCCATTCCCCTGTTGTTGACAAAAAATAGTTTGAATGTTGTACAGATTCAGGTTTTCTGTTCATCTTTTATTCTGTTCAGTTACTTTTTTTAATGTATGTAGAACTTAAAAACAGTATGTTTTTAATGTAAACAAAGGCGACAACGTCTTTTGTTTTGGAGTAACTTGCACATTACTGATTCATTAATTAAGGGATTTTTTTTTTTGGTTAAAAAGGCAATATTTGCTGTTATTGAATGGGAGATGAGATCTTAAAGGAGTTATGTATCTTAAATAAATAAACTATACAGGAGTTGCATGGGTTATTTGTACAAAAAAAGACACTGCTTGCTACTTCTAATACTGTGGCTGTATTCTCTGAGAGAGGGTGAGGAATACTGGATGTACATCTAAAGGTTATTTTGTCATTAAAGAAATAATAATAATAATATTGTGTATATACTGTACAGTGTTATAAGTGAGGTGGACTGTATGATCATCACACTAACCGTAGAGAAACTCTACATATTTATTTAAAGGAAACAATAATGCTCACTACACTCAAGAATGACATATATTGCCTTTTTGGATAAGTTGTAGTTTGCTTAAAGCTTATTTCTCTATTGATGCCTTGCTCTTTCTCACTCATCCTCTTTCTTGTTCCCGGGCTGATTTATATTATTTGTCTCTTTTTTTCCTTCCATCTTTCGCCCTGTCATCTTTTAAGTTTCTTATTGAGGGGCGTTTCAGATGGACTTTTGTCAGTCTTTTCACTGTTGATTATGACTCAGACAGTGTCACTTTTGTCTGTCTGTCTGGTGTATCCCACTGACTCAACAGTATTTCCATACCTGCTTGTACACATCTATAGTTAAGTACAATATATCTGCCTCCATGTCTCCATCTGTCTTAGTCTCTCAAAGGATCATTTGTCTGTACTTGAGTCACCATCTGTCTGATTCAGAACCGTCTGTCATTTTTCGTGGTTTCTAAATCCCTTTCTTTCCTTAATCCTTCCTTTGCTCCAGCACATCTTTTTCCACCTCTATATTTTTTTCCTCTATCCATCCTTTCTTTCTTTCTGTCTCTGTCCTTCTCTTTGCTCTCACAGGCTATAGTCGGGAAATATCATGTTTGTCAGTTTGATTTGGTGTGTTTTTTAAAATGAAACAATAACCGCAACAGTTATATTGTTGGTAATAATGAAGATAATTTTACTCTTGTTTTCTTGTTCATGTTTTGGTTTATGTTTTTTTGCCGCTGTCCTCTGTGTGTGCGTGTGTGTTACTTTTCTTTTGTTTTTTAATTAATTTTTATTGAACACCAACTGATAGAAAGTTGTTGTATGTGTGTTGCCACTAACTGTGACTGCTCTCCATGGTACTTCTGATAAAACCAATAAAATAAAGTTTGGGATACCCTGTTTCAGAGACCCTAAGAGTCCAGTGCCTTTCTAGAGTGTGTGTGTGTGTGTGTGTGTGTGTGTGTGTGTGTGTGTTTCAGTATTTATATCTTGGTGGGGACTCGTGTCAATGTGGGGACCTCAGTTTTTGGTCAAATTGTCCACAGGTAGGGATGCTTTTTGAAGGTTAAGACTTGATTTATGGGTTCAGGCCACAATAAGGTTAGGGTAAGGTTAAGGGTTAAGGCTGGGCATGTAGTTATGATGGTTAAGGTTAGGGTATGGGGCTAGGGAATGTATCATGTCAATAAGATGTCCCCATGGGGATAGAGGGAATGTGTGTGTGTGTGTGTGTGTGTGTGTGTGTGTGTGTGTCACATTCAATCTGTAATGAAAAGCTTTAAAATGAAAGCTTAATTATAATGAAAATTTACATTAGAGTTTACATTTTAGTGGAAATAAATGAGAATTGCGACCAGCTCTTGTGTGCGTGTAACTCGCTCTCTCCCTCCATCTCACTCTCAACCATCTGTACAAACAAACATCCATTTTCTTTTATATGTTCTGACTGTCGTTGATGAAATTGACATTTGTCTGAAAGGCTGCCATCTCATTAACTGTCTGTTTTCTGTCATTGTGTCAGAGATGGAAGCGATGGCTGCATCACTGCTGATTAATTCTGCCTGTTTTTTCATGTATCCCATGAAAAAATAATTAGTGTGCATTGTCTCCATTCTCTGCTGCTGCTGCTGCTTTCCTTTTTAGTGCATACTTTCTGTCTTTCTTTGTCAGAGAAAATTCAGAGATTAATTATTAATTTGTATTAAAAGAAAAACTCCTTTTAACCTACCAATGGATAGAACATTAGTGAGAATTAAATGTTTGGCTAATGGACTCAATAAATCAGCTATCTATATTGTAGCAGATTTAATTGTCAATGGAGTTCTTGTTTTCAACAAATGCACAGCTTTAGTTTTGAGCAGCACCGTTTGTGTTATTTAGCTTATCACATATTTGTGCTGTTACAGGGTGTAGAATGTGTTGATCCTCATGAACAGGAAACTCAATTTTTCTACATTTTACTCACCATATTCTCTATTCGTTGTCATTGCACACAAGGCCAAAACAGTAAAGTAGCGTTAAGTATGTAACAACCTGTTGACTTTATGCTATTTTTTGTTAGTCTGGTAAACAAAAAATGTGGTACTGGCTTGATAGCAGACTTCCATTTAGCTGCTTTGATTTCAGGGTTCTGATATTGTGCAGACTGCATCACACTATCATCTTACTTTCTTACTGGGACACTTTAATTGAACAATTAATTGAGGTTGTGTGCGTTGTTGAGGTCATCTTAAAGGTGTGCAACACGGCCGTTAAAACGTGACCCTTGTAGTGTGACTATGCTGATATGCTCATGCCAACACCGTTCACTGCCGCAGCTTCCTCCACCACTCCAAGGGATTAGTTCTTAAACACAATCATAATTGCTGCCAGGATCCTCAAATCTATATATGTGTAACCATTTGCTATAAACGGGTCAATATAAACCTGACGCAGAAGCAAATGGCCTGTAAACTAAAAACAACAACAACGCGGTAATACACCACAATTAGCTGACCAACCAGGCAGTGTTGGGGGGGGGGGAAACTAATCATTGATCCCTGTAAATAAGATTACAGAGTACGGTCTAGACCTGCTCTCTTTATATAAAGTTCAATGAGATAACTTCTGTTATGAATGCTATATAAATAAAAGTGACCTTTCTAAGCATTTGCTGTAAATAAGAGCACACTTCTGGTCAACCTTCCAGTGAAGGTGAAGGTGAAGTGAAGGGGTCCATTCTCTGTGTGCAGTGATGGATTCTTCCCATTTCAATTAAATCCACTTCCTGTTTGTGGAAGTTTGTGTTTTATTGTAAACAACTTTGTCTAGTATTTGTGCATTTTAAATTTAAGTGAATTTGATGAGACATTTTCATGATGTTTACTTCTTGCAGAATGTGTGTGTATCAGACTATTTGTTGCAGTGTGTTTTATGTTGTTGTTTCTTGTGTACAGGTGTTGCCTTAAAGCTTTTTATTGCCTTTTACCGCTGTTGTGTCTGTCTAAAATCCCATTATGCTGTCACATTTGATTTCTAGAGTTAGTACGAAGTCTGGACAGCCTCTGCTAGCAGGTTAGCATGCTTGGAAATAGTGTGAATTTATGTCTGTATGTGTGTGCATGGTTGCGCCTGAACACTGAATGATGACTAAACTGTCAGAAAGTCTGTGTTGGCTGTCAAGCATGCAGAACCACTTTCACTCCACTGTTCACCCGTCTTTGTTTTAGCTGTCTGTCAGTTCTCACCCAAAGCCTATACATTCAAAAAAGTGACGAGACATTCACACACACAATGTACTTTAAATTGTACTTACTGTTGTATAATTTAAGTGGCATGTGAAATATCTAAATTTAAGATAGCAACCAATCTGTCTCTGCCCTTCTTGTTTCTGTGACAACATTTCAAAGGCTTTGCAACACTGTCAGAAAGAGACTCCCCTGTGACTGGATAACCATTTTCACTTTTTGACAGTGTTACTTCTTGTTGTTAACAAAATAGATCGCCCTGAAAAAATATCATGATTTAAAAAAGAAAACATTCTTTATTTTAGTTTATTTGCAGTGGTTTAATCAATGTATTCGTTTACCTTCCATGGACATTAGTTTACTAATTATTAACTTATCTCCACTGTAACCACGCCAAGGGTCAGATGCATAAAAATCTGCATAGATTCACCAACTTGTTGACTAAAACTGTGTGTATGCAGAAATATGCATATACATTCTTTTCATGAGACTGTGTGTGGAACTGTAGGCACATACACAAGCCCATTTCCACTACCACTGTTGGACACAGGAATGCCTTTAAACATCTGTTTGCGTAACGATCCACCACTCATTAGACCTGAAAGCGCAATTTCACAGATTGTGTCGCATCGAAAAGGTTGTCCACCAGCACCAGAACAGCTATAATTTCTCACAATCATTACTTAGAGTTACTCTTGTCTCTCTCTCTCTGTTTGTTTCTTTTCTATTCGTGTGAATTGTGTGCTTGAGTTTGTATAGTCTGTCCTCTTTCCAGGTCTCCATGCTAGAGATGAGGTTATGTGGTCTGTTTGGCGAGAACTGAAGTTGCTCAACGTTCTCCCGGATCCATATACTTCATATATGTTTACGATCTATCTTTCATTTTGTCATTCTGATTGTCCAAACTGTAATTTTACTATGTTGGTCTATGCTGTACACATCTATTGCATGTCTGTCCATCCTGGGAGAGAGATCCTTCCTCTGTTGCTCGTTCTGAGGTTTCTTCCATTTTCTTTTTATTCTGTACACATTGTAAAGCCCCTTGAGTCACACATTTGTGATGTGTGACATTAGGCTCCATAATTAAAATAAATGAATAAATGTAAAAAGAATGCTAAATTCATCATTCATAAATAAAATAAAGATTATAAATGCACCTTTGACACTTTACAGAATTTACAGTGTGTCAACTGCAAATATAATATCAATGTCTCTGTGTGGGTTGGTTGTTTTATTTTATTTATCTTCGTGTGTCTGTTTGTTTATGTATTTGTCTACAGCATGAGGTTAATGCCACTCTTCCGCTGGTGCCCTTCACAAGCGTAACAGTTTCAAAAAACATTTCCTCTAGGGCTTTAAGTGGGGAGAGTGACCAGTCTACATTTACAGTATAACAGGGAAAATGAACACTGACTCTTTAAGTTTTAAAATGTCAATCTAACATTGTTTCACTGTCTAGACATTAATTTGGTCTGCATATGACCCTTCATATATTTCTACATTCTTTATGCCTTTTTTCTGTTTCTGAGTCAGACATTATTCTGCCAGTCTTAGAGGTAGAAAATGACAGCTTGGGCAGCATTGGAATAACAATAACTGCCAAACTTGTGCACAGACTTATTAATAGAAACTTTCAAACATCCAGGAGAGACTTGATTTAAATGTAATTTGAGGTGGTGACAAGGTTCCAAAGGCCAAAAGTATTACTGTATTTAATTATTTGGCAAATACAACTGTAAACCTACAACAAACTCTGCACATCCCTGCGGCATGATGAATAGATTTAATGAGAATTGTTTATCAGCCTTAAACTTCGTGGCATGTTTAAAAAATAGTTCTCTTACAGTCCTGTATCATGCTCCTTGGATAACAGAAAGCATGAAACAAATGTAGACAGGCTCAACTTGGATGGAAGAAAAACGAAACTTGAGTTACACAAGTTGCTTTTTTGAAAAAGCAGCTAGAATACAATCTCATGGTTAAGGATGCAAGGCATTACCACGATATCCTTCTGGAGAGTTTCAGAGGGTCATCTTATTCACTGTCGTAGTGCTGTTTAACTCCAGTGTAGACGGTCAGAGTTTGTCAACCTTGAGATTGCTTGATAACCCTGAGTTAACTCTGAATAGGTTGAACTCCCTTCGTAGTACAGGCCACCGATCATCTGCGGTTTTGAAATCCAGTATCATTGTTTTGCTGATACACAGCTGTCTTTCTCATTATATCTCAATGATTATATCAAATTATAGGCAATCCAAAGCTGGCTTCATTTAATAAAATAATGAATATTTCTTTCAATATTGAAAGATGCCTATGATGTTATTTATCCTCCCTTGAAATATTACAGAAGCCAAATCAGGGCAAAGTTTCAAAAATACATTTATGCACATACATACTTGGCATTTTGCTGAATTGATCATTCTCTTGTTGTGTCAATGTTTTTACATTTCGCCTTGATGATGCTTTTCTTCAAATGTTCTAACACATATTTTTCACTCTCCAACTCTGCCATCCCACATCCAGCAGATCAAGCAGCATTAATGTGGTAGTGATATCAAAAAGAGAGAGGAAGTGGATGTCTGGACAGGCCAGGGGTTAGTTTGTAGTAATGAGACGGTCGCAGCTTCGTCCCAGCACTAAAGGTCCAGGTAGAACCAACACACACACACACATACACACACATATAAAATATGTAGTAAAGGCCTACCAGACTATCATCAGATACTAAAAAATTAACTCTGCAAATTACTGGCTGCCTGATTGGCTTCATTCACAGGCTTTAAATAGGAGCATGAAGTAATTTCACGTACTGTGTGCTTGCTTGCGTGTGTGTGTGTGTGTGTGTTTGTAGCCATGTTAGAGCAGATGTTTCACACATGAAACGGATTGAAATTAAATGTCAAGCAAATACCAGAGCATGAACTCTCCCCATATCCGCTGTGTGTGTGTGTGTGTGTGTGTGTGTGTGTGTGTGTGTGTGTGTAGTCTGTGAATTTAGAAAACATCTTGTCTGTTGTAACTGCTATTGCTAGTCCAGTAGATGTCGACTTCTGAACACTGTTGGGTGTACATGTGCCTGGTGACTACATTTGGCCTTTGGACAAGCCCTGGATTGCAGCTATAAATGACAACTATGAATCCATGACCCAGTTCTGTTGGCGTACCTCAGCTTATTTGTTCAACCATTCCCCAACCGTGAACAGGAAAAGTTTTAGGAAAATACTTTGACTTGAAGTAACTAACTTCATTTCCTTTAGGGACACAAACAAATGGAGTAAGGTGAAATCCAACTTATCTGGAGCATTTTTAAATGCTATAATTTGCACAAAAAGCATGAATGTTAAACCTTTTGGACTACTGCTACTGAATATTGTTTTCTGACTGTGATCAACACAAGCAAATATTGTAAATGGCTGTAAGGCTTAAGATACCAAGAGATGTAATCATGTACAAACATTCCTGTGTGATGCCAGGATGGTTCATTGTCTCTCGTGACCTGTCCATTAATTATAACTAGGAAACATGTCGGAGTATTCATTGTGTGGATGTGTGTGTTTGAGTCACAAGCAAACAGCAAATTAGATTTTTAAATTTACCTGAACTGACAATACAGGCTTGTATATATTTTATTTTTAGTTTCAGCAGGTTGATACATAGTCACATCCTAAAACAATTTATCACAAAATAATTGCAGTTTCCATAATTTACATTATCACTGATGTAATTATCAAAGTTGTATTAGCCCTGCTGAAACACATAAAATAAAGTATTTGTTTTTTCCCCTAATGAACTTTTGAGTCGAACAAAATAATCCTGGCTTTTATAGTTCACTAAAATAATGGACACAGGCTTAAAAAATACTATATCGTTTGCAAGTTATCACCAAATGAGATAGCTTTATCGTGAGTTCTGAATTGTCTATACGTGGTAAGTAAGACTTCATAATGTTAGTTCTGTTAGATGATGGACCATTTTGTCTCCTTGATGTTGTACTTTACATTTTAGAATTGACTGCCGAAAAGTATTGCATTTATAGGCCGGGAGCCAAAAGACTACGACTAAGCATACATTGATGTTGTGAAGAGCATAATGTGATTTTGGCACCTTCAACAATCAAAAACTTGAAGTGTACACACCAGTGGTCCCACAACTGACAATAATGGAACTTTGATAAATAAATTGGTCACTGTGATTGATTATCTATCACAAGCAAGTTCCAAGTCAGCGAAAGTTAATTTTCCCTTAATGAAATGACTTTATTCCAAAGGCTGCCTTGAAGGTATGAAAATCAATCTGAGAGCCTATATGACTCTGCAATAATTTAACGTGTATGCAAATTGAAGTTAATGGGCTAAAACATGTGAAACCACCGGTATGATGCTTTAACACTTAAGTCTTATTTAGCTCTGGAAGCTGCACTAATCAATGTGTTTTAATAATGATGATGGATTGAATGACTGTGTAATGTGTAGAGATGGGGATCATTAATTTCTATTGATAATGCTTAATGATCCGATTCTTTATCGATACCACTATCAATACTTAACTATTATTTGGTGAAGGTTATTTGGTAAGAACAGACCCAACGGGGCATGAGGTAGGCTTGCACGGTATGAGGAAAATATTCAGTGTGATAACATTGTCATATATTGAAATGACACATGACTTGCAATAAATAAACATATATTGAAGCGTGCATATTAGCTGCCTGGTTGTTTATACTACAGACCAGTCTATGCTACAGACAGACAGCTTTCTATTTAGCTTGTTTGTAACATTTGGCTAATTGCCAAGCTAAAGTTGGCTGTGCTTGTATAAAACATACAGGATGAGAGACTGAGGACAGAGATGATTGAATGAACCCTTTCTACATGTTTACCTTACAGACAGGTGTATTGATAAAGTATTGTCTTTTCACTCGCGAAGGTTTTACTGCACGTACTTACAGTAACGAGCATGGCTGTTGGCAACTCGAGTAGTTTGGAGCTAACTTAACTTCACCGTCTCCACTGCGACGTCTCTCTCTGGCCACTGTGTGTGTGTGTGTGTGTGTGTGTGTGTGTGTGTGAAAGAGCCGACTTTGTGAGACTACGCTGTCGTCTTTTTTGTCCATATTTTTCCACCCGCGATCCGTTATCACGGCAGCAGGTGACCCACTTGCTTGTTAATGACACAGCCTATCAAACAACTCAAACAACCAAAAGCAACATCAGCACATTGTGTGTTCAATGCTGCTTTAACGTTACCTGGTCCGTGATCAAACCACAGCCACACAATGTCAAGAATATCAATGCTAAAGAGAAATATTTAGTTTTGAAGCCAAGTTTTCGGGGTCTTTACAGCATCCGTCGTTCTGGATCATTCATGTCTCTCCCTTACTTTACACATTCACGGGTTTTTCAGTCTCTCTGTTTCTTTCTCTCACTTGTTTGTCTTCCACCCTTCCGCTTGCCAGAAATTAATGACCAAGTCCTCCTACTCTTTGACTTGCAGACACCCACACAAACACGCACACACTCTCTCTATGGCAGGTTACTCTGTGTCAGCCACTGTTCTCTACAGTGAGCCTGTGGGTGTGATGATGTCAAGATACTGTGGCTTTTTTCTGTTGCCGCGGCGACGCTTTCATATGAGCACAGACACACACACTCAGGGCTAGAGAGGCGAGATGGGAAAAGCAACATGCCAACATGATCTCAATTACACACACACAGATCCAGACATAGAGGCTCTTGACTTCACTTGTATGTACTCACACATAAACACAGGCCACCAGGTAGAGTTACCCTACTTTAATAAGGACACTCTGGCCATCTTGGGGTTTTATTTTAGATGTGGGCGTTTTTATCCATTTTAGTCCATTTATGTTCCACCGCAGTTAGGTAGAGAGGTATAGGAGAAAGACAGAAAAATCACAACAGAACAACAGAACCTTAAAATTAAAACACTTTTTAAAATTAAAAATCTGGGGTTGGAGAAACTAGCAAAAGGCAGCTAAATTTTCAAAGTATCCTCCTGAAAAAAATCCCACCCCCTCCCTTCCTGCCTCCTTCCAAAAACATTTTTTCATGTGCAGTGAGTGCACGGGCATGAGTGTTTGCAGGTAGTTAGACAGGCATGTAGGCCAGCCAATCATTTCATTTTTCCATTCGAGACTGAAGGAAATAATTGGCTGTGCTTCCTGATTTTTTTTTCCATTTTTGAGTGTTTGATTTATTGATTGCTGTCATGTAAAGAGAATTTCAGCAAATGTAACAAAAAATTTAAGCATATGTAGATGTATATTGATATGTTAGTATGAATATATCCAAGGAAGGTCAACGACAACTGGACTTGATTGAAGATACTCTATGATGATTTAAGTTCTGACTGACTGTTGTAACGACATTTGTTATAGTCATGGGAGTCACCTGAAGCCAAGTCTAAACAGCATCCTCACCTGACGCCAAAAGTGAACGTTTGTTTAGTTTCCTGGAAAGTGATGAAAGGCCTTGTTCCACCATAATGACTGTCGTTACAACAGCCAGGAGCACTAACAAAACAGCGGTATATACCACCCAATGGGTGGTAAGGGCACTCCATGCAAATAATTGGGTCCTTCTCATGTTCTTCTTCTTCACAACAAAGCATGATTTGAAGTCACTCAATGTTACACTGTCTCTTGTCTAGATCGATGCCAGTCAGCATTTTTCTGGTGCAATATGCTCAAATGTTCCCTTCATGATGTCTTTATATGTATTTAGCTATGAAAGGAAAATGCTACCGTGCCAATAAATCAATCTGAACTGAGATAAATTGTCAGAATCTCTATAGAGATAGAAGATTAAAAAGAAAAAATACATCAAAAGCAGCACAAGAGAAAAATTTAACATGAGCAGAGAAAGAGAGGACGAATGCTATGCAAATCATTGCAATTTTATATGTGCTGCTGTATGTGTATGAATTGCATGTACTGCTTTTCATTAGCTTGTGTACCAAACTAGTCAGTTACATTACACTGAATAATAAAGTCACACTAGTCTGATAGCCAGTGGGAGAAAAGGAAAAAACGAAAGAGAGGGAGGGAGAGAATAAAGGAGCGAGAGAGTAATAACACCAATCAGACAGCATTAGCTGAGCAGAGACCAGTAATTGGAGCTGTGAAGTGTGACTCATCGACAGTTAGCAAGACTTGACACACACACACACACACACACGCATAGAAAAACCATCAACCACTTGTACCACTCTCCCTTTCTTTCTGTACTACCTTTCAATTATCGCTTATTCTCTGAGTTACTCACACACCTGCCTTTGTATGCACACACACAAAATCACTCTCCCACTTTTCATTCTCACAGGCACACAACATTTTGCACATGCCTGGATTCTTCACATTGCCATATCTTTCTCTAATCTAGACACATACACACACACACACACACGCATGCAATCACACACAATCCAACTCACAGACTTTCGCCAACACACCCACACACAAAAATCCACACACACCACTCTCCTTCCCGGCTTGACATTCACACTGTACTGCCAGCTACGCCACATAAGAGCTCCTTCCTGTGCTGCTCGCCCACCTGCTGCATCGTACACTATAATACTGAGAGAGAAAGCATCTTTTCAACCTTTCTGAGTGAGAAACACTTAATAGAAAGTGCCATTTCTCCAGTGAACGTCACTCAAAATGTTTTTCCAGCTTTTCCAGCATGCATTTTCTTTCACCTGCATAGGGAAAATGATTATGTGCAGGTGGTGGACAGGTTGTTGTGCCCGTTACCTTTGAGTTTGGTACCAACAGAAAGTCACATTTAGTAAATTGTTTTGACCAACTAAAGAACATAACTTATGATAAAAAGTAAGAAAACATTTGAAAAGGAAGCTCATTATTTTACTGTACATTACACAACTACTTACCTAAGACACATAATATTAACATACTACATGTGTTTCTCTTAACCTTATGTTTACTTTTACAAGCTATGCTGATTCTTCAGCAGGACCACAGAAACATATTTTGCCATAGCTACGCTGTTGCAGACAGACCTCTAACCCCTTGTTTTGTTACTTCAAAATAGTACTGTACCCTTCTATGGGTTTGACCTTTAATTTTGCAGACTCAGACCCCTCTATGGTACCTAACAGATACCTAAACATATCCTATATAAGCTATATGTTTGATGAACAGAGAGACAGAGTGGCCATCGGGCTGGGTAACTCTCCAAGCTGCTGCAGAGCTTGTAATTGATGCTGAACTCCTTGATTTAATAAACTTTTATGATCAAGCGGGGTTTCTTCCCAACACATCATCGCAGCATTATTGTTCGGACACCACAGAAAAACTGCAGAAATTGATGGGCTGTCATTGTAATGTACTTTCATGAAGTAGTATAAAGCGTTGGTGGTATAGTGGTTAGCATAGCTGCCTTCCAAGCAGTTGACCCGGGTTCGATTCCCGGCCAACGCAGATTTTGTTTTGTGACAGGGTGGTGCGGGAGAGCTGCCACGTCATCTATTTGGCATTGCCAAGGTACCTTTGAGCAACGCACTGAATAATTGCAGAGGTTTCTGACATGCATTATTTATAAACTGTAAGGCACTCATTTAGTAAACTTGCCACTTGAGCCTTGTAAGAAATCCCTCATTGATAACTCTTACCATTTACAGTCTGGTGAATTTACAACTGTAGCAGCAGCGCAGTCGGCAACCGGTGTGGATTAAAGCGCAGCGGACCAAGATCAACCAGCCAAGTCAAACGGGCCGATCAGACAACACAGCCAGTGCGGTGATTGCTCAGATGGGAAGAAAGAGAGCCACGATTGGAGCCATGCTGGCCCAGCTTGGATTTAAGGCGGCTACCTAAGGTCCGGTCTGGACAAAATGGGACTCATATCGCCGGAAATCAGAGACTGTTGTGCTCACATCTTTACAAACACCTGCTTATCCCGGATCAAGCACTCAGGACGTGAACCGTGTTCTGAGCTGTTACCGCAAGACTCCGGCAAAATGAGAATAGGGGGACTCTGTGTTTTAGATCGCTGATGCTTGGTGCTCAAAGGAAGTAAAGATGTAGTCTACACTGTTTCCCAAATGTCAGACTTTTTATATGTGAAGATGAAAACCATATTATCATCTTATTGCTGTTTTTTAGCCAACAGCCAATGTTGATTAGCCCATTTAGACTAATAGGCTGTGAAACCTGCAAAGGGCTTTCTTTTTCCAGCTCCAAACAGGTTTTACTTTCTGGCCAAAAAGGACTCTTTAGATAGTAAAGGTTGCCGAGATAGTGTAGTCTTGGATTTGCCTGATTGTTGTCAGTAGCGATTATGCTCCTGAGATTTGCTATTTAATTAAAAGAGGAGCCATACATTAAGCCACTTGGCTGCTTTGGCACAGCTAGTACATTTGTTGTAACTGTATGATTCTTGTTATATTTTTACTTTGTACTTTGGTATTGAGCCAATAGGCCTATACAAAACAGAGAAAAAGTGTCAGAGTGAAACTAGGTGATACACATTTTGAGTGCCCCAGTATTTTTTGAGCATACACTTATTTTTTTAACAACTTGTCAACACTTAATAAAATTGACTTATATGTGTTATTAAAATGTCCAGGTTTGAAAAGCCTGTGTGAAACAGACTTAATAGAAATAACACTGAAGTTCACTTTGATATATGGTATGATATATGGTTTTATATATGGTGTGCGTCAGGGGTCGGTAATAGGACCCATTTTGTTTTCCTTGTATCTGCTTCCCCTTGGACATATTATCCATAAACATGGCATTTCTTTTCATATTTATGCTGATGACACACAAATATACTTGCCCGTCAGATCCACAGATCCTGGAATGCTGAGTTCACTTAACAACTGCGTTTGTGAAGTTAAAAAATGGATGTCAAATAATTTCCACCAGCTGAACTCAGACAAAACAGAAATCTGCTGGTTCCCTAGTAAATCACATCAAGCTTGTGGCAAAAAACCTTGGTGTTTGGTTTGATAGTAATTTAAATTTCGAGCAGCACACCACAAAGCTTGTTCAATCAACTTAGAAATATAGCAAAAATTCGATCTATGTTAACTTTTAAGGACACCAAGACCATTTTACACTGTTGTCTGTTCCAGAGTCTCGACTGAAAACTGAAGGGGACAGAGCGTTTGCTGTCAGGGCCCCGAGGCTCTGGAACAGCCTGCCCGAGGAAATCAGGTCAGCTGAGTCAGTGAACTCTTTTAAGTCCCTTCTTAAAACATACTTTTATAGGAGAGCCTTTCCCGATCTTATTTGACTCTATTTTATCCCTTTTATTTTATTCTATTTTACTAGTTTTATATTTATCTTAAACGTATATTTTAGTCTTTTCATTGTTTTCAAGCTTTTATCTTGTATTGTTTTTGTATTATTGTCTATTGTCTTTACACTTGTTAAAGCACTTTGTAACTTGTTTTTGAAAAGTGCTCTACAAATAAAGATTATTATATATTATTTTATATTGCACTGCAGACATTACAAACACTGCAAAAATCTTTCATGTTTCTGAGTTTAGTTTAATGTTTCTCTTCAACAAACGACCGACATCTTATGATTGCTGCTGCTGTCATGGCTTTCATGTACTTGTTGCACTGTGAAGGCTATGATCAAGGCTCTCATCCGGCTGCGTTTCCACGATACTCAGTTTCAAACTTTCCTCTCTCTGCTCGCTTTCCTCCGCCTCTTCTCGTCTTCCTCTCCTTTCCGTCTTTCCCTGTTTATCACCTTTGCCCCTGTCCATTATTTGTTTTCTATTTACACCCTCTGCTCGGTCTTCAAGATGCATTCCATCGCTTTGTTCTGTTCCACTTCTCAACCCTGTCTTGTTTGTACATCCTGGTTCATATCTTAGCGTTCTCAGACTGTCACTAGCCTTGACAAAGTAGTTCTTCAGCTCTGCCACAGGTCCCTTGTCAGAGAACAGATGGTCAAGGTATGCCTCGGCATACTGATCCGAGGTGATCAGGTCCAGGTTAATGTTGGAGGACACAGGTGCGCAGGTGGTATCAGGACCAGAGACCGTCCTTCTTCTCCCTGTAAAGTTCAGCTTAGTTCAGTTAAAAGTAACTGAGAAAGGCATAAGCAGTTTTCTTAGTTACTTCAAGGATAGTCTACCTGTCTCTATCTCCATGGCAGATAGAGGGATGGTCACACTCTTTCCGGTCTCTCTGTCTGTCACAGTGAGTCCCGTCATGGATCCCTCCTCTGGCACCTCGCTGGAGGTGTCACATGATGCTAGAAGACCCCCTCGACATTTCCCAACACACACAGTACTGGTCTTATAACGCCTATAATGAAGAGATGGGGGGAAGAAACATTTCAGTCAACAAATAATTGTATCACTTTTTTAAAAATATATAGTTTTATTAAGTTTTGGCTTTCATGTTCGCTCACATGCTGTTAATTATGCCACGACTGCAGCTGTTGCCTCTCTGGCTGAATATTTTTACTGTAAGCACCAATGATGGGCTTTTTTTGTGTTTTGCTGTCATATTTGTAGCAGGCTGGAGAGCTTGTCTCATAGTAGACAGCCAGGCCTGTGAGGCTGTGGTTTTCACTGTCAGTATGCTTTATTAGGCTCCTGCTTCCACTGAAGTGCTGTGTGTTACTGTCTGACAACATGGTCTTAAAAAAAGCTTCAGTGTTTGTAGTTGGACTGTATAATGTGTAGTACACTTCCTGCATAGGTTGTCTCCTGCTCCACCAAAACATCATCAGTATAAAGTAGACTCCATGGGCACTGTGAATGGCTTGTGTTATTTATTGCTGGCCAAACATGTTTTAAACCCAAACATACAACATTAGAACTAAAGGGTCAACTCCAGACATTTTCTAAAACACTAGTTATTACAAATATGCCGCCTCAATACATTGGAGTTGACTCTTGCACCCTATCTCACTAAAAAGTTGCTCTTTTAGGCATGGGTCAGTGATGAGCTGGCATTTTGGGCCAAAAAGGGCAAAAATAAAACTATCAAAATGTGCTACCTCACTTCTCATGTCTACCACAAATGATAATAGTAAATAAATCTATATTGACTAGCAGCTATGTACAGCGTGCTAAACTCTACAAACCAGCTGTATTCTAACGTTAACATAGCTATCCTTATTAGCTAGGCTCCTTACATGCTTGCTTATAACTAAATAGATAATAACTTTTACTTCAGTTTTTTCACTTCAGTTCACTTTTGTTTCGGTTTGTGAGAGAAAGGGAGCGAGCAAGCGGAGGTGCTGAGCGAACCAATGCGCTGCATGTGGCTCTGAAATGAGTTATGGTTTTACTAGTTTGTGGCAGTCAGCGTTGTTATTTTGTCGTGTCGCCACAAATAAATCAATAAATGGGAAACCCTGCAGTGTGGTGCGGATTCTGGACTTTTTATGTCATCTTAGTTCTGATAGTGAGTGTGAGTCGCCTTTATATCGACGCATAAAAAAACAATCCCTGAAATGATAACCAACATATTCCCAACTTGTAGCCCACGTTGGCCCACAGTTTGTCATGTGTCATGTGGAGCCAGCACCCTACAAACCTATTAGGGGATCACATGAACATGTTGGCTGCATTACCTGTAAGCAGGTATAATCTGTGCGAGATCTTCCTTGTATTGCTCCAGTGCTGCCCTTGCAGCCAGAGGCTCTGCCTGACCCTCAAGACCAGCTAGGTGACCCAACACCTGGGTGTCAAATGCCGCTCCACTGGCCCAGTGTCTCAGAGACCTGGAGGAACAAAGTAAGAACAAAACAAACTCCTTATGACCACTGCACAATGTGCTACTGCATATGACTGTACTGATAGTACTCCACTGTGTCAACTGCTCTACTCTGTATGCTTTACTTTATTGTATGCATGCTGCTCTACTGTATGATACCATCCTCAACTCCACTGTGCTCACTTCTACTGTATTCTCTCACCTGGAGTCACAGTCTCCCCCCAGCAGACAGGCCTTCAGCTGTGTAAGGATGAGGCTAAGCTGGGCCTCAAGTCTGATGGAGTCCTGGATCAGCCTGCTTTTGTCACTCAGGTTGATCCTACAGCGCTTCAGGTACTCCTCCATCACCTCCTGGAGCTCCGAGACTCTCTGCTGAAGACAATAATTCATGAGTGGGAACTTTGTTCCAACAATCCTGATTTTTCAGGTTTGGCGGATTCATTAGTGTTGTACACTTTCTGTGTCCCTTCATCACGTTCTGCAACCTTTTGTAACTTTTTCTTGTTACACTCAAACAGCTGACAGTATTCATTGGCAGGCTGATGAACACAGTTTGCTAAAATGTACAGTATCAGTAAATACTGCAAATACAAGAATATATTCTGTTTTAATATTTCAGCAAACATTACTTTTACAAATTCCCTTCATCATTTTCTATCAGAGGCTTTACCTGGCATGATGATGACCCCGCTGACTTCCCTTTCACACCTGATGACTGCTTTGATGATGTGTAGGCCATGTCCATCACCATAGTAACCACTAATCCCACCAGGCCGGCCAGGCGGGGCTCATCTGAGAAGCTTGACAATCGGCCGATCAGATCCCTCAGGTAGGTCGGCGCCCTGTTCTCAATGTCGCCCTTCAGCTGGGTGAAGAGAAATGAAGAGAAATGTTCATAGCATGCTTAAATGGTAACTGTTTCTTACCATCTGTCTCAATAAAATAAAAAATCTTGGTGAGTAGATTGCGCTGTGAAAAGCATTTAGTCATCATCATATTGCTCCTTGTTGGCCACTGTATTGATTTGTAACCTTTTAACATCCCCAACAGGACTGTATTTCTGGTACTTCTGGTGCTTCATTTTGCACTATCGCTCTTTTTTAAATCGTCTCAAGGTTCAACTTCTTTCATTCCCCTCCTGTTCATCTCCATCTACACTTTATGACTGAATGGTTTTAAAGGTGAAATCAATGAGAAGCTCACCCGCTCAAGTCCATTTCAGAGGGAACAGGTCACCTAATGTTTTGTAGTCATTCTATCTCTTCTCAATGTTTTGCTCATATACAGGTGCATCTCAAATAATTTCAATATCGCTGAAAAGTTCCATTTTCTTTCTCTAATTTAATTAAAGAACGTTAAATTTTAAAATATTCTAAACTCATTACACATCAGTTTAATATTTCAAGCCTTTTCTGTTATAATCTTGATGAATAAGGCTTACAGCTCATGGAAATCAAAAATCCAGAATCTCAAATTTATAATACAGAAATGTCGACCTTCTGAAATATATTTTCATTCGAGGCTCCTTTTGCACAAATTACTGCATCAATGCGGCGTGCCTGAAATGTATCAGTAAATACTGTATACACAATCAGCCTGTGGCACTGCTGAGGTGTTATGGAAGCTCAGGTTGCTTTGATAGAGGCCTTCAGCTCGTCTGTATTGTTGGTCTGTTGTCTCATATTTTCCTTTTGACAATATCTCATAGATTCTCTATGGGGTTTAGGTCTGGTGAGTTGGCTGTTCAGTTAAGCACACCATGGTCAGCAAACCAGTTCCTAGTGGTTTTGGCACTTTGGGTAGGTGACAAGTCCGGCTGGAAAAAGAAATCAGCATCTCCATAAAGCTTGTCAGCAGATGGAAGCATGAAGTGCACTAAAACCTCCTGCTAGACGGCTGCGTTAACTCTAGACGTGATAAAACACAGTGGACCAACACCAGCAGATGACATGGTACCCCAAATCATCACTGACTGAGAAAACTTCACACTGGATTTCATGCAACTTGGATTCTGTGCCTCTGCAGTCGTCCTCCAGACTCTGGGACCTTGATTTCCAAATGAAATGCAAAATTTACTTTCATCTAAAAAAAAGGACATTGCACTGAGAGATTAAAGACTCAGGAATGATTTGGGGAAACATTTGCAGGTGTTGAGTTAATTACCTGATTAGAGCTCTTCTCAGGTCAACATTTCTCTATTCTAAATTCATTATTCTAAAATTCTGATATTTTGAGATACTGGATTTTTGATTTCCAAGAGCTGTAAACATTAATTCTAATAATATTTTTTTTTTTTAATGCACCTGTACTGTCACACTATCTTTTACATCTTATGAACCTGTTGCAGTTGTTCCTGGAGGCTGGCCGGGGAGTCAGAGCCCTCATCGTTATTGGCTAGGAGGAGAGGGTGGACGACTCCGAGGTCAGGTATGGCACCGCCTTCCAACATGGCGTCGTAGAGGAGAGAACCAATTGCATCCTTCACTTGAGCAATCTCTTCTTCTGATGACAACAGCTGGCCCATAATGATGTCTGTATGCGTGGTGAAAACCAATAAATTATCCTAGTTTATGGCAGCATCTGAGGAAGAACAGAAAAGAGAGAAAACAGCAGGTAATACTGTACAAAAAGAAACCTTCAGTATTCAATAACTGGTGCCATCATCAAACCACACACTCAGATAATATAACAGTGTCATTACAGTTTGTGTACTTGTTTTAGCCAAGACACAAGCAAAATATATATTTAATTCATCCTATCAGCAGGACGTAACATTTTCCTAAATACCTCCAAAATAGCACCCTTAGCATTTCACACCAACATTCCAGCTGCATTTCAGTTACATTTAATCTCTCTGTCAATGCAGAGTTGTTTTTTTGGCCAGCCGGCCTCTTTCTTGCCTCGTCACCTCCCCTCTTCCTCCTCTGTGCCCCACCTGCAGTGAAGAGATTAACCAAGACAACACAGCAGCAGCATGTAGCTTAGCAGTAAACCTAGACCTCCCCCTAGCTGCAGTCTCCAGGAAATGCAACTGCAGGGTGGGGGTTTGTCATGTCTTTAAGGCCAAGAACGACAGCCTGTTAGGGTTTGGTCTTATAATAATGTCTGTATGTCTGATTGTAATCTCTATCTGAGAAGGTTTTAGTTGCCTTTGAGAATAGCTGTTTTGCACTCTTTCTTAAGTGAATGCATGATACAGAAATTAAACTAATCCTCCTTGTGCTGGGGGACTCCCTGGAAGAAGCCAGCGGTCCTTGGGAATGAAAGTAATAGCTACAAACTCTTTATGGCTGTGTTAAACATTGACAAAATAGGCCAAGGGCTTTCAGCTTTTTTTATTTAGCTAAATGGAACAGCGGCCTTGGTGGTGGTGCGATGTTGACTTTTTTTTTACTTGATAAAATGTGGTGCAATGGGGATTTGGGATTTTATGTGGTGTGAGAGATGTTCTTTGCTAACTGGGACAAAGGCTTGTGCACTGTGAGGCTTCAGGGTTTTGTGTGTATCACAGCCGTAGCTGTAATGAAATGCCCCACACTGTGTAATGGACTGTAGCTCAGGTTAATGTGGATGTCTGGCCTATTAATCATTTAGATTAAACCTGCCAGACCTCCCTCCTTATCCTGGAACTTGTTTTTCACAATCAGTGTTTTAAAAGGATTTAAAACAATTACAATTACAATTTAATTTTGCAGAAGCAGTATATGCCATGTTGTGTGCTGACTTTGAGTGGAAGCCACGTCCAGCACTATTCTGTTCGATAATTTAGGTACAACAGAAGGTAAAAGAAAAAGTCTCTCTCATGATATATATTAACGTATAATGGTAATTTCATTTCATTATAGAGAGTAGTTTTTATAATGAAGGTGCTCTTTGTACAGACTGTGAAAACAAATTTCCTCCACTGAGGACAATAAAGAATGAATCTGAATCTGAATCTGAATTAACAGTGAATTAAATGACTATGTGTAATGTGAAAGGGGAAGCTCATTGTGACACATCCACAGAGAATTATCACCCAATATTTCAGTTCCTCTAAAATCTTCGGAGCGTTTTAGCATCTTTCAGCTCATTGTGTTGGTTTTTACTGTCTGCATCTTCAATGTTTTGGTTCAGTCTCAGCGCTCTCATATCATTTATTCAAACAAAGTACTCAAAGAAGGTCACGTCAGGGTGGTGGCAAACGGAGGGCGTTGCTAACCTACATACTGCTCTCCTCCCATTTTTACAATGATATTGGACTTTACAGTAAGTATACCAAGGTGTCACAGTGAATTTGACAATCATATGTTGATGGTTAAAACATTTAAAACAGCGAACTTAATATTCACACAGCATGCACAAAACAAACCACATACAAACACACATTACTTTTTCATATTTCATCTCCTCTCCCTTCTTTCCATACATTTTTCTGTCCCTCCAGTCTGCTTTCCATCCTCCTGCTCTCCCCCCTTTTCTTCCGTTATTGTTGATTTTGATAGGCTTTGTCAGTTTGATGCTGTGTTGAGCTCTGCCACTGGTGGGTCTCTCTCACTCTCCCTCTCTTTCTCTCTCTACGGATGCTTGGCCCTGTCGACACACACATTCCTCTGAGAGCAGTAAATATTTAAATCACTTAAAACTTTAGCTTCAAACACATACACACACATACATCAGCACTCAGAAATGGACATGGCTGCACATATACATGGTTAAGTGGTGAAAACTCAGTACGGCTTTCGCTCAGATTTTTCCGCTTTGTCTCTTTGTAAAGGTCTCATTTCCATCTGAGAGTGAAGTGAGGATGAAAGAAAATAGAGTAGAGAGGAGGGCAGGAAAGAGGTGCAGAGAGAAGAGAGAGAAGGGAAGGACAAAGGTCAGGAATAAAAAAAAGGAATAAAAGATAAAGTAAAGGAGATGTTGACAGAAGAGATGGCTTGGAGGAGAGTGACAGATGACTCAACCTACCTTACACACACACACACACACACACACACACACACACACACACACAGTCTGGCCTTTTAAATGACAGCCCTCTTGAACCTCACCAAATATTAATCATCATACACAGAATGTGTAATTTTACAAGATAGTGGAACTCAAGTCATTTTCAGTTAGAAAAAAAATATTCACAGTGTGGACCTATGAAATTTAAGTGTCATTCATTGTGTAGATAAGCAACCTAGCCCAATCAAAGACAAAAAAAGTTACTGTATGTCTGTGTCCATGTGTCTATGTCAGAAATCCTTGTTGCTGAAATCCACTGACCCCATTTAGTCATTTAGGTTTGGAACTGTTGTGATATATTTATGGATCAGTGGGACATTGTCCTGGACATTGTTGTTATTTTTTTAATTGTGTGACCAAAAGTCTTCTCCATTAACATTCACAAGTTAGCTGTGACAAAAATTTAAATAAAATAGGAGTGAAAAGAAATATGTGAAGACTGTAGGCCACTGGGATGCTCAGCTCCCTTGTGTTGTAACTCATACAAATATATACATAATACATTTCTGGCTATAGAGATGCCAAGCTCCCAAAAATGTTATATGTTAAATGTAATAACTTAAGCACCACTTCATTTCTTTCTTTCTACAAATGGAATTGTGTCAAGTTAAAGTCAACTGTGTGCTTGTTATTCTGCTCGTGTGGATCATTATTTATGTAGAACTTTAAATCTGCTCTTTATCCTCCATATTTTACCAACACAATTTACATGATTGCCCCTTTCAAAACTCATCATCTTTGAGCTTTGTGGCCAGGGCTGCACTGATTATTCCAACATGATGAAGTTGTAAAACAAGATACTGTTTTCTTTGCCCTCCTCTTTGCCCACTATTGATGTATTTATCCTGTTCCCTCCATTTCTTTCCCCCCCCTCGTCATCATTTCTCCTCTTCTCTTTTCTTCTCTGCCATCCTCCATATTATCCCCTCCCTCCCTCCGATCATTTATGGGGTGTGGAGGAGAATAAAAACAAGTTTAATGTACAGTAATACATCATGCCATAGCTGGTATGCCAGGCGGCATCCATTTTGTGGAGCTGTTGTGTTCACTTAGCAGCAGTGGGGCTAATTATTGCAAATGGCAGCTGTTGAAAGGAGTATTAATGTCTCCTTTCTACATGGATAAGTCCAATATTATGGGCTGAGGAAAATAGTCACTAAACTTTAAAGAGGACAAGAGTGACAAAAGGGGGAATTTTGTCTTGTTGGGTGAAAGCCCCATAAATCCAACTAAAAAATAATGTAATCATCATTCTTCTCGCAGCCCAATAAAGTTTACTGGGAGACGCTGGATGGTAATTATGTGACACACAATGTGTCTAGTATTTTTGACAGCAGAGAAGTTAAAGTTGAATTTTTATGAAAGCTATTTGATATTGCAAAGACTAAAATACTCAGTTTTCCTTGTAAATTACATTATTTGCCAAATGGGTGATGGAAGGCATTTGTAAAATAGAGAAACGGTAAACTTGACATGACGGATCATGACTCCTCTGTCAAAGTGGAGATTCTATTGACACACCAAACGAAGATGGTGACCATGGCAGACATATACTATACGTGGCATATATATACATATACTTGCTAAACATCAGTGTGTTAGAATTGTCGTTGTGAGCATGGTAACATTCTGATGTTGGGATTTAGCTCAAAGCTTTGCTGTACCCAAATCCTCAGAGCAGCTAGAGTATCTGGAGTCTCCTCTTTTTAAACCATTGAATATCCCAGAAGTGAAATGACTTCTGTTGTGATCTGGCACCACTGGTGGTCAAGTGAAGAAGATGGGCTATCATATCTGGACTAGCATTCGCACTAAATCAGTGGGAATCAAATCCCATTCAAATTCCATTGTGGGCAATATTACATCAATCTAAAGTAATATCCTTGTTCTCTGCGTAAAGATATTCACTTAAGCTACAATAATGCCTCACATTGTTAGGGGAATACCCTACACTGAGGCAGGTTGCACCAGCCTGTTGGTATTTGACGGGTTCATTGCACAAGGCAACAAGCAGCACAATGTTTATACAATAAAGTAAGGAAATACACTACATTTGAGGTCATTAAAATGTCAGAGAGAAAAAAGATGGAGATTAAAAGTGTTAGTGTGACAGGGCATTAGGAAAGGCAGAGATAAGAAAGGGATTTTGAGAGTGTTGACACACAGATAGGAGAAAGATCTTCCCAACAAGTAGCGAGTGAGTGAGTTTTGTTCGAAAGCACTTCCGCTCCAGGGTCTATTAGAAGTCTCCTCTCAGCTTTGGACACCTGTTCAGAGCTGCCTTCAGGTAATACACTGCAGCATAGGTGTATGTGTGTTGTGTCTCTCCGATGTGTATTAAATGTGTATATGTGGTGGACCTGAACATTTGTAGTTTGTTGTTGTCTTGTTGAAAGTGTGTGTGTCTGAATGCCTAATGTGTGCACTGAGGCATTTGGGTATTAAGTGAGTGTATGCGTGTGTACGTGTGCTGATAAGAGCTCCCACTTCAATCCATGCAGCCCATTAAAACTAATCACAGAATGAAGGTTTGTTGTGGCCTTTGCGCTGTTGTATATCACATTAACGTGCCATTTTTACAAGAACATTTATATAAACAAGTCTGAGCACCATTGGCATTCATACTGTGATATATGTTCCAATCGATATGCAGATAGTTTCTGTTTGTAAATCCACGTTTCCAATTTGTTACATCAGTGACCTTTTCAAATGTGTGAGAGAGACCCTTGCTGGCCAAAGCTAGTCACTGCAGTCTGATGACTTGTTTCCGTTTCCGGTGTAAACAAAGATGCCAATATGGCGACGTTCACAGTCAAATAGGAGACATGCCAAACTTCCACTAGCAGAACTGAGAGTTTGTTGATAGTAGTGAACACGGTGTACAACATAATGACTGAACCTAGAAGTTTAGTGCGCTACTACTGCACCGCCGGAAACGGGATGGAGCCTTTCTTAATTGAAGAGGTGCAGAGGAAGCTGGCAGCTGAAGATGTGAGTGTTTCTTGTCAGTGAAAAGACAAACCAACGGTCCCAAGGGGTGTTCAGGAATCTGTTCGCCATAAATGAGTCTATTTGATATAGAAGGTGGACATTAACCTTGGCATACGCCCTTTGTTTTGTACGTTACCTGTTTTCAACCGGTTACCGGCATTTCACCGGTGCTGCGTCGAGTTCTGCGTGCACTTTCTTCTTCTTGGGAGTTTGATGGCTGTTCTTTAAATGTTTCCAATTGCGTGCACCTCACGGGAGGTAGCACTTATGCTGAGAAAAGAGGGGGATGCAAATCTCGCAGGTAGCCTACAATTTTTGTTCTGCCGAATTACATATGCATATGCATCCACGTCTTAAGGTCATTTTCTACGGAAGCGTATTGATTCGCCAAAGAAAAAAAAAAACAACACTTTGAGGTGGTCTGCCGTCACTGTGAAGTGACATAACTCAGTGGAAACAGCAGGTTTTCTTTAACATCAATATGAATTCAGAGAAAATTCAGTGAAAATATTAGAATTTTTTTTGAAAACTCGTGTATCACTTCTACCACACCTGTTGATTACATTGTGTTCATACTAATATTCGTGTAATCCACATTAAGTAACCAGTAATCAGTACTTTATATTGTCTCATACAAAGAACAAAATAAAAGCAGGTAAAATCCAATAGCGCAGTCGTTGTCCACTTTAGCTGTAGTGTAGGTCAGCGATGACTAACTATGCTTCTTTAACCTTTCTCATAATTACGAGATCCTGATCTCATCTGACACATTATCTCGTAATTATTATAAAATAATTCATAATTATCATTATCATAATTACGATACGATAAGGTGTCTTACTTATACTACTATTGTATACTTTAGTGTGTGTGTGTGTGTGTGTGTGTGTGTGTGTGTGTGTGTATGTATGTATATATATATATGCAGATTCCAGGTAAAACATCAGAGGTCTCTGTCCAGAAGAGTGCAATCTTAGGAACAGCTAAGATACTGCGCAGAACCCTCCAACTCCCAGGCCTCTGGTAGAGGGCCCGAGCTTGAGGATGACACATACCACCCTTCAAGGGGTTAGAGGGGATTAATATTATATATATATATATATATATATATATATATATATATATATATATATATATATATATATATATAATGTGTGTGTATGTATGTTATTCCCTAGTCTCCCCAAGTAAATTGTTCAGCTGAGTTGGTTAACGGTCCGATCCAGATGCATCTCGTTTCCTGATCACTTTTGTGTTCCTAGCTGATGGCTTTAACATTAGCCACACTTAAATGTATTGGATATGTTATGTGAAATAGCAACTCTGGTGGTCAGTGGAGGTGATTTTTGTTTCAGGTGAGTGCTATAAAACACTACAGCAATATCTTAACAGCTGGTTTATTTTTCACAGACAAAAATAACTATCAGTGTCCATCTCAACAATCCAGTATTCGTAATCTTAAGATCAGATTTTAGTGTGTACTTTAAGGATCCTTCAACAAGATACATGCAGCCGAGGCTGTTCAAATGTCGTTAAATTTGGCTGCATGATGAAACACTAGCCTACTGCTTTTGTTGTTTTGTGTGTCCAGGTTTGTCAGGTGCCAGGTAAAGTGTTATTCAGCTCCTCTGCGGCGATCAACAAAGTCTCTCTGCAGCTAAAGGCTGCAGAGAGACTCTTCCTCCTGTTGAAGAGAGACTCGCCTGTGCGGCTCTCTGTCCACACCAGCCCAGGTACCAATATATGGCACATATTAAAAAGTATGCCCAAACCACGTGCCACATTAATTATCATTTTTGTATTGACCTCTGTGTTGTGTTCTGTGTAATCTTCATAGCAAAGGCAGCCTCTGTGCTGCAGTCCAGACTGTTGGGTGACAAGAATGAATGGACCAGTGCTGTAATGACATGGAGCCGCCTGCAGGGGGAGCTGGCGGACAGAAGAACTACTGTCAACACACCAAGCACTGCCCTGGGAGGAAGGTGGAAGAGGGAGGAGGGGAGGAGGAGTGAACAGCAGGGGGAAGAGGAGGAGAAGTGTGATGTGGAGACTAGAAAAAGTACAGAAGAGCAGAGGGAGGAGGAGAGTGGGAACGGGAGACAGAGAAGTGGCGAACAAAATGGAGCCCCGACACCGGTGAAAAAGAGAAAGAGGGATGATGAAGAAGCGGAGGGAAGGGAGGTTGCAGCTTTTGACTCTAGTAGTGAGATTAATGAAGAGGATGAGAAAACATCTGAGAGAGAAAGGAGGAGAGAGGGAGAAGAGGAGAGGGAAGCGGTTATGGAGTTTAGCAGCTGTAGAAAAAGGGGTAAACATGGAGCAATATCAGGAACAGATTTCAGTGGCGGAGATCACGCAGCAACAGGACAAGACCACACTGTGGAAATTAGCAGAAACAGGAGGATGGATGACTTGCCAAAGGACTTCGCTGTAGAAAATGTGGAAAATGGTAATAAGATCATCATACCTTCTGGTTTTATTTCATCTTGTATAACATCAACTTTTAAGGTTAACATTTCTGTTTCTTTATTTCCTTCTATCTTCTCCATGTAATAAAGTGAAGACTACAGGAGAAAGAGATAGGACACTACTGCAACCCAGCAGGATCAGACCAGAGCCTTCTCTGGTCCCCGTCTCTTTTAGGATTAGCTGCAAGTGTACTGGATCTCTGTCCCGATACTTCAGCACACAGGTAGTTGAAGTTAAAATACACTTGAAAAAGCAGTGTGAAGAGCATTGTCTCTGGCAAGTGTGTGTAGGTTAAGAAGTAAGAAAAGACATGAAACAATTCGTTGTCGGATTGTGACTGTAATGAGCTGTACATCCATCTGTTAATATGCACAGCAATGTTAACTGGAGGTGTGAGTTGCATAAATAACTGTCTATTATGTTCAGAGGAAAATTGTGTGTTTGCCTGTTGTATCTAATGTAGGAGGTGAGCAGAGTGATTGGAGTAGGTCTGAGCAGACTGCTGGGCTGGAAGGTTGATCTAAAGAATCCACAGCTGGAGGTAAACCTTTTCACTGTGTCAAAAAATCTATCTGATTATATTGATTTATGCCCAGACAATTTAAAAAGTAATGTGTTGTATGTTTTTATGGGCATAACAGGTGATATTATAAGTAAAAACTCCCTTTTAAGATAATGTTGTTGGCAGATGCTCTCTTGCCTGTCGTTTCAAATGTATCATCATTAGGTTTTTACTGTTTTTTGCAGGTGAATGTTTATTTGAGTGATGACCACTGCCTGCTGGGGATTCCACTAACCAGGTTATTCACAGAAACATATTCTCTACATTTATTAATATTATTTATTACTAATGAATGTATGCTGTCTTTTTGGTCCATCAAAGTCCCTAAAAGAAGCTGACTTTGAACACAGCCAGTCTGTAATAACAACATGCAATGCTGATATTCTCAGTGTTTTTGAATGTGCTTTCTCTTCTGCAAGTTTACTTTGTGCCATTGTTGTAGTTTCTGTGATTTCTTGGTGCTGTGTGGTCACTAGCCTCACTCGATGGCCAGAATGAAGGGTCACACACCAAATAATCCCAAACATGATTATAAAATCCAAATCTCAGAAACATAGTGGATTTAGACATTTCATATGGCAGCTGTAATTAATTTGATTAGCAGTCATAAGTAATGGGTCTTCTGTCTCTTTCCTTCAGGTTACCTCTGGCTAACCGGAGCTACATTAAAACCACAGGACTGAGGTCTACTGTCGCCTGGGCCATGGCCTCATTGGCTCCGATACAGGTACAAACACAGTAGGGCTGCACAATATATCGTTACAGCACCATCATTGCAATGTGCCGATGCGTAATAGTCACATCACAGGACATGCAATGTCAAGCAAGTAAATTTTACCCAAACACCTCAACTTTTTTGCTGCTTGATAGAAAAGGAAAACACGTAAAGTCATTTTCCATGACTAATCTACAAGAGTAGTCTGTCTGATGTAACATAATTTACGCTGATTTAAGGTTTCTTAGATACATGGAGTTTGTTGCTAGTGACCTCTAGTGTATCCCAATAATTCTATGATGCTTAATTATTTTCAAATAGAGCCATTGAAGTCATCTGGTGAAAATTCCTGTATTTTTTGATATCGTAATATATATCGCAGAAGTGAAAAATATTGCAGTATCAGTTTTTTCCAGTATTGTGCAGCCCTAAAACACACACAGGTGCACGGTGAATGCTGCTGCTTTATTTATGAGGAAACCACTTTATTATGCGTACGCTTATGTTTATGTATGCACATCAGAAGGCATTATTAAATAATGCAAGCAAGGGCCTTCTTTTGGTCTAACTTGCAGAGCGATCTTCTGCCATTCTGAGTTTTTGTTTGTTTTACTAATCCCCTAAAACCAGGGCATGTTTAGACTCATGAAGTGTGACCATGGAGCTTTAAAGCTGTCTCACTAAAGCTGTCATTTTGTAATGTTTAGCATCATGTTTGTTGTCTCTAACTTCACAGCCTGTGTGCTAAAGCATTTGCATGCTCACCAGAAAGACTGTGATGTAATATTGCCCTTCAGTCACAGTCACATTGTCTGCAGTTGACCAACTGTATGTTATCTCCTGTTTCTCAGCCCGGCTTCTGTGTGGTCGACCCAATGTGTGGGGTGGGGACCATCTTAATAGAAGCAGCTCATGAACACAAGGTCAGGACCTGTGTATCTGTCAAGTGTAGAAAGGTCTGAAAAGTGAACTTTTTAGGTTAGGGAAGAAGTTTTAGAATTGTTAAAAACATATAAAAGATTTGAATAATCGTCATTTTACACACACCTAAACATTTTATACAGTTGTTGACCTGTTTGTTTCACATTTATTCAGTGTTAATGCAAATAATATTGTTCAGAAATGCACTAATACAGTCTAATTGTAATATTTCCTAGTCATAGTTACTGCAGATTTTAATGATGTAATCAGTTGTATTTATTTTCATTTGACAATTCATCTCTGGTCTCAATGAAAATGTGGTTTTGTTTTTAAAAAATATGTATGAAGTTTAATGCATAGTGTGTACTTTTTATCAATAATACTGTGTATACTGTTATAATCTGATCTATCACTCTCAATGGGATCTTCAGGATGCCTGTTTCCTGGGTGTGGATATTGATGATGGACAGCTGCAGAAGGCCAATGAGAATGTAGAGTTTGCAGAGCTAGAAAACAGAATACACCTACTGAAAGCTTCATCTATGGGTAAGAAGCCAGCACAAAATGTTCACTGGAGTAATGTTAAATGTATGTAATTAAAGCTTTTACATTTTTAGCATTAAGCTAATGTTCATGTTCCAGAGAGAACGACAGCAGCTGCCTCAGTAAAATTATTTTCTGGGTAGGAGTTATTAAATGTGTGTATACCAAAGTAAATGGTCAAAAGCTCTTTAATATTATAATTTATTATTTAGCTCTGGGGATCCAAAGCTGCATCTTTTAGATAGGAATCAGTGAGTGTGAGGTGAGTATGGAACCTGCTGTCATGTATTAAATTACCTCTTGGCTTACCTGTCCTCCTCTGTGTGTGCAGCGCTGCCTCTGCCCAGCGCCAGTATAGATGCTGTAGTCTGTGACCTGCCATTTGGAAGAAAGTTTGGCACCAAAACCAACATGGCTGCCAACCTGCCACTCATCCTCACTGAGATGGAGAGGTTTGTGCCTCTGTGTGACTGTTTCAGTTGTTTCTTTTAGAGTTGTCCAGTGAATCAGAAAATGTTGCTAGTGTGTGTGTGTGTGTGTGTGTGTGTGTGTGTGTGTGTGTGTGTGTGTGTGTGTGTGTGTTCATGCACTGTGCAGAATTCCTAGTCGAGTTGCAGAATAGATCAGAATACATCCTAAACTGTATACAATTATATTTTGTCTTGTTATTTTTAAAGTAAAACTAAGTCTTTTTAATCTGTCCTTATTAATTTGTTATTTTGTTTAAAATGAGCATGAACAAATATTATCTATTCTATTCTATTATTAAAAGTGTTATAACTATAATTCATTTAATTCATGTTTGTGTGTCCAGAGTCCTCCGGATTGGCGGTACCCTGGTTCTCCTTCTGAGTCCTCAGTTATCCTGTCTCCTGAAAAAACTCCTGGTACAGAAAGAAACTGGCCCAACGTTTAACCAGGAAACAAAGCCTCAAACTGGGATACAAGACTCTCCTTCTCTGTCTTCCACAAAGCAGCAGACTTTCCAAATACACCAGGGCGTCAAATCCCCACCTACCCAGGAAACAAGCTCTAAATCTGGGCTACAATACAGTCTCTTCTCCCTGAAGCACCTGGCAACTCATAGAGTCAGCTTAGGCATGATAGATGGACTTATTCATAAATACGTCAAGATAGACACTTGATCGGTGTTGATGGGAGTTACATTTCAAACTAATTATTTTCTAGTAATTAGTTACTTTTCTCGTCATAAAAAATAAGTAATGTTGACATGCCACACTTAAGTTAAACTGCTTTTTGTGTGTGTGTGTTTGTTTCCCTTCTGTTTTTCAACTGCAAATAATATGAAGAAATACATATTTTTGAAGAATTTTGAGTTGTGTGAATGTTGCCATTCCAGAGGTGAATCCTTCTTCCTGTCTTACATTTAATTCACATTTAAATCATCAAAACTGCAATTTAAAAGAGCCTGACATGTAGAGTAGGTCTTGGATTGTGCATTTAAACGATTAGGCTGAAGTTATTCTTGGGGAGTTATTGTGTTCTTCAAAGTTCTCAAAACTGTAAACTCTACACTGACTAAAGATGTCAAACTTTAATAAAAATGACAAATAAATAATTTAATTTATAAAAATAACTTACTGAAACGGCTTGGCACTATAATTGTTAGGAAATGCAAGTCAAACAAGAGTAGTGTGTTTGTGTGTTTGTGTGCTTGTGGCCATTTTCAGCTTCTGATTAATACATGTTTGGTTCTCTTGTGAGTATTAAAGCCAGCAAGATGGTGTACGTAAAATCTAAACTATAAACTACAGTGCATATTCATGCTAAAGAAGGAACGTTCAATTCAATGTTACTTATATGGCGCCAATTCACAACATAGCTATCACATCGCACTTTTCATGTAGAGCAGGTCTAGACCGTACTCTTTGTGATATCAACATTGTCACCCAGTGCAACAGTTTGGCTCATTGGTGTGATTTTCATACATTTTAGACAACAGTGAGGTCTATTTATGACGCAGAAAGGTTATATGCAACACAGACAGTAAGCCTACTTTGTTTTGTCTTTTGTCAACCGACAGAAGAAAAATGTGGAATATCATGAACTATATGCTGTTAGTGGACTAAAATGACAACTGTAAAGTTTTCTGTTATGGGAGGTTTGTTCTGCCTGTAACAGATCCTATAGGCTGAATCACAAAGTTGCCATCTGCCACTGTTTAGCCCTGCTTAGCCCAGTTCTACACTGAGGGGTCAGACAGGGCCACATGGGGCTTAGTGTTTTCATTCATTTTCCCTTTAGCTGTAAACTTCCTGTGTTTGTGTTGACAATGCAGATTAGAAAACATGGCTTCACATGCACCTTAAAAGTATTGATCCAATACTGCTGGAATTGATAAATCAATACAGGTTTGGGTTAAAATTAGGTGTGTGGTTAAAATTTTCCCTGTAAAAACAAATTGAACACGTGACTAACATTTCAGTTTAAGTAGTTTGATCACCACACTTAATCTAAATCTTAAATCTTAAGTTCAAGAGCTCCAACTCCCTGGTCACTCCACGGTGAGGGGTACGCCATCATGTCCATTGCGCATGCTCAATGCGCAGTGGAAGCCATGTTGGAGCTACATCGGACTCGGGCTGGTATTTTCTGACGCCGTATGTTTTTCTTAAAATATCTGTTCTCACACATTGTTGGGGCTCGTCAATCGTGCGCGATCGGCGCCGTAATCGGCAGTGGAAATGATGAACTCCAGTGTCGACCTGTCCCGGCGGAATCCGCAGGAGGATTTCGAGCTGATCCAGCGGATAGGAAGCGGCACATACGGAGATGTGTACAAGGTACAACTGCAGTGAGAGGAGTGGAGGTCCATTATCGGACACAGAGTAGACATAAATAGCTTTCCTTTGGAGTCCATCGCAGTAGAAAACAAATGATGTAACCATCATGAGCTCGTTTCTGAAACAAGTTTTTTCCCGTGTTGATGTTTACTGATGCAGTATTTATTCTGCTTCTTATGCACCCAATTCCATTGTCGGACACGGGGTGTTTGCTGATGTTTATGAGTGTTATTGTTTTGGCCTTTCTGCCAGACATTGTGGACATCCGGGTTAACGTTAAAGAGATGCCATTTAGCTAGTAGCAAAATGTCTCTGCTAGTAGTTAGGCTAGTTACGGTGCTCGGTTGCCGAGAAATTATAAATAACCATGAGCAAACGTTGATGTTGACTGTAAGCCTCCAGTCGGAGCTCGGACGCACATCTGATTCTGTTGAGCAGAAATCATTATTCACTTTGTACTGTACAAGTGTAAGTCGTTACACATTTGCGTATGCAACGGCGACATGCTTGCTTACGCCTGTGATCATCGTGTAAATAATAATGATAATAAAGAAGAAGGATTTGGATGTGTCCGATAATGGACGTTTAGCCGCTAGCTGTCCGAGAACGGACGCAGTTAACGTGATAGCATCACGAAGCTAAATGCTTTGAGCTGTTTCATGGGAACACGGTGACAAAATGACAACAAGCAGTGATTTGCCACCTGTACGGGAACACAAATTGAAGCAGAGACAAGTTAGTAGGTTCACCATCAATCGTGATATTGCACAGCTTTTCCTGAATGTGTTAAAACTGTCTCCGTTTTGCCGTGGCAGAGACTGACAGCTGCCTGGCTACAAATCCAGTTTAGCTGAGAAAGCTACAACAACAACTACAATATCAACACCCCTTATTGGTATTATTCACTTTTAACATGAGACGTTACAGTTACAAAGGTGTTATTATGTCTGATTTATGTTACGTTATAGCTGTTAGCTTCGGTCCTACACTTTACCAAGGGCCTGTGTTGGGAGCACACAGCCTGCATCCCAAAGGAAAGGAAGTTACAACCAAACTCCACCACAGTCACTTCGGGTATCACCATGTTTCTTATATGCCACACTGAACAACTTCAGTCATAATCATATAGCACAGTTTAGTAGAAACAAAGCAAGGCTCTCACAGGTTAGGCTAAATTTATAGTATCACAGAAAACAGTTTAAATGCTGCACAACATAAAGAAGTTGCACCATGCAGGATGTGGTTGCTGTAAATTCATAGATGAGCCCTATAGACTTAAGCAAAATCCCTCTAAAATACTGTATTCACACCATATCCGATAACAAAATACCATAAAGTATGAACCACCACATTATTACTATTGAAAACAAGCTATGTTACTGAAATATTAAGATGTTTTTTTTATAAATTCTTGATGGTTTTGGATACATTGTTATATTAGCCTTACCCGCTTGATTTGCACATCAGCTCTCTGTAATATATCAGTCAGGTTATGTAAGTTAAAAATCCACTCTTAGCCCAGTAGTTGTTTGTGTTGCAGTCACACTGTAGAGGAATTTAATTTCACCGCTGTGTGAGGGAAAGGCTTTTGGCAGACTGGAGATTAATTAAACACTTCAATAGGACTGGATGATGGTTGGTTAACCTACTATGCTCATTGTGGTAATTACAGGAATATAAGTGTATCCTAAAGACTAGAGACGTGAAAGATTTCCATTCTTTTTGAATGTAAAGCTCCAAAAATCCCAGACATCCCTCATTGTTTCTTCCCTTTCTTATGTTTCCCATAGTGTTTCCCTCCCTGCTACAGCTAATCTATTTTGTCTCTAATTTAGGTACAGTGCCTTGCCTTGTTGCCGACACACAAGTCTGACAGGATCTATCAGCTCATTGCTTACAATCATACTAGACCTGTCACAAACCCTAGTTTGTAGTAATAACGGGTTTTGCTTGAGGACACTTGGGCGATCAAACTTGAAACCTCTGGATTAAAGGATGTGCTTCTGAGCACCAGGGCACTTGGTAAACCTCTATTGATGCCTATATTTGGTTATACCTCTGTGTGAAACTGTGGCTCGGATAGGAATGTTTAAGCAGGAAACAAATTGCAAACTCTAGCTAGCTTGTTTTCTCCTCTGATTGCCGCTTTGCCTCTTTGTCTGTAAAGGACGATTGGCTGATAGTGAGACTCTCCTGACCACATGATCACAGCTCCGATCCTTCAAAGAAGGTGCTTGTGTGGTACAGTACACTGGTATCTTGTGAGGGAGCTTAAGCTACCAATACTGTGTCAATAAACGAGGCAGTTATCATGATAACATAAAATACCATATCAGTATTTAAATCATTTAGCAGCACCCTAACAGGCAGGCTGAGGCAGGGTTTACTTTTACAAACACCCCTGAAGCAGTCTGGTTATAAAAAAAAAAAAGAAAAGAAGAAAGAACAGGATTTAGGACTGTTTGATGCATCAGTGTTTCATACTGTATGGATCATGGTACTTATTTAGTTTGATACTAATGTAAATCACAATTTTACCATCCAATTTTCTTTTCAAATTAAGCCAGATTGAGATTTCTCCCAGAATGATCCCTGAAATACTCGACAATACCGTACAGTGTGACTTCTAATCGTACAGTCCGGTGTGAATCACACCAGACATGTTCACATTTGATTCACTACTCCTAAGCACAAATCATTAGCTATATGTCGATATTGCAAGCAGTCGCCCTACTACTCATTCGCATTGGGGCTGACAGCACTGAGAGATTTCCAACTTTTAAACCTGCATTAAGCTGCTTCTCACTTTTGAGGCTTGCAAGATGAAGACAACAGTTTGATTCATTTAATCTTTGCTGTAACGTGATGCCACGAGCACGCCGTGCACAGCATTATGTTTACCAGTCTTACTGGAGAAGAGAAATGAGAAGTGGCGAGCCCGGTTTTCTACAAAAAGCCTGCTTGATCACTGATGTTAAACATTCCACTGGATTAATTTGTTATTTTATGCGGGTGGAGTGGACCCACCCGTCAGTTTGCGAGTTGGACTGGCTGGTTTTCTCAAGGTGACAGTGCTTGTGGCTTGGAAATGAGGAAGTAGAGGCAGGCAATGGCCTTCGGTGGGGACAGAGATTCATTAATGACAAACCAGTTTCAGTAGCAGTGAGTGTGCTCTAGAAACAGCCCGGCCATCTGGGTATTTTTGGGATTTACGTAAGTGGCAAGCAATGCTTCCAGTCTTCCTTTATGCCTGTTTACCAACACAGTTGTCAAATACCCCAAAGCTGACATGGTTATATGAGGCATGTAATCAATATAAATAAAGATGATAAAGCAGAACATTTGGCCATATTGTGGGTTTCCTATTCAAATCCCCTTAAACTGCACTGAAATCTTTTCCAGATTTAACAAGGATAATTAGCCTTCCTTTGACTTAGATGCTCCACGTCCACAAACATGAAGGCCTTCGTCACTAGTCTATGATTGATGCCATATTAAAAAAAGCTTTCTGTGCATGCATTCACGCCCTTCAAATGTATTCAATATAAGACTGATGTACTTAACAGTGATAAATGTGGCAACGGTTTCCTCTGGCCAGACTTCTGTGGGTGTGTGTGGCACAGCTGGGCAGCCGTGGTCCAGGAATGCAGGAATCTTCACTTCCTGCGTGTGCGTGTGTGTGTTCATGTCCTATTGTTTCACACTCAGGAGCCTCCAGCTTAACACACACACACATAACCAGATGATTGTATCGTCACACGCATAGACACACACGCACTGATGTCTGCAGAGTCACAATTGAAGCTGCTGGCCCTGAACCATCCTGTTTTTGTGACTGTTCCTCCAGTTGTTAGCTCACTGAGGTGGATATACAGAACTCAGTCCGCTTTAACAAAAGCTCTGAAATTTATTCCCCATCCTGGCGCTCTGGTTTCTGTTCGCCAAGTACAGTTAATGTACTGTGCAGGAATTTGTCGCGGCGCCATTGGTGCAGTGACATATTGATAACTTGCATAGTTGCACAGTAGTTAATGACACAGTGTAGGGGCGAGGGACAAAACCAGATGTACCAGTAAGAATAGTCTTCTGAAGTCATTTTACATTCAGCTACTGTGCTCTCAGGCAGCAGGTATTAAGTCTGGCTTCTGTGTTAATGTTACAAAAGAATGCCATGTGTGTAAAGACCTTCAATCAAGTAGTGATTTCATTAAGTATGTTTTTGTTCTTTAAGTCTGAAATTTTATCTTATCTACTTTTATTTTTTATATTTTTCATTACATTTTAAAAAGTTTAGAAATGAATTATGTTTAGTCTAATAAGTTTATCTAATGTGCGTTCACAGCCTAATGTGAAATATATTCATTCCATAACAAATTAATATCTCCTGCTCACATCTCTTAACTTGTTTGAATTATGTAAACGAATGCCCAATGTGGTTCACATTACCTTGGGATGAGACGTAGCCAGCTATTTAAAGTATTGTTGAACCATGTTAATAAAGTTTACTACAAGATCCTGTAGCCTGTATTAGAGAAAAAAAAAAGATTAATAAAATGTCTGCTAGGATAAGCTGTTGGTTTGCAAAATGTTTGCAGTGCAGACAGTGAATGGTGTGACAGTCTTCTGCAGGGTGGGTCAGTACAAAAGAAATGATGGTTTGGAAGCTGTAGAAGAAGTCAAAGGGACTCCCCCCTGCAAGCACACATATTTACAGCCCTGGGAAATCTCCACTCAGCAGATTTTACTCTCTTAAACTAGTGGAGCTGCTGCTGTCAGTCACCAGGGTTGATTCCTTAAATCTAACAAATGAATTCTTCTTTTAATGAGGCTGCATTTAAGCTTGCGTTAAAGGCCTCTGTGAAAACAAAGATACGGTCACTAAATAATATGGACTGTTCCAAGACTTTTGCATTTCCATGACAAACAAGAGTAAACCTAAAGAAGTATGTTACCACACTTCAAATGGATAACTTTAAAAGGGGTTTCGAATGAGGTTCGTTTTCTTTCAGATGACAAGTAATATAGATCTGGATTTCTGGCAACTAGTTTAGATTGATAAGCTGTACTGAACTGTGTGATGTTGATGATTTTTTGAGCTGTTTAACTCTCAGAGCCAGGCTAAAGCTTCCGCTCTCCATTCTCGGCCTTTTCAATATTTGAAATATTGTATATAAATGCAGAAATACAAATTAATTATTTTGGAGTTGAGGACATATCAAACACATTTTATAAAAATGTGATCTGTATCCAGATAATAAATGATCCAATCTTGGCTTTTGTGTTTACACGTGGTATTGTTATCCTCATTGATATCGGATCTCTGTCCTCCAGAGCAAAATCTGTGCGTGGGTAATTTGAGGTGGTGGCAAATCTGCCCCAGACTCCCTTGAAAATCACATTGTTTTGTGGGTTGTTGAGTCAGGGGAAACTTTATAAACTCTGTGAAATGCTGATTACGGCAAATTCTTAATCATTTGTCCCCTCTTGTAAATTCGGCAAACACATTAATTTATTCCTTGTGTCAGTTTGTCCTGGTGTGTTGCAGTACTGGCATGTAAGCTACTGTCACTAGAAAAAGTGATATACCCTGTTAACAACAGATCAGCTGCGCAGATGAGTGCAGCGCACACCGTCGCACATAGTTATTTCTAACTGGATATCATTTATTTCCCACCTGTATTGCTTTCATTTTCCCACAGCTCTGTTGAGTAATCTTTTGGCACTTTCATGGTACAGAATAGACGCATAATTAGTCATTTGAGGTGTGTTTTCTTTCAGCCTTCTTGCTCGCTATAGTAGCTAAAAACAAATATCTGTAGACTTTAATGTTATGTTGTAGCCTGCATGTTAGGCTACGGATTGGGTTTACACCTACCTAAGATCCGAGCACAATGCGAGCCAGACTACCTCCAGATGTGCTCAGGCAGATCTGTTCACGACACATTTACACTCGCATTGACATGCATTTTTCCTTATCTGGATAACGTGTCCGGATTTAGATAACCTTGTAATACGAGGTGTAAATGGTGCGTTCGTTGGCTTGCGCCCAAATAAATTACTTCATCATGCAGTGATGTGCAAGGCTGTCCTCTGTGAGAGTAATATTTCACTTTATGCTGCATCATTACTAAATAACCAGGAAGGGATTACATCTCTGAGGCTTGTTGGAGCACCTTGGTGTTCATACCCTGCCAGAATACAACTCTGCTGCTGAAGTGGTTTAGTAAAACTTAACACCGTGTTAGCACAAGTTTCAAATCCTATTTTGAGATTGTGTGCTCATGTGATGGAGTTTGGAGTGCTCAAACCTAACTTGGGCTAAATAATTGTTTAATACCAGCTGAATGCTTCTTAGAAAACATTTACGTGGACAAAAGGGTGTCAGGGTGTCCTGACTCTTGTTGCTTGTGACGAGAAACATTTCTGTTTTTCTCAGACTCCGCTCAGACTGCACTTACTGTTACACATACTGTACATGCATTTGTACACAAACCTACTGTTTGGATGGGTCAGTGTAGCAGGAGTGTGCAAAGTGTTTGGTATGTGACTTCACAAACCGTGATCAAGTCTGAGGTAGAACATTCAAAACAATTATGATAAAATCTTTTTTCAAAAAATATGATTTAGTAACTCTGGTTTCAATCAAACACTTACTGACGATATATTGAACATTTTTTTTTATATTGTTATTGAGGAAAATTATATTGTGATAATTATCATTATTGTTTTATTGCCCAGCTCTAATCAGTTGGGGTAGAGACTTTTCAGTTTTTAGAAGATTTTAGTTGTGAAACACCAACCTCAACCTTGTTTCTAGAATGTTATACATCACATTATCACATTATATGACATAGCTGAACTGCATTGGGCAGTAGCACAGTGCTTTTGTGCCTCTGACATTGATCACCATCACTGGTTTGTGGTGGAGCTCCATTTCACTGATTTCCTTTCATCCCAGTTGAGTAGTATTGGAAACGAATGCCAATATATTGCTATTGGCGGAGCTCATCACTCGCTTTAAGAAGGAAGGATTTCAATACTAAATGCTGGATTAAACGACAGCTCTGGGTTTATACTTGTGATAGACTGATTAATCGGCCAATATCTGGCATTTTCAGATAATCTGCATTGGCAGATACCTGCACTCACAAGGCTAATATATCATCCTAAAAGACAAATCTACACACCATTATTGGCTATCATTAAATCTATATTACCATACTTTAGAGAATAATGGAGCTTAGGGATGAGACATCTGACCAAGGTTATTATAGTTTTGGATTTTTCATTAGTTTTTATTTTTACTTCGTTTTGACTTTTTGATTTCAATTTCGTTTAGTTTTAATTAGTTTTTAACGTGAATTTGTTAGTTTAGTTTTTATTTTTTGAAAATGCTTAGTTTTAGTTTAGTTTTTATTAGTTTTAGTCTTTGTCGCTGCACAATGCCAAGCTCAGCTCAGTTTAGTTCAGTCCAGTTTATTCACAAAACATTAAAATACAAGTACAATCATCTGAAATAATGCAGATTTGTGAAAAGGGACACCATTTTTAAGCTATCTGAAGCTTGTAGGGTCCCAAACACCAAGTGTGTGTGTGTGTGTGTGTGTGTATGTATGTATGTATATATATATATATATATAGAGATAGAGATAGAGATAGAGATAGATATCTAAAAACATTGTCTAAATAAATACTGCAAATATATGAAGCACATGCTACATCTATGGTATAATTTAAATCCTACATACAGAAAACCCTAAGAGCAAACTACCCTAAATCTACTACCCGATGGTCCCAAGAAATTAATTACATCAGTCTCTAGCTCTGTCATTCTTGGTTAAATAGGTGAAATACAATAAATGTAGGTGATGGACGGCTAAGAAATGGGAAGATAGTGGAGGCCCCCTTTGGAGCCACAAACAACAGGTCCCTAGCACACTGAAGGCAAGTATGACTGGAAAGCAGTTAGGCTTTATTAAAATGTAAACCTATATTAATCAAAAAATAGATTCTATTAAAAGCACAAAGAGACAGGTTGGCTGAGATATGAATGAGCCCATAAAACTCATACTGGCTGACATGCAGTAAATATAATGACCAGCAGAAGCGTTAATCCAGTGCAAGGGGAGCTCACTGTCAGTGGGCAAGGGGCAACTTTCTCCCACACATGCAGGATGAGCACTAAGCCAGACCATCAGAACAGAAAACCACTAAGACAGCGACTCACTACCTGCAATCCAAACTAAACTAAACACAACTCTGTACAGTTGTTGCATTCATATTATTTTCTGCACATGTATAAAAGATAATAGAAATACATGTTCAAATCCCACCAACTACCAGCCGATCCCTACCTGGGTCTCCCCGCATCACATGGGGCTCTCCTCCTAACGGTGGTCACCAGCCGCTACGCTGCGGCCAGACGCTGACCTGGCCCCAGGCTCTCTTGACGGATAAAGCAATCGTGGCAGGCCAGCCACACGACACGCAGCGTGCCAGCTCTTCACACGGAGGAGAAAAGCATAACACACCTGCGGCTCACCAACAGGTGCCTATCGGACTTTGCTATTTGTTAATCACCGCGCGCACCTCCAAACTGCCGGTCCGGCAAGACTAACTGCCCGCAACATCAGTTCCCCCAGCTTCATATCCACTTGAAATGTAGGCTTCGGTCCTGTGAAATAAATAAATTGACGAAAACTAAGGACTTTTCTTCTTTCATTTTAGTTACTTTTAGTTAGTTTTGCAAACCTACAATATAGTTTTAGTTAGTTATTGTTTTTTTGTAAAGCCTCGTTTATTTTTTTTTTATTTCAGTCAACGACAATGTTTTTTCACATCTAGTTTTCGGGTCCAAGCTTATTGATACTGCTATCGAGACTAGCGGGTGCTATAATGTAACGTTATGTCTCAAGGGTAAAACTTGAAACGCGATGGATAACAAAACTAATGTTTGTAATGATGGCACTGAAACACAGTATCAAACGGGCCCGGGCCTGTTTATAATCAGGCTGCAGGCTCTGCTGCTATCTGTCAGCTCCTACACACACACACACACACACACACACACACACACAGCAGCCAGCAGAGAGAGACGCTGCGGTGGAGATGGTGAAGTTAAGTTAGCTCCAAATTATTTGAGTTGCCGACAGCTACGATCGTTACTGTAAAACTCAGCTGCTGGCTGAGACAAACCAGCCGCTCCTCCTTCTACCAGGTAACATTACCTGCAGGCAGTGAATAAACAGCAGGGAGGAGGAGGAGGAAGGTCTGATACAGGTTTTTATTCTTTCTAAACGTCCCTCAGTAGAGCCAAATGTATTTTGTTTCATTTAATAATTAAAATTCCACGTAAAACAATATGTTACTGGCTAAGATAACCATGTACATTAGATTGTACTCTGCATGTAATAATGGAATAATACATGACTTTTCTGTTTTGATATCAACATTATGTATCGGCCACCCTGCTCTCTAAAAATGGGCATCAGAAATTAAAAAACCCATTTCAGTCGACCACTAGTTGATACCTACGCAGTGTGTGGAAGGCTTTGCATGCTTATAAGAAAAGTTACTTTGCTGAATCAAAGTGACCCTGAGAGGTTTTGGGTCACTTGGGGGGGGGGGGTTGTTTTGCTTGAGTCTGTGTGCATATATGGGTGTTATGCTTGAGTGAGTGGGTATTTTGCTGAAAGACAGGTGTGCTGATTAAAAACACTTTACGCCTCCCCTGTTCTCCTTCTGGGGTCCTGTGTTTGTAATGGCTGAGCTGTCTGAGAAAACAAGAGTTGTGCCATCACCATTTTGACACCCCAAAAACTGATGAATCATGCTATTTCTAAATTCAGTTCTCATACTTAATTAAAGGATGTGTTTTGCTTACAAACAGTGACAAGCAGCAATTGTTGACCCCATCGGTTCCTGGGAGGGAATGTCAAGATGACAGCGTTAAAAAACGAGAGATGAGCAGTGTGCTCAGTGGATTGTGAATCGTGCAGGTTGCTGAAGTGAAAGCCTTGTGGAGAAATTCTATTGCAAACGATTAAAAAAATTACAGAAACTGTCATTTAAAAGTTTTAGGCTTGTCGTGAATGGATTTTAGGTATTCATAAGCTTTAGAAGTTAGTTAACCAAAATGTCATTAAAACAGGCAAAAGACCATTGCATTGGTTATCTTAAAGGTCAGGGGAGCATGGTTGTGACTGGAATGTCACTTGTTTGAAACCTCAGATCTCTCGGAAACATCTTGTCAGAGTAACTGAATAACCAACTGGTCGTTATTGCCTCAAGCCAAACCTTAATGCCCCGACTTACTGCGGTGGAGCTGCTCAGTGGCTTTCAGCAGAAGGCTCTGGTTAAACGTGTGTGTGTGTGTGTGTGTGTGTGTGTGTAACCCTCCAGGCCATTGTTAGAAAAAAAAAAACAGCTATTGGTGAGCTTGTCTGTTCAAAAAGGGTTTGAAAATTTCAAGATACAGATTGATGATGAGAGAATGAGACGGAAAGTTCAGCAGGCGCGTTTTCCAAGTTGTCCTGGATAACGGACGACGCCGATGAGAGAGCCACTTTGTGCGTTTTCATCTTTGTTAGAAATTTCTTTTTTTTTCTTCGTTTTCTATTTATTTTTATTCACCGTATGACTCAATTTATTCTGCATGATCCAAACAAAAAACCACTCCGATAAAGTCATAAAATTGAATCACAAAGGACCAATGAAAAGATGATTTAATCTGAAAGTCCCTGATTCCCATCACCAGTAGATAAACGTGAATCTTTGGGCATGAACCTGTGAGGACCCTATCCTGACATGACCTTTGACCTTAAAAGGTACATTATAAGTTTGTTATAAAAGTTGACCCTTACCAGACTCAGTATTAAATAGTTTTTGTTAGAGCTGTAGGGAATTAACATTTATTCAATTTAGATCAAGTGGAAAGCTCTATGAGTAAACAACCTTAGAATAAAATGAAATGGTGCACCCTTGTTTTGCGCAGGATCACAGCTCAAGCTGAGTGGGATGATTAACATGGCGAGCTGCTATTGCCTAGGTTGCTTGTGTTTGTTTTTCACGGTCAGAGAGAGGAGAGAGAGAAATGTCACACTGATCCTCCACTGAGCTGACCATATGCTGAGTATGACACACCCACACACAATGTTAATGATGAATGGGAGCTGAGTTTCTCCATTGCTGTGTAATAGAAGCCCACATCAATCCACTACTGATCTGACAACACAAGACATGGAAATAACTCCTGCCTTGGCTTTGAGAGAACGTGCATTTTTTTAATTCGTTGGTCCTCCTTTTAATTATAGATAAATATAGATAATTCTTATTAGGTAATGTTTCCGAAGAAGGACTGGTTATTGAACCTCTAGATATTTTGGTACAGAACAAAAATGTGCCTATAACACAAAGTATCAAATACTGTAAAACACTGGAAGTTGGCATTGAATGTACACTTATGTTGACACTCCTCTTTATTTCTTCTCTTATCTGACATTTACTTATTTTAATCATAATTTTGACCATTTCAGGTACAACTGTTTGTTGTTTTGGTATCAGCACTCAGTTATATTAGCACGTGTATTAAAACTTTATTTTTTTAATGTAGTATACTGAGCCCTATTCCCAAGTACATAAGGGGCATCATTAGCTTTGCCACCTAAATCACTTCTGCTGTTGCTCTGTGTCACAATCACCAAGCCTCCAGTCATCTGTGCCTCAACATGTAGCAGTCAGGCACACAGCCTGGGTGTGTTAATGTAGATAGTCAACAGTCATTCATTTACACAACATTTTAGCTGGTAGGTTTAGATTTCTCACCCAAAATAAATTCAAATGCATGTTTTAATTTGTCTTGTTTTTAAAAGTAACACTAAATTGTTACCAATAACAAACAGCTTTCTATTTTGTGGTTTCTTCAGTTTCTGCTCCATCACTGAATGGGTTTTCAGGGAATGATGGATTGTTCTTTTGTGGTGTAGCATTTTCAGTATTCCCTGTGAGAATCCCAAAGAGTTTGGTTAATTTATTTGTCCATGTTTCATACAGGAAAACTAATAAAATAACATAAGAAAAATCTTTATTATCCATTTCTGGAAACTTGTCACTAGGTTAATTAAAAAAAACATTAAAAACAACAAATACACATAACACAGGACACTTACCACCAATACATTTAAAGACAGAAAGCAATAGGAGCTTCCAGTAGACCAGTTATCTCTTGTGAATTTATCAAAGCAATTAAAAAGGTTTTTTGTTGCCCCTATAACGCCTTCCTGAGGGGAGCTTGTCAAATTCAGCAAACAGGGGGTGTGAAGAATCCCTAACAATTCGTAGTGCTTTCTGCTTGCTGTTGCTCAAAGACACTTCAGTACAGCGGCCCCTTTTTAGCTAACTAGCGATCAAACCTACAACCCCTTGGTTACACCAGACAGCGTGCTTCAGTCAGTCACAACAGCCAGCCGGTCAGGTCGAGTCAGGCTGGGTGTTGTTGCCACTCACAGTGGCACTGAGTGCTATGAGTCATCTCTGGCCTGTCTGCTGACTGAAGACATACTGTCTCTGCTCTCCACTCTGCTTCCCTCTACTTCTTTTCTCTTTGCGTCTCTTTGTATCTCCTCCCTCCCACCACAGCTTTGTTTTGGTATGGGTGGGCCCCTGTCATCCCTCCTTTGCCTCTGTTCTTTATTAGGGCCCGAGCACGACCGTGCGAGGTCCCTATTGAAATTGCTCGGATTATTTTTTTATTTTTTTTTTTTCTGCAAAGTAGGCCCAACTGACATGGCCTAAACATACTCGAAAACTCACCAAAATTTGCAAACATGTCAGAACCGGTGAAAAATTTCGTATTCTACAAGTTTCGCACATGGGCGTGGCAAAATGACTCGCTAGCGCCACCTAGAAAATTGGAAATGATTAGCCCCTCGTTCACGTTCAACCTACATGTACGAAATTTTCTGGGGACATGTATCGTATCAAGACGCACAAAAAAGCCTCAAGAACCCATAGCCTAAAGTCAACAGGAAGTCGGCCATTTTGAATTTTATGGCCATTTTTGGATGATTTACATACTTCGTACTTTAACGAACTCCTCCTAGGGATTTAGTCGGATCGACCTCAAATTTCTGCTGTGCCTTCTAAAGGCATTGACGATGAAAAGTTGTGCTATTTGCGCGTTTTCGTCAATGGGCGTGTCCGTGGCGTCGATGATTCGCAATGAAACAGGAAGTTGTTGTAACTTCAGTGTACATGCTCACATCCGGACCAAACTGTACATGTAGGATGAGAGTCCCGCCCTGAACACATGTACATGCCGACATTCACCCACAGTCATAGCGCCACCTGCTGGCAACAGAAAGTGACCTTTAACGAAGCAGCCCCCGCCGCACGTTTCACCTACGTGCACGAATTTTCTGTGGTACGTGTATCTTGTCCAGACGCACAAAAAAGTCTCTTGGAGCCATAGCCTAAACCCAACAGGAAGTCGGCCATTTTGAATTTTACGTCAAATTTTGGATGATTTACACACTTCGTACTTTAACGAACTCCTCCTAGGGATTTAGTCCGACCGACCTCAAATTTGTGCTGTGCCTTCTAAAGGCATTGAAGATGAAAAGTTGTGCTATTTGCAAGTTTTCGTCAATGGGCGTGTCCGTGGCGTGGCGTCAAAGATCAACTCTTCGCCATGACACGGAAGTTGTCGTAACTTCAGTGTACATGCTCACATCTGGACCAAACTGTACATGTAGGATGAGAGTCCCGCCCTGAACACATGTACATGCTGACATTCACAGACAGTCATAGCGCCACCTGCTGGCAACAGGAAGTGACTTTTAACGAAGCAGCCCCCGCCGCACGTTTTACCTACGTGCACGAATTTTCTGTGGTACGTGTATCTTGTCCAGACGCACAAAAAAGCCTCTTGGAGCGATGCCCTAAAATCAACAGGAAGTAGGCCATTTTGAATTTTACGTCAAATTTTGGATGATTTACACACTTCGTACTTTAACGAACTCCTCCTAGGGATTTAGTCCGACCGACTTCAAATTTGTGCTGTGCCTTCTAAAGGCATTGAAGATGAAAAGTTGTGCTATTTGCGAGTTTTCGTCAATGGGTGTGTCCGTGGCGTGGCGTCAGAGATCAAGTCTTCGCCATGACACAGGAAGTTGTTGTAACTTCAGTGTACATGCTCACATCTGAACCAAACTTTACGTGCTTGATAACTCTCCCACCCCGTTATGGAGGACCGATCCTGACACAGTCAGAAATAAATACAGAAATAAATAAATGCTCAATAAATAAATAAGCATCCAATTAAATACACAAAAAAATAAAGTAAATAAATAAATGTAGGTAGTAATTAAATTATACAAGGAGACATAAATGTATATATTTTAATTAGTGCCTTTACTATTCACCTTTGTTATAATTACCTTATTTGTTTATTCAACTTTATTTATTACAAATTTTTTAATGTATTTATTTGTGTGTGTTTTAATATTTTTGTCTGTTTTATTCTTCCTTTGTATTTATTTACCTTATTTATTTTCACCCATGGTATTTATTTCTGCCTGTCTTTTTTAAATTTTTGTATGCATTTCTGCCTCATTATGCAAATGAGGAGGGGCTGTGTCTCAAGGGGTCATCTTCTCTGCTATTGGTGGACCAGTCAGACAGGAGAGCTCCTACTCTGCCTGCAGACATCAACGATCTTGCCCCTCACACAGTCAGATGGCTTCCTTCAGTGCGCTGAGGTGTTTAACAACTCTGAAGACAATACTACCAGCAATGTCTTCCTTCTCTTTTCACGTAGACGCTCCGACAGACGGTGCTTTCAGTTTGCTGCATGCATGGACACAGAACTGCGGTACAGCACACAGTAACGATGAAATGTGTGCTGTTCTCACATTCTTCCTCTGTATGTACACATAAACAACAAGGCAGGGAAATATAAAAGGAATTTATTTTATTGTTTGGGTACATTATTGTTCAGTGTACATGCTCACATCTGAAACAAACTTTACGTGCTTGATAACTCTCCCACCCCGCAGACATCTACACGCCAACACCGATTTATATTCATAGCGGCAAGTGCTATGTAGCTCCACATAGGGGACACAGGAAGTGACATATAACACCTTCATGCGGCGTCATAACCGCGTAGCAAATTCACAGCCGCACCGGCAGAGCTCCAGAATATGCAACTCGGCCGGCTCACACGCGGACGCGCTTATAAGTGCGAGGGCCCGCCCAACGCTGCTTGCAGCTTTAATTCTTCACTTGATCTTCCTTTTGCACAGAGGAACCAATCTTTGCCACCCTGTTTTTGTCTTTAATACTAGATTCATTTTGATAGTGTAGTTATTTTCTTGTAGTTACCCTTGAGTTTTTTTTATTTTGTCTTCTCATCGCTGTTGCGTGTCTGCAGTCCACCAATGTGTGGGCAGTACTCCAGCTCCCTGTTGGCCAAGATTCTGTTGGTGCTGCTTGGTGCCCCCAAAGAGACTGGATCTAATTTGATTTTTTTTGGTGGCTGTCCCGGCGCATGCTAGGCAGTTCACTTTGCACATTGTACATTACTGTGTCACAGAAAACTGAAATGCAATTTGACATTTGTCAAAGCTTGTCATGTTGATTCTGTAATAGGTTAGGGGCATTGATTAAGCCAGCAGTACAAGCTTAACTTTACTTTTAGATTAACTACGTCTCTCTATTTATGAATATTTTTATGGCATGTTTGCCTTTTTAGACATTGTAGAATACAGAAAAGAGCTTGCTGGAAATGAGGGAAGAGAGAGCTGGGGGTAACATGCAACAAAGGTCTGTGGATGGACTTGAACCAGAGACTTTGTATGTACATAGTGAGCATCGTAAACCCCCAGGTTGCTGTGACAAGACTCTCTCTGACAAGACTCACAATCTGCCTAGCAGGGCTGGACTGGGACAAAAAATCGACACTGGCATTTTTGGTCCAGGCGGCCCACCAAAATGGGTCGGACATCTCTCACCAATAAAGCATAGTTGCTTTTAAGGGCTTAGATTAGGGGTTTGACAAAACTCTTAGCTCATGAGACTTGACACTGCACAAATAGTGGGGCCATGACAACAAGACAACAATATATTTTAATAAGCTTAGTATTTGGGGGGGGGGAGTGTATTGATGAAATAGTTGATAGGGGGGTCTGGGGGTACTCCCCCTGAAGATTTTAAACATTAAACACTTCATTTCCTGCATTCTGGAGACATTCTGGCTATCTTGTTATGCCATTTGTAAACTGAACCCTATAAATCATTGAGCTACATTTTAATTATTAAATATCATAGGCCATTAAATACAGTTATTATGATTTTTATAATTACTACTGATAATAATAAAAAAAATTGATTTATGAGATGGGTCTGGGTGTCCTCCCCATGAAAAATTTGGGCTTTTTTATTTCCTGCATTCTGGTGAATTTTTCTGCACCAATTAATTTAGGAAATGTCTTTATTTATATAAAAGGAAACACAAAAAAATAAAAATATAGTGTAATATATTTAATAATATAATTCCTCAATGATAAATGAATTCATTTTAATTCAGTTATAAACCCCTGCACCTTAATAGCTCAGCAGCTTTTCTGCTCATCTTCAAAACTTTCTGCACATGAAAAATCTCTCCCACATAGCATATCTGTGTTCACTGACATTTGCAGAATAACAATTTGAGATATAATATTATGAGATATAATGAGAATGAAAAGGCATTATATTTTAACAAAATCTACCCTGCGTTGTTGCTCTGCTGATATGGTAGTAGGCTGCTACACCCTTTAGACCGCCTGACAGACACAGAGCCGTCTGGGACTGTAATGGATGAGACGAGCTCACTGCTCTTCATCAGAGGTAGAAAACCGAAACTGAAAACACTTGTGATCAGACAGAAATATCCACACACATGTTCACTTCAGCACCTCTGATAAAGTGCAGCTCATAACCGCTTCAGAGGGAATTAAGCACCCTGGAGCAGAGAGACAGTCAAACAGAGCAAAGTGTCTCTGAGCGAGGGGGACAGAGACAGCAGAGAGAGCGACAGGTGTCTGTGTCGCGGTCAGGTGTGTCATGTTATTCTCTCACTACTTTGCGGCAGACTGTTAACCGTTTGTGTAAGTAGGCCTACATTGACTAGACGCTGACCGACAACATTCATATTTCAATGTTTTGATTACAATTTTGCTCGGGACAAATTAGTAGTCGCTGACAAGCCATTTCACTGGCCCATTTTTTAAAAAACAGTTATATAAATAAATAATTTACATTAGACCGGCCCCAAAGGTGCATCGGCCCAACGGGCATTTGCCCGGTATGCCAGATTACCAATCCAGCCCTGCTGCCTAGGCACACAGTGCATTTGTCTCCACATTTGTCCGTCAAATGAAGTAGTTATCAGTGTTACCTAAGACACAGTCTGCACTGAATACGAGAGCCCGTTAACTCCAAAGCACTGCTTTCTGCAACTGGGCTGGATCAAGGTCGGCGACGTTCACACTTTAAACAAACTGTACCAGAGTTAGTTTGGAACCAGACCGACAACACCTCTTCAAGGTCTCGGTACGCTTGTTTGGTCTGTTTTTGGTGCCTGCCGGAGTGCAATTGCTGCATTCATACCTGCCCGAAGGAACTCTAGTGCGAACACTGTCCATCAAGATGACCGAGCCCTCATTTATAATATTATTTTTAATATATTATCATTTGTAAATTGGATATACAAACCTGAAAAGTATGTTTTGATTTGGAAAAAAGTCTCTCTGTCTTGATGTGATAATATCGAAATGGAAATGGAGCTCCAGTGCCAGCAGCTTAAAAGATGTTCTTTTAGAATAGAAAATTTACCCTCCAATATATAACAACTTCCCAATAAAGTGAACGAGCCAGAATATAAAATAGCATGTTTTTCCTGTCTAATGTTTTATAAATATGCTGGAGAGGCTGCATGCAGGATCAGGGTAGATAGGGTTGTCTCTGTCACTCTTTCTGTTGAAACGAGAAATGGTGAAACCGCAGAATTACAAAATATCGCAAGAGCTGAGATATGACACACTACTCCTGTGCTGTTTATGGTGATGAAGCTCTTGTTTTGCCTCTCATGTTGAAAGTCGTGGTTTTATCAGTTCTTGTAAAATGTCCTCTCTCTCTTTCTTTCTCTCTTTCTTTTTATATTATATATTTCTGCAGTGTCACAAAGTCATATTCTAGCACATTCTTGGCCTGAGAGAAGCAAGCAATTCATGTCTGCTCTGAAAGACCATCTTTTATCCGTATATGTCATATAGGATTCCTCTTACGCCCCACCAGCTCTGCTTCCAAATGTAAACACCGCTCACTATTTATAGAAAATCAGCCTCAGTCTCCTGTAAAACCTGCGGCTTTTCAATAAATGTCAGCTTTTCAGGAATACAGGAAAAACTGCCTTGAGTTCCTGTTGAAGTCCATACATTCCTCTGTCACCAGTTTGATTTTTGAATGAATTGCAATTCTGATGATTTGAATTTTCAAATCCGGCTGCAAACAACATATTGAATAATTAGTGGACAAAGTAATTTTAACAGGAATATGCCCACGTATGTATCTAACTAACCAGCGCAGAGCCGGATTTAGATTTCCCATAAAGGATAAACCTGGCTTCTGTAACTGGGGTAACTGATAACGCCGTCTTCTCTGTCACTCACACACACACACACATTTATTATATATATATATATATATATATATATATATATATATATATATATATATATAATATATATATATATATATATATATATATATATATATATATATATATATATATATATATATATATATATATATATATATATATTGTTACTCATGGGGAAAGTAACAGCTGAGCAACTATTTGTTATTTATTGATGTGATTTAGAAGAGTAATCTCGTTACTGAGCTCCTGCTCGTGTACACTGATTTACAGAAACCTCGTTATTTAAGTGCATGTAAATGAATTGATTGAAATGTGTTCAGGGGGTGTAGGGGTATGTTCAAATTGATTAATGACATTCCACTCAGCTGGTAGCTGTCAGCCGGATTTTCATTTTATTGTTTTCTGCAGTTGGATGAAAACAGCTACAGTTTCTCTCTCTTTCTGTCTTCCAGTTCAGTCAAGTGCAACTCAAATCGGTGCCCTAATAAATCTTTGCTGTGGATTTAAGAGTGGATTCCAGTAACTCACTTTCTCTCCTCTTTCCTCCTTAGGCTCGTAACGTAAACACAGGAGAGCTGGCGGCTATCAAAGTCATCAAACTGGAACCCGGTGAGTAATCTCAGCTTTCTTTCTATTCCTCTATCTCCCTTCTCGCTGGTGTTTCTTCCTCTCTATCCCTATATCCGTTTTTCCATCAATCACATGGTCGTCCTTTGTCTCCTTTTTTCACAAACCTCCTTCCCACACTATCCCCTTTTCACTACAATTGCATATCCTTTCCCTTCTAACATGGTCCTGTTTCGTTACCCATGCATTATTTCCCCTCCCTTGCACTGGTTTCCATCTTCTCCTCAACTAAAGAAAGGAAAACATTAAAACAACAAACTTCAGTTCCAGTTCCAGGAAGTGTGGAAATGTATCATCACACTGTTGCTAAATCATTAAACTCATTAAGTGTGGAATAAAAAAAAGGGAAATATGTTGAAACCCGGTCTGCAACTTTCCATCCTTTTGGACTAATTTCAAAATAATGTGTGTGTGTGTGTGTGTACATATGTGTTCGTTCCAGGTGAGGACTTTGCTGTCGTACAGCAGGAGATTATAATGATGAAGGACTGTAAACACTCCAACATCGTAGCCTATTTTGGCAGTTATCTCCGGTAAGTGTGTGTGTGTGTGTGTGTTTGTGAGGAAGTAAAAGACAGATGGAGGTGTGTGAGGGGGAAAGTACTTGTGTGAGACGTTGTGTGAAGGTGTATTGACACAGTGTTGTCTGTGTGTGTGTGCAGGAGAGATAAGTTATGGATCAGTATGGAGTACTGTGGAGGAGGTTCTCTGCAGGATATTTATCACGGTAAGAATAACATGCGCTCAAACACACACATCTGTTTTCATCTTAACCGTTCTGTTTTTTTTTTTTTTCTCACTCTGTGATATCTTTCCATCTCTCTCTTTTTCTCTCTCTTCCTTGTTTCACTGCTCCAGTAACCGGGCCTCTATCAGAGTCACAGATAGCCTACATGTCACGGGAGACCCTGCAGGTAGCGTATACAGTATATTCATTGTGTACAGTGTAGTTGTATTTTTAAACAGGAGGGGGGGGGGGGGTAAACAGAGAGGCATATTTTGGGAGATTAGTCCTCTGCTTAGCTGCTTGAATTTTCCTTTGTGTATAATGATGAGAAAACAGACACCAAAATTATTATGACCATCAGGACCTGAACTGTTTATTGGCTTCATGCTAACACTTTAGCTTTTACTGTGGTTCGCGAGAGTTGACTACTAGCTGTGCATCAATCAAATCAGAAAACTACCATATCCAAATTGTGTTCTACATATGCATTTTAAAATTGAAATTGTATCCATTCAAGTTGAAAAATGAATTGGAAGTAAGTAAATACTGAGACAAAACTGGAATTATTCCCCAAACCACAACAGCTGCACACACTTAAAGAGGAAACCCTGTAAAGCATTAGCATTGTATAGTTAGCCAGTCTTCTAGCAGAGACACAGATGATAAGTCTGTGCTGCTCCCAAACATTTGATTTTCATTCAACCAACAGTCGGTTCTGGTGAAAAAATATCTAAATATTGCTATTTAGAAATATTTTAAATATATGTTCTATTCTGTTTTTCAGTGCCCTTTTGGTATTTTGATCACATGACAGTTTCCTTTTCCCTTCAACAACAGCCAATAACACCAGCTGCTGTGTTCTTCTGTTTACAGGGTTTATACTATCTACACAATAAAGGCAAAATGCACAGAGACATTAAGGTGAGTTTGGAGAAAACTGTATGGAATACACATGTCAGCTACACTTTCAAATCTAAAGGCCTTTCCATGTCACACGTCAATTGTAAAATTAAATTCACTGTATGTGAATTTCTGTGGGAAGGGTGGACAAAATATTGTTGTGTTGCAAAGGTAACTCTGGTAATCATTCATTATAATTCATGATAAATAAATGATAATTCATCAAACTCAGTAAGAGAGTAGCAGCACATGCATTTAGTGATGTCGAAAATTGATCTCCAAATTATTGTGGAGACACAGCTGAGGGTGTTTCTGACAGGGGAAAGGATTATTGATTCATACCTGCAGGCTACATTGATCAAATGACAAACCTTTTTGCAAACCACTTCTCAAGATCATCAGAATTGGCCTGAAATGTGATTACTTGTGTTGGATCCTGATGCGTGGCGTGTTTGTCTCTTACAGGGAGCCAACATCCTCCTGACAGACAACGGCTATGTTAAACTAGGTGAGAGGAACGCGCAAGACTTCTGCAATTACCTTCCCCTTCAAAAGACTGAAACTGAATTATTGACTCTGTTTCCTTCTCTCTCTCCTCCATGTCTTCTCATGTTCTCCCTTCATATAATAATTTCTGTTCTGACTTTCCAACATATTTATTTATTTATCCATTATCACGTTCCTTCTCTTTCACCCTTCATTTGCTCTCCCTTTTTAATTATTTAACTCCTCCCCCTCTATTATTCTCACACTTCCTTTTTCCCGTACTTCTTTTTTTCTCTTCTCTCCTTTCTCTGTAGCTGACTTTGGTGTATCGGCCCAGATCACAGCAACTCTAGCCAAGAGAAAGTCATTTATTGGAACGCCATACTGGTAAGTTGTGCATGTTTTTCTATTGTCAGTTCGCTTCTTGGATATGCAAGTAGTGCGAATATGTAAAATCCAAGTCATGCTACAGGAATATACCAGTCTGCATGTTTAGTGTATGTTTGCATCAGTTGATGGTTTCAGCGCTGTAGTGGAATCAGACTATTCACCCCTTTACAAAAGCTTAACAAACCAGGAAGGAGAGTCATGGAAAAGTCAGAGTTTAACATCAGGGTCATAATGGGGCCCTTGTGTGCTGCAGCCAGAGAGAAATACTGTAGACAATTCAAATTCTGTTCGTGTGTAGCTGCTTAATTGTCCCGATTTAGAATTTGATAAAAATGATTAAAATTTTACTCCTGTTCTCTCCCTCTTTTCTTGTTTTATGCCATCCTTCTCTCTCTCTCTCTCTCTCTCTCTCTCTTTCTCTGTTTCTTTCTCTCTGTCTCTATCTCCATAGGATGGCTCCAGAGGTAGCAGCAGTAGAGAGGAAAGGAGGTTACAACCAGCTGTGTGATATCTGGGCTGTGGGCATTACTGCAATAGAGCTGGCAGAATTACAGCCACCCATGTTTGATCTGCACCCCATGAGGTAGAGGATTGCGTGTGTGTGTGTGTGTGTGTGAGTGTGTGTGTGTTTGGTCGGGCTGTGATAGTGTCATGACAGCAGAGCAGACCTGCAGTGGATGTGGAACAATGTTAGAAAGAAAAAGAAAGGACTACGTTTATATGTGAGAATTAAATTCGTACCTCACATTGTGATTGGAGCAGAGACATTCCAGTATCAGTGTTTGTCCTGGAGTGGACGGCACATCTGTTTTGATCTTGTAATTATAACTGCATGGTATGAAGCTCTTTCATCACTATATAACTGCACTCTGCTGGAAGGACGTGAGTTTAAATTTTTGTCTCTGTTTTTCCACAGGGCTCTCTTCTTAATGACCAAGAGTAATTTCCAGCCTCCAAAGTTGAAAGATAAAGTCAAGTGGTAAGAGACGACCCTGCCCATGATGTCTTTGTCTTTCTCACTTGTCTTTCTTTGCCATAATCAGCCACTGAGATACATTTACTCTAGATGGAACACCCTACTTTTAAGATCACCCAGTTTTTTCAACTCTGTGCCTGGCGACGGACAAAAGATTAACACTTTCCCTTTTTTTCTCTGTCATTGTCTCTCTGCTGGACGACAGGACAAATAACTTCCACCATTTTGTCAAACTAGCCCTGACCAAGAACCCAAAGAAGAGGCCCACAGCTGAGAAGTTGTTGCAGGTGAGCACTTAAACAACATATTTACAGTTCTTTAAAACAAACTGATTGGATGATCTTACTCTAAGTAGGGTTACACATCCCAGCTATACTGTTATTTATGGATACCCACTGTCGATCAGTGCATTTCCACAATAAAGCTTATCTTGGAGTTAAAGGCAGGTGTGGAAAAAATGTTGTAAGGATACTTTCAAAAATAGATGTTATCAATTCATAAAAATAGAAAGTGAGAGAACAGAAGAAAAATCTAAATCAAATCAATATTCGCTGTGACAACCCTTTGCCTTCAAAACAGCATCAATTCTTCTAGGTACACTTGCAAAAGAAAGTCAGAGTTTGTAGACATATCCTCAAACGATGGTGCAGAAAAATGGCACCAGGTCAAAATATGATATTTTTGGCTTTAGCAAGAAGCAGTTTGTTTACCAAAGGGCTGGCTTGGGGATTTAGCCAGAATGAACAGTCTCCTCAATGCTGAGAAGTAAAGGCAAATACTCATTTATCATGCAATACCATCAGGGTTATTATGGTCTTATTGCCCCCAAATTTATTCTGCCACACGACAACGACCCTAAAACATAAAGCGAAAGTTATTAAGAACTGTCTTCAGCATTAAGAAGAACAAGGAGTCCTGGAAGTGATGGTGTGGCCCCTACAGAGCCCTGATCCCAACATCATTGAGTCTTTCTGGGATTACATGAAGAGAGAGAAACAACTGAGGCTGCCTAAATCCACACGAGGACTGTGGATAGTTGATAAGATGTTTGGACCAAACTACCTGCCGAGTTCCTTCAAAAACTATGTGCATGTGTGCCCCGAGGAATTAATTTTGAAGGCAAAGGGTGGTCACAAAATATTGATTTGATCTCAATTATTTTTCTCTCTTCATTTAATTTATATTTATCAATTAATAAAATGTACTCTATTAATGTTTCTAATTTTGAAAGCATTTTTACACACCTGCCTAAAATGTTTGCACAGTACATTAACTACAGTGGTTCAGCCCAGATGGCTTGGAATATATACCAGGTGTATGCTTCCACATAAACTGGACTAACAACCAGTGCACAATGTAAATAGCAGAAGCCAGGCATAAATCCGCTTGCTGCTCTGTAGTCATATTGATTCACAAGTTGTCGGCTGTTACTTTCATTGTCACTAGTGCCACAGCAATTAGTCACTGATTAATAAGCCTGTCAAAAGATAAAATGTTAATCTCTTGTATGACAGCTTTGATAAAGTCATTTTAGTTATTTGTCAAGCAAAACAGCTAACATCTGTCAAGGCTTCTCACACTTAAATACTTGAATACCTATGGGTTATTTAAGTTTTGGTCATTTTAACCCATCACTCTTATTGGCTCCCTCTCTTGTCTGTCTTCCAGCACCCTTTTGTGTCCCAGCCTCTCAGCAGGACGCTGGCAATAGAGCTGCTGGACAAAGCCAACAACCCCGACCACAGCACCTACAATGACTTCGATGATGATGACCCTGAACCAGAGGTAACCTTTGACCTTCTCAGGTTTTGCTTCCAAAATTAAAAAGAAGTGTCATCAAGCTTGTAGACAGGTCAACAAGAGTAGTGATTATGTTTTGCTGGGTCTCGCTTCTTTTCCTTCCCTTCAAATCGTTCCTTGCTCTCTCATTAAATTCCTTCTTAATCAGCCACCATTCACGCTTTCGCCTCAACCCTCAGTCCCTCTTTTCCCCCGACACATGTGACTCATCTTTCTGCTCTTTGTTCTTCTCCTCCTCCCTCTTTCTTTTCCTTGGCTTCTCTGGGCTCTTCTTCTTTCACTGCTTTTCCTACTCTTTGTCTGTCACTTCCCTCTCCTTGGCTTTTATCTTTCCTTCTGCTCATCTTCTTCCTCTTTCCTCTTCGTCTCTTCCTCTTTGTAGCACTTCTCCTTTCTCTCTACCTTTCTCATCTCCTTTCTCCTCCCTTCCTTTTTTTTCCTCTCCTTCTTGTCTCCATCCCCCATCCTCTACCTCCTCCTCAGTTTAAGTACAGGGGTCATTTCCTACCCATAAGTCCTGGTGCTCGACGTGCACCCCGTTTTGCAGCTCGTAGGAAGGTACCAGTGTGGGCTGTGGTGTCTGCAGTGACAGAATTCTAACACAAACTGTACTGTCGGTTGTTTCTTCACTTGTGGGACGACCACAGAACTGAATGAATAGAAACTGGATTTCCATTCAGTTCAGTGTCTGCTGGTGCTGTCATGGAAACTGGCATTGGCATGTGATTTTCAGCCGGTTGATGGATTACGTGGCAGTTCTAGAGATAGCTAAACATGCCGGTGAGCAAGCAAGTAAAATTAACGCTTTCCTGTTGATATGCACATCAGCTGGTGTAGTTATTTTTATATAATCACAAGATTACAATTATAAGACAGTATAAAATCACAGTTGTAGTTGACTTTTAGGTTAGAAAAATACAAACATTTCATTGACCTAGACATTTAGACATTTTGGCCTGATGGAGAACACACTGCCATCGATTTTTAGTATAGCTATCGTTGTAGCTGTTGTTTTGTTGTTAGTAGTATTCAGTTTGGGAAATAGTCACAGACGTGATATCACTCTCATGTCTGTGCAGTAAATATAAAGCCACAGCCAGCGGCTTAGGTTAGCAAAACAACTGGAAATGGGGGAAAAAAGGTCACTAATTAACACATTATATCTATTTTCTTTTTTTAAGTTAACTGTGGTTCTAGGAGGGGGGCGGGTTTTGTGCTGATTTTGTTATCTTTGTATAAACCAGACTAGTTGTTTCCAGTCTTCATCCTATGCTATGCTAACCGCCTGCTGGTCTGACACTCGGCAAGAATACAAATAAACATATTTCCTAATATGTCAAACTATTCCTTTAATTTCAACATAGCTGTAATGAAAATTGCAACTATACAGGGACATGCACTGACCACTCAATGCTCACTTCCATGACAGCATTATTGCCATCTTGGCTAAACAACAGCAGATCACTAAATGTCTTCATGTCTTCAATGAGGATCAGCTCTTTTCATTCTAGTTCTGTGGGCAGCTGGCTGATAAAGAAATGGCTCAATTCATGAAGATGGCTAACAAAGTGTGACATCCTCTCACTCCTTGAAAAATGCATCTAAACCACGTCCAGGTGAAATGGTATTTGCAAACAAATATTTTTGGTTTGTTTTTATCCACTGCAGAGCTAGAGAGAGAGGCAGGGTTTCTCACTTTAAATAAAAACCTGGCTTTAATTAAGGAACTTTTGTCTTTGAACATCAGTGGTACAGTAAAGGCTGCCCATCTGTTACTCCAAGCAACTAAAAATAGACAGTAAGCATTGTTTTACCCAACTCTGATTAAAAGATCAAAATCTTTCCATTTGGCAGTTTGGAAACACAGGATACAGGATGCATTTTGAAAAGGCTGGCGAGTTATCAAATATGTCATTTAATGGAAGCCATCTTCATCCATTACAGTTACTAACCTTAAGTTGTGTGTTAAGATAATGAACTTTATTTTACCTTTTTAAGAGGTTGTTTTTCAAATTTGACAAATCTGTTAGAGGGACTGTGCTACATCTGTGGCTTTGATAGATGCATTTTTGTATGGTTTGTCTTTCTCCAGTGCTTTACAAGCATGGTTTGAGGTTGCTGTGGTTTTAGCTTTTCTACAAGGACGAGTTTACATCTTAAGATTAAATACTGACGGCATGAAGTCAAGTACAGTTTGGAAATACAGTATCTCTGTGCAGCCTGCTGTGGTTTAATTTGTGAATGACCAGTTGTACTGCACAATGGTCATGAGTCAGTATTCAACTTCTGTTATTTCCAAAGGAAACTAGCAAATAGCATCACATACAATAGCTGACTTATAGTATTTTAATGGACAAGGCATTAACTAGGCTAGATTGCAGGCCAGTGGATAATGTGCGAGGCCAAGACTGCTGGGGTCAGCTATTTGCCACCTACTATAATATATATGTTCAAGGAACTGTATGACCCCATCCACACTACTGCGTTTTCGTTTTATAACTGAGACATTTTGCTACGTTTGCACCTCCCTTCCAGACTAAAACAGCAAAAAGGAAGACCTAAAATGGAGCAGTTTGAAAATGCTGCTGACCCTGTTTTTTGTTTTAAAACTCCGGGTAGCGTTTTAGTGCTCCCAGTTTGTTTTCCACCGCCACAGCCACTTTTAACTCCCGTGTTACATTCAGAAAGAGTCCCAGCTCGTTATTGGTCCACGACAAAAAAAAATTCTGGTGCGGTTCTTTGTCTGTTGTAGACCTACTTTATTCTTTCACCAAATCTTCTGTAACTAACTTACGGAAGAGAGAGACCATCTGCTTCATGTTTACACCAGCATGCACGTGCCCACTATACGTGAACGGCCGCTAGATGTGCGTTTTAATGTAGATGGAGATCAACTCTGATAAGCAGCTAAAACTCTGGTGTATTTAGAATGTATTCATTTTAAGGGAAAACGGAGTAGTATAGATGTATCTTATACTACCCAATGTATAGAGCAGATGTTACCATGAGGACTGTTTCAGCACTTATGCGAAACATTGAGATTGTTGCCAGGGAAGGTTTGTGTTTTCCGTCCACTGTGTTGCTATGTTTTGGTTGTCTTGTTGCAGAGTGCGGCTGCCTGTTTTGCTGTGTCATCAAATCCCTCCCACAGGAAATGGCAGAGGAATTATGTTTTTTTTTTACCCATTGTAATCTTCTCAAGTACTGTGTCAACTACTACACTGTGTATTTGACAGTGTGTTTGTGTGTGTCTTTCTTTTTCCTGATAGTCTCCGGTCTCTGTTCCTCATCGTATTCGTTCCACCAGCAGGAGCACAAGGGAGGGAAAGACGCTGTCAGAGATTAACTGTGAGTTCACACACATGGTCAACATAAACAGCTACATTTTCAGTCAGAAAACTCACCCCTTTCTCTGTCTCTTACTTTTGTCTTTCTCAGTTGGTCAGGTGAAGTTTGATCCTCCATTGAGAAAAGAGACTGAACCTCATCATGAACCAGTGAGTTATTAGCTGTGTGTGTGTGTGTGTGTGTGTGTGTGTGTGAGGTAGAGTGTGCTGTGTAATTGTCACTTCACCAGTACAAGCATGGCTGATCTTCACCTAATCACAGGAAGCACCCTGACCAGCCCATGTTGTTGAACCAAACATGAAGCCCATCCACATAGTTCACTTTGGTAGTTTCAAAATTGAGGCGTTTCAAGTGGAGATGTCAGATTCTCAGAAGAAATCAGATTACTGACCAGCTGCATTCAAGCAAGTTCATTTCTTCTTTGATTTATTTCCTACCGTAACCTGATTTTTCCAGTTACCTGGTTTCTTGCATGCATGTAAGCTTGAGATTGTGGATTCAAGCAGCTGAAATGAGTTTCCTTTGCAGTGTGTCTGGGCTCTAATTTAAGGACAGGGTGAGGAGCCTAGATGCCCACTAAGAGCTCAGAGTAGAACCACTTCAAAAGTTCCAGTTGAGGTAGCACAGGGATCTGATCATCATGCCTCCTGGGTGCATTCTGAGCATGTCCAAATCAAAGGAGACCCCTAGATAGACCCAGAACATGCTGGAAAGATAATCTGACCCAGCTGGCCTAGAGCGTGGCTTGGGAGAACAACTACATCTGAGCTATCTTGCTTAACATGATGCCACCAAGACTCAGACCTGGATAAACATCAGAAAGTGACACTGACTGACAGCCAGCAGGCTTCAATACAGAAACAACAAGACCTGTGAACTGTGAAGCACTGCAAGTATTAGACTTCTTGCTATAGTGTCTCATGTACAAGCATGGATAGACACGTGTCTGCCAGGTTTGCTAGAATTCGAAGAGCAGATGTCGTGTCCTTGCTTTTTGTTAATGTGAAAAGTTAGTTTAGTTGCTTGTCAAGTTGATTTTCTAGAAACTAAAGCTGGTTCTGTTGTTGCTCATCACTTTTAGAAAAGCTGAAAGCAGTTTTACTTGCGGACAAATGGGATGGTGCAGGGTTCATGCACAACCACAGCATCTTGCTAAAGTCCTCCACTCCCTCACTCCCTCCCAGATTTTCCTGTCTTTCATTTGCACTTGCACTTTTTCCACGAACTCCCTTTTATAATCCTCCTCCCTTCAAGTCCGCTAAGAAAATCCTTTGCTCTCTGCCTCCATGGACCTTGGGTTCTTTGCGACATTCGTCTACATTCATCCCGTTATGCTTCAATTTCTACCCTCTCCTTGAAAGTAATATAATAACATGGGGCCTGTCTTTGTTTTGCTGACCAGTGTGGTTTTATCTCTCATAGTAGGATTTTAAAATCAATAAATCATTACCGCATTAATATTGTTATATATTATTGTAACACAATTACCATCCCCAAATTGATTAGTAGGAGGATTTCATGGCATCTTTGCTCAAAAGAGATGGCTGAATGACTGGAGTAATCTGCAGCATGTTTAACCTCTTGTGTAATACTAAACAAAAAACAAACACAACCATAGCGACACACTGGAACCTGGCTTAAGGTAACAGGTGGTCTTAATTTAAAGAAATAATACCAAGTATACGACTGAAATAAGACAGAGGCTACTGAGTGTCTCATTTGTTCACTGAAGGAGGATACAAAGGTATCTATATTTTTAAAGCTTCACATGGCACCCATCATATATTAATGTCATTAATTAATGTCTCTCCTCCTTAGTTTTGCCGACTTTAAACCCCCATCAATATCCGTTTACTCCATCCCTCCTTCCTTCAGTCTCTACCCCCATCCATTCCCTCTTCTCTTCTGATTAATATGTCCCTCCTTCTCTGTCTTGCTGATCCACGGACTTCAGAGCCCGTTTTTTGCCCTTAATCCATTTTTTATCCATCATCCTCTCTCTTGCATCCATGTCTCCATTCCTCCCCGTTCCCTCCATCAGTCCAGGTTAATGTATTAACTGAGGTCTCTCTCGCTCTGTCTTGCTGACCAGTGTGATTCTGAGCCCTATCTGGACTGTGTTGAGGAGCACTACTATACCGCGAGATCTAATCTGGTAGTACTCTTTCTATCAGTCTCTCTCTCTTTCGGCCTCTCCCTCTGTCCAGATACATTGGCTTTTTTTATATTTTCAATCTGTCTTTATTTCTCTAACTTTTATGTCGTCTCTTTTTATACCTCCGTCTCACTCTCTCCATATTTCTCTTTCATTCTTCACCTGTTTCTGAAGGACAAGTCCTTGTCCTTCCATTGGCTCTCTCGCTTCCTGAGCAATTGCTGTCTGTTTAATTTTTTTTTTTTTTCCATTTCTAGAGTACTGATTGTTGTGGCTGCTCCATGTCCAACATGTATTTTTGTTCACTTTCACAGTTTCACCATCTCTTCTGCTCCATCCATCTGTTTCTGTTCATTTTCTTTTTCATTTTCCAGGCTTGGCTTTTGCCTCACTAACTGGTGTTGTAGTTGTCATAGTGAAAAGAGTCTGTAGTGATGTTGTTCTTTTTTTTTTGTTTTCAGATATACGTACAATACATGTTTTCACGCACACATTGCAATCAGTCCAATTAAATTGAACATCTTGGTTTTTTTGCGTTAAATATGAAGTTTGTGTGTGACAAACGCACACAGGCGAAGGTCAGAGGTCAGATTGACTTATGGAGCTGCACTGCTGAAGGCTGGTAGTGATGCCTTGACTCAAGGACATTTGGGTTTGAAAATAGACATTCCTACTCACAGACTTAATACTTTTGGATCGAAATTTATAAACATACACACTCAGCCTTTTAATGTTTGCTGTATTGTACCTGATATTTGTTTGACGTATCTCTCTCTATAGAATGGCTCTTTTCCATATACTACTAATTAAATGTCCTCTAACTTCTTACGTCCTGTAGTTGACCAGAGCAGTGAGGCCTTTTCGTGTGTGTGTGTGTGTGTGTGTGTGTGTGTGCGCGCATCGTGTTTGTGTGTATCTGTTCCTTTGCAGTACGTGTGTTTCCCTCTGCACGCTTGTTGCATTAAGTCATTATCTTTCACAAATGTTTTTGTGACACAATGCTGCTTTCACATTGTGGCTTTACATAATAGATGCCAAACCAAGTTTTCATTCACTTCCGTCAGAGAATGGTGCTAAACTCAGCCAGTGCTGCTCCTTGTCAGCTTGCACCTTAATCAACTTGCAGCTGCTTTGAAAGGTGCTGCAGGAACGTAAAAACTATGAGTAATGAATCATAATTATCCAGCACACACTCAAGAAACTTTACTGAGTTGGCTTATCTGTCACACTGTTGCTATATTGAATGTGTGCAGATTTAGAAACAACACTTCCTGACTTCATATTGAAGATTCATTGTTTAAACTGTCTAAAACAGTGGTTCCCCACCCCGGCGTCACAACCCCCCCACTAATACCAACTTTTGTGTTATAACACCTAAGCAGATATGGAACAGAAACTAAGCAGGGTGACTGCAGGTATCGTATCAAGCTGATATTTTTGTTACTTCTTGAGCAGGAATTCCTGATAGTAGGACTCAGGAGTGCAGAAAAATCTTACCATGAAGGGGGGAAAAAAACAGACACTGCCACTTTTGTTACTTATCTTAAAACTAAAAATGTAAAAACTATGGAGAAGACAAGAGGGAATTGCTGTCGTGGTTAACATCTTATTCTTTTTTTTTTGGCCACAATGTGAACTCAGCAAGAGTCAAATCTATACATACAGTTAGCCACAGGCTCACTATGTGCATCTGTGTACGTCTCTGGTTGTGAATTAGACTTATGGTGAAATTGCTGTTTTATTGGGGACATTAATATTTATAGCAGGCTGTCATAACTGGCACCACTGCCGCTACAGTAGCAGTCCCCTGCAGTAATTTTGCAATTGAACAGGGTTTCAGTTGTTGTCATTTTTTCACTGTTGTGTGTATTGTGGCACTTGGCTAAGATCTTCAGGCCTGTTTCCGTTCCTGGACAAATCAAATACAAAGCACCTTTTTTAAATGAGCTGGTTATGAAAGGAATATATCGCAGTAGGTAATGTAATTTGTTTGTCCTGTAGGACTTGCAGTTGGAGTACGGGCATGATTCAAGTCTACTGGGAGGAAATAAGTAAGTCTCTCGTTCACTATCCTTTTGTGTCTCTCTCTCTTTCTTATTTTCTCTCGTCTTGCTTATTTCTTTCTCTACACTTCCATCCCTTTATCTCTCCAGTGCTTCAATGTTACCCCATTCTTTCATCGACTGTGACAAAAGAGAGGAAGGGAGTGCCAGAATGTGAGAGATGGAGTTTTCAAGCTGTACTTCTGATGATTTATTCATAATTGCAGCTTGAGGATGTTCTGTAAACTGTGTGTTTGTATGAGCTTTCTGCTTTTAAGTGTGTTTTATAAGCAGGAAAGCACAGGTTCAGATCAGGGCTCTAGAATGTTCTCCACAGTCTGGCAAGGACTAAAAAACCTTTCTCTCATTTATCTTAATCATGTTCTGTCGTTTATACTTTTCTCTTCACTTGTCTGACAAACAGGAGTCTTCTCAAATCTGTGGAGGAGGAGCTAAAGCAGAGGTAAGTCAGACCCTTCTCACGTCCTGATTCACCCGGGGTCTTGTTTGCCGGTGTCCTAACCGCACCCACCCATCAGCCAATCATTGTGAATGGCAGGACCAGTCTTGGCCAATCACACGCAACTAACGCTGTTGTAAATGACTCCAGGCTGTCACGGCTCTCAGCACTTTGGATTCTTGTGGGTTTTATTTTCCCACTGCTGCTTGCTTCACGCTTTGATGTGATCAGAGAAAAGGCTGTGCTTCATAGGAGCTTCCTGCAGAGCATGGCTTACACAGACACACACACACACACACACACACACACACACACACACATACACATACACTTTGCACTCTCATGTGTGCATTCGCAAACACACATGCACGTGTACGCAGTTTTTTTTTTTTGTTGGTTTTTTTTTAGCCAAAAGCTTTAGTGGGTGTCTTTAGCAGTTTTACTGGCAAGTACATGGAGAAATTATTTTTACTTTACCTGGGGAAAAAAACGATGATCACCATTCTTGTGCTTTGCTCTTTTATATGAGACAATCTGATGCGACAAATGTGTTTCACTGAAATGTTTGGTATGCACAGTAACAAAGATACAGAGAGTTTTCACATCTACAAACTTATGGTACAGAGTTATCCTCTAAAAATTCCCTTTTAGGCGTTAGAGGTTAACTTTGAGTGTTTTGTTTCCCTGCAAATGTTTATTGTGTAAAAGCCAGGTCTGTGGCTCCATGGTTTACATATATTATCTAGATAATGTTAAAGTTAAAAGTACTGTATAGCTACACACTTAAAATGTAGTTTCTTTAGTTTGAGTTGCTCCCAGTTTTTATGCCCTTTGGTCTTCTTTGGTAGACAGAGGTAGTAATAGTAGTGGAGTAGATAACGGTAACCTTGTTTCAGTCTTTGGGGTTATATCATCTCCTGTTTTAGACCTTTAGTTTTTAGTGCCTCTGAGGTTGATGTTAATATGCAGTAGGAACACATGGCAGACTGTCACAACAGTCACCTGAAAAGTAGAGGAAAGTGCCTATTTTTAAATTATTTTTTTTAACTTAGCTGCAGCAGACAGGTGTTAATTAATCTCATGAGGTAAACCCAACCCCTCTAGTATTCCCAAGGAGGATAAAACTACTAATTTATTTACAGATGTTTTTAGACCTTAGACCGGCTCTAGGCTTACTGTATCTAAGTACAAGAAAAAGATTTGAATACTGTTTGTGGCATGGGATTGAAGATTTTAATTGGATTGCATAAATGTACAGTATATTCATTTTGAATGGATGTTTTTAGAAATGTAACTACCTTGAAAAGTTGTCCTTTAGGCAAATATTTTAGAAAGGCTTTGCTATTACTGTAAATTCTCAAATAAATTGTTCACCAATGTTTGCCATAGTTAACGGCTTAGTTTCCAAAAAAAGCTGGGCTGTGGCTGGCACGAACAAATAAAAGGCTGGTCACTAATAAAGGCCCAATTACAAACCTTCAAGAAGGAGCAAAATTACCTGTTATGTATATCTCATTGTCACATTTCTCTTTACAGAAGTACTGCTTTTAATTAATTAAAGCTGTTGTTCTAATCAGTTAAGCTACTGTCATGAAACTCCACACTTATTCCACAGATATTTCACCTTAAAAACCTTCCAGTTGCCCCTTTCCTGATAGACTTTTATTGTGAAACATCTGCAGTAGGTGTTGAGTTTTCATAGACTAGAGTTTGTCAATTCACTGTCAACTAGACGGTTGTTGACGGCAAGTTAAAAGCGACTGCAGCAGGGTGGTGAGTATCATATGACTCTGTTGTACTGATTGAATTAAGGCTGTGGAAATAAATTGAACATGGAGGAGGTGCTGAGTTTACAGTGGCAAACTAGAAAACTATTCCTAACTTAGAAAACATCTAAGTCTAATCTAATTTAAGTCTTCAAATAATGAGATAAATATATATTTGAGAATTTACAGGATATAAATTACGGTAAAGTTGCTGTGAATTTGCTGATTAGAGGTTAAGTTTACTGTAGTGGGGTGTGTAGATCTGTAAGGACTGTATAGGTTTTAACAGTACAGTAGAGTTTAGAAGTGTCTGGTTGTAGAAGTAATCAGCGGCACGTCGTGGCTGTTGCCTGGATGTTCGGGTGTGTAGAAATGATGGGAAATCCATTGATTTATTGATCGTGTTGGGGGATCTTTTTTGTTTGGATCTGTTCAGTCCTTTCAGATCTGCCCAGGGTTTAAGGGTTAGACGTAGTTTGTGGACCAAGCTTCACTTAGCTCACCCTCCCCTTTTCCTTTCTTCCTCTATCCTCTTCCACCTCCTCCTCCTCCTGTTGTCATCTCCTACCTTCTTTGCTTGCACCCTTTCTCCCTTAATCTCCCCCGCTTATACTCTCCCTACCTCAACCCTCTATTTCTATCCTCTTCCTCCCCTTCTCCCATCCCTCCCTTCTCCCGCCTATCTTCACCTCCTCTCCCAGGGGCCATATGGCACACTTAGGGGATGATGAGGATGATGATGATGATGGTGCAGATGATGATGAAACTCACACTCAGTAAGTTCTCTCCCAGTCTTAGAGCTGGAAGCCTCTCCCTCCTTGGCTCCCCCATCTCTCTTTATTCCCCCACTCATCCCTCCCTCGTCTCAAAGAGGAAAGGATGAGGATGGGGTTAAGACAAGGGCGGAAGGCTTCCTGTCTTTGCCACAGTTTCATCCACGCATCTCTATGAAGCACACCCCACCATCACGCCACATATGCCACCTGTGTTTGTGTGTTTACAGCCTGTGTGTATTACTACTGTCACGTTCTTAATTTAATAGCTAACAGTAACCCTAACCCTAAATACTCACCTGGAAGCTATTAATATGGAACCGGGGATAACTTTAGCCATGGGTAGGGCTAAAAACCACAGCATTAGAGTATGTTGTAGCTAAATGTAAACCCAGCTACATATTAAATTCTGGCACGTTATATTTTTTAATTTTCATTAGATTCTTAGCTCTTTTTTGATGCGTGAAATATGAGGTCTGGTGTAGTTTCAGTGCTTGGATAACTGTTCCTCATGACCTTGACATCTCGTTTGCTGTTGTCTTGTTTTTGTTCTCCGCTTGCATCACCATCTGTGTGCCTCCTTGCTGTGTGTGTGTGTGTGTGTGTGTGTGTGTGTGTGCGCGCATACATTCAAGCTGCCTTCTGTCGTCTTCTGCCTCTATAAAACTGTATATCTGGCATCCATCCTCATCCCTCATTGTGTGAAAGCCAAATGTCTGCAGCGGACCGGAGCGTTCTTTCTAGACATATACAGTATTTTTCAGTGCAGTAGCAAAGACCTTAGCGCGCACAGGACAATGATTGCAAAATTAACTGCAACCAATTAGTCGTGTAAAGTGGAATCAGTGTGATGGTTCCTGGTTATAAGCATGTTGAATAAAACTCAGCCATTGGAGGTGTCAACACGCACTTTAACCTCAAGGTCAAGGCAGACTGTAACTTTTCAGCTGTCCAAGCCCTGAATGTTTAAGATGTGTCAGCTACTGATCAGCTTTTACGGATAAGGTTTATATTATTCAGGTACGCCCACACACCTGTTAACCACCATCAACTGAATCAATGTGAATCATTTTTATTATTTGTTATTTAGTATTTGTGTTCGCTGTGATTGGCTCCCAGTCCCGGTCTGTTTTTAAGTTGTGTGTTCTTATTGGTTCTTTGTCAGTTATTAACAAGCTGCTCAACAAATCTGCAGCCTGTCATGCTAAATGGATAAAGTCTCTGTGAATGTAGTGCTGGAGTGCAGTCAAAATTATGATGGATCGATTTTTAAAGCATTAAGAGGTGACTAGAATCCTAAAAATGTGGCAGCTCTTAATCCAAACAAGAGAATCAACTTTAACTCAAACTGTGAAAATAGTTTTGTCTTTTTAACAAAGACAAGTATGAATGAGTGTAGTTTAGAGAAGTGGTTGAATTTGAAGTATTGTAATTTAGTATTTCCAACTGAAACTCTTTTAATACTTTAAGCAGCAGTAGTATCATCAGTTTTTCAATATCAGCGCTACGATTCTCAGAGACTTTACACATGCTCCATCTGTGTTTGTTCTTAATAACCTCTAGTGTGGCAGTCTCACTTTGAATGTAGTGGTTAACCTTTTTAAATCCATTATCTTGTGCCTGTCTCAGTGCCAAATAGTGTCAGGCTATGGTTATACTTGTCATTTTTTACATCTGATCACTCTATGAAATACTACATACAGTCTGATCTGGATGCCTAGAAAATGTATCCACATCTTTATTTAAGTTTTCAAAACTAGATTTTAACAGTACAACTGAACGGCTTTGTTTGTATGTGATCCAGCATGTTCACCAAAGAGCAGTTTATAGAAACTGCCAGTATGATTGTTAAACCTATATGGGTATAAGTAGGATTTTTAGAGTAGTATGGGTGCTAAAATATGTGTTCTTGTGAAATCTGTTCTTTTATGAGAAATAATACTGCTTTAAAATGGCAAGTTAAACCATAGCCTCAGTGGTTGTTGACAGATGTGTATATTGATTTCAGTGTAACTGTGTTGTTAGTCTATTTTATGTCTCAAATCCTCCGGCTTGTCATTCTCCAGTAAATCAAGCACTATCATGAGGCCAAAGGTCCCGCCACCGCTTCCTCCCAAGGTATGATCAACTGAATGCATCTGTCAGCCACAGTCATTGATTTGTCATTTGAGGATTCATTTTAAAACTTCAGTTACATGGATATCTTGATGTCATTGAAAATGTGACAGAATAACAGAAATGAGATGACTCTTATCTGCATTTCCCTTCAGCCCAAGTCGATCTGCTCGTCCCAACAGCAGCAGCAGCAGCAGCAGCAACTAAAACACGACGATAGCCAATCACACAGCGAGGACGACGGCGGAGGAGGAGGAGGGACCATCAAACGCTGTCCAGTCCCAGAGACGCCGAGCCCCGCCAAGCCCGCCTCCAACGTTCCCCCGCGGCCCCCACCTCCGAAGCTGCCGCCCCACCGCCGCAGTAGTCTAGGTAACGAGAGCCCAAAGCGCACGGACGTCGAAAACTCTGCCCCAGAGGATGATGGGAGCTTTAGGCATTTCTGGGAGTGGCTCCACACGCCTCACACAGACGAGGAGCTGGAGGAGGCGTGGGAGGTGCTGAAGGAGGTGAAAGAGGAGCAGGAAAAAGAGGAGGAGAAGGAAGAGAGTAAGAGCAGCCACTTGATAGATTGGTAGTCTCCGCAGACCCTGTCGTCCCCTTCGATTGGTTGTGTGGTCTCCCATTAGTCAGTCCTTGTAGTCTGATTTCTTTGTTCCATGAATCCATTAATAATAAGAATTATTTTGATTTTATTGTTTGTAGTTCCTTCAGCTCCTGCTCAATATAAGTGTTTGTCATTTTTTTGTGTAGTCTGATTGGTTGTTTAATCCAATCAATCAAAAGCTAGTAGTCTGCTGCCCACTTTCCCTCACTTCCTAGGAGGAAGAAGGAAGAGGAGAAAACATTGTCCTGGCTCAGGCAACAGCACATCATAGTGATATGACAAATGACTGATATATAAGTCAGGAATGAAGTTCCATTCTCATTCAGGTTCTGCCCCCATGTCTTCCTTGAAGAGGTGTAACGGCATCGATTCGGTTTTTTTCATTTGTTTCACTTTGATTAGATTTGGTCTTCCCTGTTCCCGTTGGCTGCTTTATAAATGTAACTTAACTGTCCCACTGAACAGCAATCAATCATAATTAAAACTTTGCATTACAGCACTAGTTCAAAAAATGTATGTCTTGTTTATTATTGAGGCAAACTTCTTGCCTCTGATGATAACAGACCCGTACCTGAGAGACGGAAGATGAACAGGAATAGAAACACCAAAGCAGAAACAAATCATTTTTAATTCCACCTTGAGGATACCTCTGATACACTTATTAAAACAATATTCAGTATGATTGGAATATTTTAGATATTCCCTGCATTCTCATACTGTTAACAGCAGAACATTTCCAGTGCTTTAATCATGCTAAAAGATACTTTAATATTTTCATTACTTTCACACTTTTATAAAAGCCACAATTCTGTGTAATTTATATTTCATTTCCTTGTCATCTTGAAACTAAATTCTTAGCAGGAGTTTGTTACCTGTTTTGCTAGATTGAGAATAGGTGGGTCCTGCTTTAACAAGTTGGCTGTTAGTTGACTGGTCTTTATTTGTGGAGAAACTCTAATTTCTTATTTTCTTAATTTATTTTTACTCTTGAAATGTTACCAAATATTTAGATGCTGTATTTGGAGACATTTACTGTGGTGTTTGGAGCTGAATCACAGAGATCAGAAAACACATTGGAAAACATGGGTTATTGTAGTTAGAAGATTAGAAATACACAGTTATGCTGTAACAATCATAGCATAACTGTTACCTTTTAAGCCTTCAGCTGGCACGTGTTGGTGGCTGTGTGTTTATGTGAGTGTTGTTCTCCCCGTCATGACAGAAAATGTTTTTGTCCATAGCCCCAAATGCTAGCTATTGAAAAAAAAGTCTCATTATTTTCGTATTTTATAAACCAACCCAAAAATGTTTCAACAGATTAGGGCATGCGTATCCGTTGTTTGCCACAGTGTTAGACTGATAGAGTAGATAAATCTACCAGTCCTAATTGACCAATATTGATCATTATCTAGCAGGTTATGTGTGTGGTGTAGTTCCTGCGCTCATGACTATATTTGATCCTCTGTATTCTTCCTGCTACCCTGCTCCCTCCTTCCCTCCCTCCCTCCCGCTCCCAGTAGTTTGTTTGTTACTCTCTTGTGTCTTCAGTCCCGCAGATGTGATTGCACTCATTGAAATCAACCTATATGTATGAGAAAGTGTCAGTATGAGTGGACTACGCCTGCACGGTGTTCTGCAGCAGAGTCTTATTTCTGTGTCTTCGCTCACCTTGCTTCCTCAAACACACGGCTGCATATTTCCGTAAACCCTCTCTCTCCTTCTCTGTCATAGTTTCTCTGTCCGACATTGAGTTGTGTCTCTGTTGTTGTAGGTAATGGGCTGAACTCTCCACACAGTGGCGAGAGGGAAGGTCCATCAGACAGACAGTCCACGATGCCCCCTAGTGTCCCTATACGGAAAGACAGGAAGGACGTTCCGGTAAGCTTCCTGAAATATCCACCCACTGTGGAGTTTGAAAACCCTCAGTTGGAAGGAAAAGTTTGCAATTGTGAGAATTGTTGGTGCTGTGACATAAACTAGGAGTGTGTGTGTGTGTGTGTTGATCTGTCTGTCCCAGAAGCCAATCAGTAATGGCCTTCCCCCTACACCCAAAGTCCATGTAAGTAACAGTCTCTTTCTGCTCTCCTTTAGAAAACCGTTATTGTCAGTGGCATTGGAAAGGATAACGGGAATTTTTATATGATAAAACTTTTAACAACCTGGAAGGAAAATCAATATTTTGGTTTGAGCACAGAATTGTCAGCAAATAACCTTTTATAGTTTGCATTGATTCATCTCCTCCCATTCGCAGATGGGGGCATGTTTCTCCAAGGTGTTCAACGGCTGTCCTTTGAAGATCCACTGTGCCACTTCCTGGATCAATCCGGACACCAGAGGTAACCAATAGAAAACCAGATACAGTGTTGAACGTCAGCTTACAGTTTAATGAATGTGTCATTAGCTTCATCCTGAATCAAACTACCCTGACTCCTGAAGGAACCTTTCAGTGTTGTCTAATGTGAGCTGTTGGTTGGCTCTAAGAAGAGGTCAAATGTTTGTTTTTTTTATGTTTCAGACCAGTATTTGATATTCGGAGCTGAAGAGGGAATCTACACATTAAACCTTAATGAGCTGCATGAGACCTCAATGGAACAGGTGAGACTGGAAATGATCACAATGGTTTCAAATACAGCATTTATAAGACTGAAACAACACAACAATGGCAGAGATGTTAGATATTCAGCGCTTCCTTAGAACTTTATAAAACTCCATTTTAACACATTTGTTTCTAAGGTATATCAAACCTGCATTGTGGCAGTAAGTCGTGTAGTCTGTTAAAGCTTTTTCAAACATGTTGCGTGTCTAAATTGCACCAATTGCGACACTGTACTACCTTGGGTCCTGTGTGTGAGGTTAATTGGATGAACAGTTCTCGACATAATTGTAATACAAACACACACACACAGATTTCTGCATTTATTAGACAGATAATAATGTAGTTCATGAAAATATGGTTTTCATTTTCTTCTTCTTTCTTCACTTTTTACTTTCCAGAGGTAGTCATATATTGTCAAATAGAAAACCATAGTTAAAAAATCCCAAACATTCTTTGATCTTTGAAACAAATGATTTAAGCTACCAGTGTTGTTGTGCTCATTTGCTGCATGTGTATTCTCTCTCTACCCTGTATCTGTCCGCAGCTCTTTCCTCGGCGGTGTACCTGGCTATATGTCATGAACAATTGTCTTCTTTCCATATCTGGTGAGCTACGACATGTCTGTGTGATGGAATTGTTTGGAAGTTGACTAAATAAATTGTTTTATTCTTATAACAGGTTAATACATCTTATATCTAAACTCAACATTCATTCTTTGCTTTTGGTCCTTTCTACTCTGTTCTCTTTTCTGTTCTGTTCTGTTCTGTTCTATTCCAGGAAAAGCCTCTCAGCTGTACTCCCATAGTGTGAGCGGTCTGTTCGAACAGGCCCGACAGTTACAGAAGTTACCAGTAGCCATTCCCACACACAAGCTGCCTGATAAGATGATTCCCAGGTAACTCTCCGAGCAGGAGGTCAATCTTAGGAATTGTGATCCTGCATTCCTCTTTATTTATCTGCCCTTTAGTTATAGAACATTTAAATAACTTTCACTGAGAACAGGACATTCATGTCAGTTTGAACCATCTGTGCAACATGATGTTGACCTCGACACAGAAAGCCTTTTTTGAGTGACACTGATTTCTTTGTCTGTCTGTTTATAGGAAGTTTGCGGTGTCCAATAAAATTCCAGACACTAAAGGGTGCCAAAAGTGCTGCGTAGGTGAGTTTTGGTGAATGAGGATTTTATATTTTTTTTCTGACTAGGAAGGTTCACTTTTTTGGGACTGATGTTATCCCATAAAAAACAGAATAAAATATTAGTGTTAGTATCAGTGTGTGACAACACTGTAAATCTACAAAATGTGCTTGGATCCAAACGTTTCACAAGTAATTGTGGGTCTACTCAAACAAAGTCTTACCAAGATACAAACTGATAACTGACGTTGTTTCCATGCAGTTCGTAACCCGTACACAGGCCATAAGTACCTGTGTGGAGCCTTTCAGTCCAGTGTCATGCTGTTGGAGTGGGTGGAGCCCATGCAGAAGTTCATGCTCATCAAGGTCAGTTTTTGTACTTCAAAACTTCTCATTTGTGTTTCCTGTCCTCTATTTTATTACACTGGCTATGAAGAGTATAAATAATACAAAGGCACATTTCTAAGGTTGGTGTAATACCCAAGGTTTTCTTAGTTTAAAAAGTTTGAAAATGTTTAAAATAAACTCTAAAATTATTGAAATGTTTTTTAAATATAGTACTCAGCTATAGTTTCGGCAATAATTTTTATATATTACACTGATTTCTGCCTACTGCACTCATCTCATTTCCTAGCAGAACAGACTGCTGACCTCCTTTCTGATGATGTCGGTAGTCCCATATTCTCAGAGATAGCGGACTTCCCTTTCTTACCTACTGTCTCTTCATATGCTCAACAGAACATCGACTTCCCGTTGCCGTGTCCGTTGGAGGTCTTTGAGATGTTGGTGGTCCCGGAGCAGACCTACCCTCTGATCTGTGTGGCGGTCAGTAAAGGTACTGAACTCAACCAGGTGGTCAGATTCGGCACCGTCAACCCCAACTCTACCTCCTCCTGGTTCACAGAAGCAGGTGAGAACAGCATGACCAGCTCTGTTACGTCAAACTAACAACACTTGAATTGTTCTGAGATGTTGTTATGTCCAGTCTGGAGGCCAAAGTAATGCTCCGCCCTCACCTTTCTGTCTGCAGACACACCACAGACTTGTGTGATCCACGTCACTCAACTAGAGAGAGACACTATACTTGTTTGCCTCGACAGTGAGTAACACTAACACATTTTTACCCGTCTGTGCATTTGCACTGTGCAACTTCAACTACTTCAGGTCAGAATGCAGAGGTCGTTGCAACAGGTTCACCAGAATTTGACTCAATCTCTCCCTCTCTGCAGGGTGTATAAAGATAGTGAACCTCCAGGGGAGGTTGAAATCCAGCAGGAAGTTGTCAGCGGAGCTCACTTTCAACTTCCAAATTGAATCCACAGGTAAAGATAAGAAAAGAGCCACACAAATATTTAAAATCCCCCAAATATACTGTGTGACATATAATTACATATATATATATATATATATATATATATATATATATATATATATATATATATATATATATATTGTTATCCCTGTTTCTTTGCAGTTTGTCTTCAAGACAGCGTACTGGCCTTCTGGAGGCATGGTATGCAGGGACGGAGTTTCAAGACCAATGAGGTGAGATTGATCAGGAGTGTGTGTGTGTGTGTGTGTGTGTGTGTGTGTGTGTTTTTGAGCTCGTTATATCTCATTGGAAAAAAAAATGCACAGTAGAGGTGACCTTTGGATCGTGTAAAGAGGTTCGCTTCCAGGCGTCGTGGCTGGATAGTCTGATTAATCTCAGACTATAATAGGATTTTACTGTTGTTCTAGCTGCTGGATTCCTAAAATGTAAGTGGATTGGTGGAGCATGATATTAGATTAATAGTATAGATAGATTTTTCAGTCCTGCAAAATCACATGAAATAGGGCAACATTTTGATATGGGATGCTCCAGTCAGGATTTTTAGGGTGTACACTGATCACCACTTTAATGCGATTTTTGTCGACCAACCAGGAGACAACATCACACTGGTCATTTACTGAAATGCAGCCCCACTCTTAGGTCTTTTATATCTTATGTTGCACCAGCTTCACACTGTGAAAATATGTATAAGCTAATAATGAAAATAATATCTAACCTTACAAGCAGTGTCCCCCCTTTCCTGCTTATTAAATTTATTTATATCCGGAACAAGAGGTCTTTCTCATCCTATTTCTCCCATGTGTCTGGACATTGTAGAGCCTCACAATTTAAAGTTTCAAAATTCGACTGGAGGTGGATAGGTCTTGCGCTGTACCTTGTTAAAATGAATGTGGAGCAAAATCCATTCAGTCCACGCATTAATGCGTTCATGCCATGTCGGTAGAGTGGGAAGAATGTGAAAACCTCCGGTTATTCCATCGTGGAAGCCTTCGTATATTTGTCCAAGATGGTAACAAACACCAACTGAAAAAAACTAATCAAAGAAATTATTATATATCATGAATATTTTTAATTAGCTGAATCAGTAACTACCTGTGATGTTGTCTTTGAAGCCATTTTGCCACAGGTCTGTTGACATTTCTTTTGGCCAAGTGAGAGATGTCATAGCTGTCAGAAAAAAACTTAGTTACAACAAGGAGGCTGATATCCAATTGGCTTCTGGCAATTATTGTCTGTGTGACATGAACATATAACAGACAGAGACTGTCTACACAGTGTTTAAGTGACATTCACTTATTTTCCTCACTTATTTTTAAAGATCATCCTCAACACATGTTCTTTTCAAACTTTAGGTACCATCCTTTATTTGGACTGGTTTCTCCTGTCAGATCTGACCTTGATTTTGTTCCCCTCTGTCTATTTTTCTCTCTTCCTTATATATTCATCAGATCACCCAGGAGATCTCTGACAGCACACGCATCTTCAGACTACTGGGATCAGACAGGTGAGAACATACACACCCCAACACATACACATCTCCTCCCTTCATACACATTACACACACATTTAGGTCTATGTTAACATCTTCTCTGATGTCTTATCACTGAAGACGTGACCACTGTAGAGATCCAGAGGCCGAGGACAGAGGCCTCACTCTACCCAGGTAAAGTCACTGCTCGCGGGCCACTGCCAGCTGAAAACACTGCCTCTTTCTGTCGGGATCAGAAGCTTTAAGACTGTCTGAGAGGAAGAGAGAGTGTGTCTGAGAAACTGAACAACATTTTTGGGGATTTAACTTGTGAAGTCATGACAGCATAGACACCAAAATCATCATCTTTGTCCAGTTTGATGCTGCATGCTAGCACAATTTTTAACTGACAGTAGGACGTTGTCAGTATCTCAAAATGTAAAAAAAAGAAGTTCTTAAGTTAAATACAGTAAATCCTGTCGGTTTTGTGTCAGGGATTAGTAAAACCTGCACAACATTTTTACCAAGAACTACTTCTGTATGGACTGGATAATTCTGGTGTCTATTGTCTTGTTATTGAGTCCCTTTGAGTAATGATGTGTGAGTGTATGAGCCTTTGGGTCCCTGTTAAAACTGTATTAACAGCTTTCTCACAGTTTTCCTCAGGGTAAACAGAGTGTACTTTATGAAGGGCTTAGTGTCAGAGTCATCTCCCGCTGCTGCCTTTTTCCAAATAACAGGGCTTTTAAAGGCTTGGATCTCGTCCTGTGTGGGTTGTTGACTAACTGTACACATTGCTACAATAAACCCTGGGTCTTTACTGTGTCTTCACACTTTATATTACTCAGAGTTGCATTTATTTTTGTCAACATGCTGAAGCAGGCTGGCCTGTTCTTTTGTCTTGGATTTATGGACAAAATAAAGATTGATAAATGTTATATTACTTTCCCTTCAAGCTAAACTGGATGTTGTTTGTGTGTGTGTTTGTCTTGCAGGGTGGTGGTGCTGGAGAGCAGGCCCACAGACAACCCTACAGCCCACAGCAACCTCTACATCCTGGCAGGCCATGAAAACAGCTACTGAGACACACACACAAACACACGCGCACATAAACACACTCTCTAAACAGCCTACCACTAATGCAAACATCAGAGCGAGCAACCGGGAGACACACTCAGCCAAACCCTATCGCTAACCCACCCAACCTCCTGTCGGCCGTGAAACTGGGAGATAAGCCGTTTGTGGGTGCAGATGTGGATTCCCAGTTGCAGACATTCAAAATGCACCGCAGTGTTACATGTGTATTAGCTAAGCGTGATGTAGTAGGGCAGCAGGGTGTGGACCCATTTCTGACGGGGCCAGGGTTAAAACCGCTGGTCTGGGGCCAGTATGGGTTAAGTTAGCTGGGGAATCTCCTCTCTGCACCTTACGAGAGCGACTTCAATGCAGAATCCTTCCTGATACCATCCCACCTTCCCACTGCATACTGGGAAAACCGCATCCAGCGCAGAAGTCTGACTTCAACACTACTTCTACTACTAGTTCTACACATACAACTACTACTACTACTACTACTACTACTGCTACTTGCGCTAAAGCTTCACGGAAGAGCCATCTTGCACAGAAAACCTTTCTCTCCTTCACCATCCTTTCCTCTGTCTCCCTCTTCCTCTTTTTTTTTTTTTTTTTTTTTTTTTTTTAAACTACACCTTTATTTATTGTGGCATGATGTAACTTTAACAACCAGGATGGCTTTCCTGTTTTATTAGTTGTTTTTTTTAAAAAAGGATTGAAAAAAAAGACTAAATAGCTTCGCCACCTCTGCTAGCATCGAATTCCGATACCCGTCACCACACCACACAAGTGCTTAATTGACCTATTTAATTGTTGTAAATATAAATGTAGTATTTTTTTGACAGACGAACACTAAAAAAGACTGGTTATGTAGATAGGCGTGTGTATAGTTGCCCTGTACAGCTGTGGAGACAAACGGAGAGAAAGACAGGCGTGGAGGAGTGACGGGGGCGGTAAATTCACTTCCTAGTTCCCTGATCATGTGAGGAGAGTCGGGAAGCAAAGACCCCTGCCGTCTCCTCAGGTGGACAGCTTTAGTAATCACATATTACTCGAATAACAGTCTGGAGCTCAGGATCGGACTGAGCAAACACGGGAAGCAGCACTGATTGGTCATTTTCCTTTTGCATGCGTCACCATCAAATCTTCCTGCTCGTTTGCACCATAGCAACAGTCATCAGGGCAGCGGAGGTTAAAAGTTCTGTTCATTTAAGTTTGTTTCTCATGTTTTTTTTTTATTTTTTTTAATGCTATTTTTATCAGAAAGCTTTGTTTGTTTTTTTTTAATGCCATTTTTTATTGAACCACTGGTGTTAAAAATTTGCACAGAGAAAAAGGTATTTGACAAACAAATGTGATGTCATTATAATATATGATGTGTGTATGCACAGTGTGTGCGTGTGTGTGTGTGTGTGTGTGTGTGTGTGTGTGTGTGCGCGCACGTAGACATAGAATATTCACATACAAGTGCATAATTTACAGATCTGGACTTTAACAAGTGACAGCTGTGTTTCTGCCAGAGGCCACACAGATATTAGAAAAACAAGAGAAAAAAAAGGATTTTCACAGAAGGAAAAATGGTTTATATTTATCCAGTAAACCTGGTATATATTAGCCGTTAGCCATCTTTTCTGGCATTAAATTTAACTAATGTGGAATTCCACATGGATGGAGTATAACCATTGGCAGTTAAACCCTCCCATATGGTACTCCAAAGAGGATAAAACACTAAGAATCATTTTAAAATACTGCTTGATCTATAAAGCTAGGACACGATCACATTTTGGCCAGGTAAAATGTATTTACAGTCAAATGAAGAGCCCAACTCCTGTTCATAGCTGAGTTCTATTCTACTAGCCTCCAAAACGAAATGGATTTGTGGGTAAATGGGTGTGTACTACTATGCTGGACACATAAAAAAACAATTATGTTGTTAGCATTTAACATCTCTCAAGTCTTACACAGAAAAACGCGGTTACAGTGCCATTCAATGTTAACATAATTATGTGTATATAAAGAACAATTAATGAAACACATTGAATGATTATTTCTAGTAGAACAGAAGTTAGCTGGCCCAAAAGTGGGGTGGGAAATAACATTTCCAAATATTTTATTAATTTTAGTCATATTTGGAGAACTTCAGCCTTCAATGATGTGACTTTTCACTACATGCATGTAAATGTGCACTGTCGAGTCTACATGTGGCAGTACACTACCAGTCTTTACAAGCTATGACACTCGATGGCTGCTTCAGAGAACACTTGTTCAGCTGAACTTAACTCAGATACCATCGCTAAATGTCACATTTTACAGAGCTGAAACATTTGGGATCATTTTTCAAGCGCTTCCAAATTTCTCGTTTAACAAAAATGCTGTTTCTGTTGCCGTCTGTTGGCAAATTTTCACCGCTCGACACCAATCCCTAACCTAAAGTGACCCAATAATGCACTACAATGGAGCGTTACAAATACAGAAGATTTAAATATTTGATATATCATCAATGTGTAAAAACAAAGCTGAAGTCCAATTGACACAATAGGAAAGGCTAGATATGAAGTAAATGGAATAGACGTGTCGCTGAGTGTTACCAAGGTGGTTGTAAAGGGGGCATGTAGCTGTGTTGGCAATTTAAGAAAGTGAATGTGAACAGCTTTCTGTTCCTCCTTGACCTCTTATTACCCCCTTTGTATAGTGAAATTTGATTTCCTTCCACCGCGCAGAAAGTGAATATGTCATAATCTAAACCTTCGTTACTTCACCCAACATGTGTCCCTCCTAAATTTCAGTGACACCAATGTCCATTCACACTATTTCACTGTTTTTTCATGGGGTTTATTTGTTGATAAATTGATCCTCTCTCTGGATTCCAGCTCCTGATGCTTTACTGCCCTGTTGTGGGGAAGTAGCTATAACAGGTATAGTGTAGTTGGAGCGCTTGAATCCACTGTGAGGATATAAATTATTTGTCTTCTTTTTATCGCCTGTGCGCGTTTTTCTTTCTTCTATAAAATACCCACATAGTGCTGCACTGGGAAAAACCATATTTCAGAAATATCAAACATACAAGCCATTGAGACAAAATGTATCACACATTCCTTTAAATTAGGGCTCAGTTGATGTCAAAGAACATATATTTTACATTTTTAATGTAATGCCAAAATATGTTGTTAAAAGGTTTAATGGCCAAATTTAGATAGATAGTCTACCTCGTGGTATGTCCTAGATGAAAAACACACCAACATGTCTGATTCAAAAGACAGCCATCAACAGCTTATAAGGTTAGTGTTACATGTTCTCTGAGCCTCGTTAAAATGTCTATGTCCTCTCAGTTGATGTTAATAAAACCCTAAAGACAAAGTGAATGAGACATTTCTCTAAAGGTTACTCAATGTTTTTTTTTAAGGCTTTCTTTGTTTCCTAAAACACCCAATTTCTTTGAATTTATTTTGAATTATCAAGTTTTGTTAATTCTCAGATCTCAAACCCAAGAATAAACTCTTCCTGTATCATAGCTGCTCATCATCTAAAATTGTGGAAAGTATGTATTGATTTAGTTGAAACAAAAAACACAAGCAGTCCTAAAATCTCATACCATATACTCCCATTGGGTTCATATCTTTTAATTTTGGGGGAGAAAAGTGTCCCTTTTGCCAAATAATGAAGTTAGTTTCTGTGGGATTGAATGATGTGTCAATGACTCCTAATTTATGCTGTCATATAGACACATTTAAGTGATAATCCCTTAAAGCGGGTGCCAACATTGGCCTTCTGTTGTAGGTTTTGCGTAAATGATAAAGTCTATTTTATAGCCTCAACTACTCCTGGGTCAAATCACGTGTGGAAACAATTCACAGGGATTGTTTTAAGATGATGTGGGCTCCGGATATGTAGATGTTTTTAAATGGGACACCGATGAGTTATTTGTAAAAGCTGTGTGTAGCAGGTCTCCTCCCAATATAAAACAAAACACAAAAAGTCTACTCTGTTCTGTCGCTACTGCATCAGCTTCTGTCTTTTGTTTTCATAATGCAATGCACACATTATGAAATGTATATACTGTAAAATAAAAATGGGTTTGTTTTACATACTGTATAATTGCCTATATTTTGGTTCAGAAGTGTAACAGATTTATGAGATGACAGGTTAACACATTAAAAAGAAGGAACTCAACCATCTGGTGTCTTGTAGTGGTTATTTCGGATGGGCTCACAGACACACTCACTGTCCCGGCACTGGGACACTTGAATAGAATAGACAGACGTGTGCTTTTCGTACTATAAAACAATCCACTAAAAAGAGGGCTGAACACATTGATTAAGTTTGATAGAAAACAAGAACATAATATTGATCTCAATCTGAATCCAGGTCCAGTAAAGTTCATCCAGTTGCAGAGCAACTTTTCCAGTCAAACCTGCCTCATCTACAGGCAAGAAAAGCTTTAAGAGCGTTTTTTATGTGGCTAGTTGAGGCTTGTGACCCTTTAATTAAGCAATGTCCTTTGTCATTTTTTCTTATCTCAAGATTATTTCATTTGAGTGAGGAAGAGGTGAAACCTATCAGGATTTCATAAAAATAAAACCATCTTTTTATTTTAATTTGAGCTAACCGGTTCTTGTCTTCACATGGCAGAAGTTGGCATCTTGTACAAGGACCGAACAGTTCATCCTAGTGAAGACTGTGCAGCCTGCTGAAGTGAGTAAGTGTAAATGTTTGTGTCATGTCACTTTAATGAGCTCAGAATGATAAGAACCTATTTATAACAACATGTACAGTATATCCAAGTCATCCAGCATATAAACAATGATAGTCCCTTTTTAAAGTCGTGTCATATTTTGATAACCCAGTGATTAAAGGAAAAGGAAACAGCGGAGCAGCAAAATTTATGTTCACAATTGGCTTTATTGAACGTTCTTAATGTCTCTTGATTGACACATTGTCACATTCATCTCTTAACAAAACAGTTCTGTTCAATGCATAGAAATAATTGTCACAGATTTAAACAAAATGCTTAAACATATAAACCTACACAAATAACAGTTTAATGTTTGCTCTCCTGAGTAAATGCACAATGTAATAATTTCTGGTTATACGCTTAAGACATTAAGCTGACAGAAAGCTGGACCAGAGTGAAACCCATTTAAAGAGTGTCAGAGCCTGCTGGGTTGGTGAAAAATCATAAATTCCAATAATGAAAGACAAAGAGAGGAATGCCTGCCAATTAAAAAGAGGCTGTATGTTATGTTTGCACAGATTAGAAAATTGGGATGTAAAGAAACACCTTTCTAAAAAGACAAAAGGGAAAAGATGTGAGTTAGTTATCTTATTTTTTTATTTATTTTTTTATAAACTGAAGAACAAGAAGAATTATTTACAGTATGGGGAATCGATAATGTCAAACTATGTCATCTAGTGGTCAGGTTTGTAACCACATTTTCATTGACAAAAAAGTTGAATTTGCTACTTAAAGGTACAGTTTGTAATTCCTTCCTGGCCACATGCTCTAAACAAATAAAAGGCAGCATTTCACCTCCTCCACCCCCTCAACCAGGCTACTCTAAGGCTTATTTCTAATAACATGTAGAGCTTATCTTTATAATAATGAAGTTAAAGGATTGCCAAAATAACGGTGAACATGAGCAAACATTTTTCATCTAAACATCTTTCAAATACAAATCACATTTACACTTGGAAATGATCAGAGGACATGTTGCTTTGCTAAATGGCTTATACCTGTACAGCATTTATATAGAAGTTGTAAATGTAAAAAAAACAAAGCAACCACATGTTGCACTTCTTCAGTTTGTGTGAACGTTTAAACATGCGTGTAGTACACTTTATATCTTGATCAGTCTGTGACAGTGTTTGTGTGTGTGATAAAGTAGTATTCATACAGCTGTGCCACGGTTTATCTCCAGATGTACCAGTTTGGGAGTTTTCCCCGGTGATTCATGTTCACCATTGTTTTGGTTTTCTGGTGTTTTCTCACCTCCCTTCTCTTTCTTCTCATCACCGCCCCTGTGAGAAAGAAAGAGCAAGGGTAAATTTGATTCTTCCATGTCAGAGTGGTAATATTTTGAAAGGTATTTCAAAAAATTGCATCATTCTCCTTAAACTTTGATGCAAAAAGCTTTTAAAGGCAAAACTTTTGTCTGTTGTTTACTGACATATCTGAGGTGCTTTTCTTTCAATCCTTCCCTCTTCTCACTATCTCTGGTGTCATTTACACTGGGGACGCTGGGGACATGTCCCCACCACAAAATCAGTCATTTCAAGGCCATTGAAAGCCATTTCAAGTCTGATTTTGTCCCTATCACTTTTTGGAAGCATTTGCTAAAAATGTTTTGAAAAATACCTTGCACCAAGAAACGTTAACTAACAAAGAGAACGGTTTAGGTTTGCACAAAAAGAAAGCATGCAATGCAATGTAAATATAGAAGAAACAAATGTGAAATGTCCAAAAAAAGACAAGTTGCTGATTACTGCATTATTTTCTGTAATATTTTTATATTAATGAATCAGCTGAATACTTCTTTATATAAATACATTTCCACCATTAATTGGAGCAGAAAATGTCGCCAGAATGCAGGAAATTAAGTGTTTAATGCTCAAAATGTTCTGGGGGAGGACCTCCAGATCCCCCACTCATATATTTCAGCATTTCATATTCATATTCATATTTCTTGTGTTAAAAATCTTCTCATCTTGTTTTTAACCATCGTCAAGTCTCGTGACACACTTGTATCTTAACACCCCTAATTTGAGCCTTTATGTCCCCATCACTTTTCAACACAAAGTGACACCCTTGGCAGCAAACAGTATCAAGCAATTTGTTGTGTTTCCATGTGACATTGTCCTTCTTACTTCTTCCTGAAGAGTTTCTTGAATGAGCTCCTGAATCCTCCCTTTTCCTGCTTCCGACTCCTCTCACTGAAGGGTGTGTGGTTATTCTCCTCTGCCCCGCCCCTCCACTTTGACTCGTCACCCCACGATGGGAACCCGGAGTCCTGGTGGGGTTGATAATATTACATTTACTTCAGTTATGGTTTAATTACATTAGGTATCAAGGGCATAGCTTGATTATAAATGTTGGTGTTGCGGTTAAACAAAGTAGAAATGGATTTGTCTGCCTGTTAATTAAGTAATGCCTGTTTTCTTGTTGAGATGATCAGCAGTTTTATGGTATGCCAAGGTGTCCTTGAACAAGATACTAAATCCCTACCACTCGGGGTCAAAAGAGTGTCAGAAACTGATAAACATGTTGATTGGTACAGACAGATTTCATGTAAAGACATATTCGTTTGTTCACATATTTGCTGAAACTCACAATGCTGAGCAGACCATGATGATCGTCACTCTGTTTGTCAGTATCCACTCTGTTCCCCAGGGGGCTGTGGACCTTCCGGGATGGCGTGGGACACCCTTTGCTGCCCTTACTGCCCTGGCGCTCCAGCTTGGCATGACTGCCTAGTCCTGCCCTAGTGAGGGGGTCTGATAGAGGACCACCATCCAGGCCACTCACTGTGTTGTCCATCTGCAGGCCGTTCAGTGACTAGACGGTAGAGAAGTAATAGTACGTGTTGATTTTTTTGAACATTTTTTGAGTATCTTTCTCTTTATTTATATAAGCACAAACAACCTCACCTTGCTTTTACGCTGGCTGGCCTGAAGGGGGCGATGCTGATTGTGACGCATCATTACAGCTTCATCCGGAGACACGCACCCTCGGTTGGGCAGTCTGCTGTAACCATTCCCCTGGCTTCCACTGTTGCCAAAGATGTCGCGAGTTGTCGACACATTCGCTGCCATTGTGTGATGTGAAGCTGAGGGGGCTTTGGGGCACTTCACGAAGGCAATGTCGATAGATGAATCTGAAGAGGCAGAGGAGCAGCGGTCGAACATGGGGACATCATGAAAGGAGCCTCCGTCCTCTTCATATAGGCTCTCCATCCCTGGGGGATCCGGAGGGAGAAGAAACTCTCCAAGAGCATCGGCCAGAGCAGAGCCCGGTTGAACATGACGGAAGTCTGCGGGTCTGGAGGGAAGATGACGCTGGCACGACATGGTCCTCTCAGATGCCTCACTCTCTGGGATACTGCCAAGACCTGAAAGCCAAAGGTTGGTTGACTGGTTGACTGGTGGGGCTATTGTCCCAAAAGCATTTAAGTGACATGGGTTGCACGTCTGTTTCTGCCGAATCCCTACATAGGATACACAAAGTGACATCATGAAAAAACAACAAATAGTTGCAAACTGGGCTACAAAGCCTACAGACAGATAGATACCTGGGGGCCAAGATGCGGAGTGTACCAAGTCTTGTTGACCCAAAATATTGTGAGACCTGTGTCCTGGACTTGAGGGATTGACTATTCAAGTCAGGTTTTTAACATTTGCCAAATAATGTCTGATTTCCCTAGAGGTTAGACTTTGGCATGACACTAGCCAGACCTTCCTTTCCAGTGGTTGAGCAGAGTTAAACCCCTGTGTTGGCAAGCAGTCACCCTGCTGTGTCCTTGAGCAAGATACTTCATGAATACCAGCTCCAGGTGTGCTACTCAGAAGGGTTCAATATGCTTGAAGTTTCATCTGAACACATCTTCAAATAAATGTGGTCCTGTTCCAGATAACTACACTCTATTGCGGGTCTAAACGCAATGAATCTTACAAATAGGGACAAAAATATACACTCTCGGACAGTCTCGTACTCGATTGTACATAATAAAAATGCTGGAAGTAGCTGTGTCAAGAACGAAAAAGGAGAGCTGGTCAGATTGTGAGTTTCAGAAAGTTACATTGGTCTAATGTCTAATCAGAAACCACAGAAAGTGGCAATAAGCTTCTGTGACAACAGACCTGTTGGTTTGTGGTTCCGTGAGTCCAGGTCCGGGCTGAAGAACTGGAGCTGGGAGGGCCACTCTGTGTCGTAACAATGAGTTTCGGGATCCTGGTCCCGATCCCAGTCCTGGAAACGATGAGACTGGATCTGCTCCAGGAGACGCTGCTTGTTCCGCCTCACCTGGTTAGCATGTTCTCTGTGAGGGATAGACGGCTCATCAACCCTATTTCCGGCGGCAGCAAGCAACTTTTTACAGGAAAAAGCGCTGATAAACCCTTTGGATGCTCCCTCCTTAGCAACAAATAACATATAAGGGAGAGAGTTAAGAATGTATAAATACTCACAGCATGGTACTGCTGCAAGGGTACGGTGAGCCAATATTGTTAGCTTGAATCCCACTTTCCACTGTCTTTAACAGCTGTTTCATGTTAGACCTGCAGTGCAGAACACTGCTTTAGCTTAATTTGTCAGGTTCAAACAGTGAGAATATGTGTTGGTGTACCTCTTAAGCATGTGTGTAATGCTGAATGGTAATCCTGACCTCTTCACCTCCTTGCGGTTGTGCAGCAAAAGCTCCTGGTTGTGCTGGAGGAGGCTGTGGTACTGAGCTGTGAAGGACCTGAACTGCTGGATGCACACCAGCAGCAGGAAGTAGTCCGGGTGCTCTGCATCTGTCTGCCTCAACAGCCCCTGCACACACACACACAGATATATTAACTTATATATTTTCACACATCTTTAAGCAGATACTGTCTTCAAAGTCATGAGCATCAATTAGATATTTAGCATATCTTTCGGTTTCCAGTGTGTGATCATGTATTTTTCTTTATGTATCATCTCAATGTTTAAAATTAGCTTTTTATTTTGTTCTTTTTCTCTATATGTATGTAATGTGCTATTTTAACTTTGAGTTTGAATTGACAGTGTGTTGCATTTTAAAGTTAGGTCCTTTAAATGTAAATCATGATCTACACTGCTTAAAGTGTGTGTGTTAATCTCACCTGTAGCAGCAGCAGATATTCAGGGATCCTCTGAACCGGCTGAAGGAGCAGAGTGTAGAGGGAGGGTTTGGATTCGTCACCCGTTATGTCACTCTGATAGAAGCCCAATGCGGCCAATCAGAGCCAAAGGGCAACACAGGTCGACCAATCAGGATGGAAGAAAATAACCACTTAGTACAGCAATGTGATTTTATTCAAATGAAAGGTCTGTAAATATTATACTCAAAGAGGGCTGGAATTTACTTTTTGTGGCTACTAGATATTTAAGTTACCAGCCAGTCAAACATTTCTGAGAACATACAAGACTCATCAGACTAGTTTTTAGAATTGCAGGGATGCTGGTGTTCTCTGCCATTAGTCGCAATAAGTCTTAGAATATTTTATGTTTCATATTGTACCATAAGCTTTGACATGTTATGTCTTTTCCTGCCTGCCCTGTCTTGCTACTATCTCTAATGCTATACACATGTCATGTCATATCACAGGCTGTCACGTCACGTCGCTTCCTGTCCTGATGTCTCCTGCACTGTCCCCATCCCTTTTGTGTTACCTCCTGGAAGGCAGAAGATTTCACAGAGCTGGAGGAAAGCATGGTGACGACTGACAGACAGTCCGGAAGCTCCTTCAGGTAGGACACATAAAAGTCCAAGAAATCACTCTGCAGGGAGACAGAGAGAGATCCTGTCTGTGTTTGCATGTACGTGTTCATGCACCATCCACGCACACTTTCTACTTTCTCCTCCCTTCATTGTCAGTCTGGTGAGACTGATTAGACTGTAGACAGCAGATCATGATGCCCGTGTGTGGATAGAAAAACAGTTTAATGTAAGCTTCCAGCTGTCATTCAAGTTAACTATTTAAAATTTTGCTGATTTAAAACAATTCACTCATTTGTTTTATGATATTTGTGTTCTGCTGAGGTGAGATATTTTCAGAAACCTCACTGGAAGTTTCAGGGCTCCCTCAAATTCCCATTAAATATAAGCACATACAACAACCTAAACAAATAAAAGACCTATGAAATGAAAATCAAGGAAAAAAACTATTTCAAAAAACAGTATAATTACATATTTTGACATAATAGAATGTTTTAAAAATATAAAGCTTGTAATTTGATGATTCCTGTAATTCTTTTTATTTCTTTTCTGCTATTTTTCTCCCTCAAGCTCAATGCAGGAGGGCTCATAATACATTGTGAATCTGCATATATATTTTCTAAATAGGCAGGTGTTTCTACCAATTACTGCATTTCCCACCATTCACTGTAATGAGTCTATTCTATTAAAGCCAATTATACATTCGCTTTGTATTGTATTATACTCCAGCAGTGTATTGCGTCTGCTTTAGGCTTTCAGCTGATGTTTGGATGCCACTAGCACCTTTCTATATGTTACAACACAATATAACCTTGTTTTTTACTTTCGGTAAAAGATTTTTGATACTTTAAATCCATATGTCCCTGGAGCATTTAGATTTTTACACTACTGACATTATTGTGGCAAATTGAATTCCTAATGTTGTCTGGCTGGAGGTCCCCTGAAAAGAGGGGGGAAAGGAAGTCCTGAAGTGCACTCACAGGTTTTCACAGAAATAAAATGTTTTATATATACAAAAATCACCATTTAGTATAAAATGCCTGTAGGGGTTCAAGTCTTTCTGAGAATTTTAATTTTGTCACATAAGGACTAGTATTCTTATTTTGCCATCAGTTATTTTGCACACTGATTACTAGAATCATTCTTGTCTTTGTACTATATCTGTATTCCAGCTCTCAACATGGCTCTACTGGAATTTGACATTTTATTTCATGTCCGTCATGGCTGCCAAAGCGATTCAGAGTCATTATAATTGGCCAGTCACAAGACCGAACCTTTTGACCCTTCCATATTAACTAGACTGGAACAGCAGTGAGCATTGTGAATGTCAAGTTTTTGATTTAGAAGCAAGTAAACTTGAGGTCCAGATCCTTTGTATAATATAGTTGTTAAAGTCGCCACAGGAATACCAGATACATCAACAATGTGCTGATTCAATTCTGTGGTCATTTTAGAGGCTGTGGTTTGTGGTGGTGGTGGTGTATTGAACAGCATTATACAAAAAACATTTCTTTAACATATTTTCCACAGTGGCCAAACACAAAAAAAGGGCACAGAAGTGAAATGATCTGTTGCAAATGCAGGGATAGCGTGGTCACACACGGGCTGTATTTTTCAGTCAAGCTTTTTGCTTTTTAAAAAGGGGGGGAAATGCATCTGTAACACTTATTGCCAACAGGTGACACAGGTGTCAAGATTTTAGAGGTATTTATTTTGTTTAGCAGTAGATGGTGCATATTGACATGTCTTCATAAATATCAGCAGAAAACAATCGTCTGGTGAAATGCTTCCCTATTATGTGTTAATAATGTACACACAGTTTGGAGACTTAACACCAAAATGAACAGCTGAATATTGTTTGATGAATCCAATGTCAGGTTTAAAAAAAAAAAAAAGAGAATAACTATTCCAGTATAGTTTGATACTGATGCAACTGCTAATGTGATTAAAGCTTGCGGTTTTCCTTACTGCAGGCCAATACGGCGCCTGTATGCAGACACCAGAGCAGCAACCCAAGCTAGCACAAGTATCTTTATGGACTATCCAAAGCAACTGAACTTGGTTGAAGATCATTGTTAGTATTTCAGGATTTCTAATATCATCAACCAAGTCCAGTTGCCCTTGATTTTAACCTTTGGATAACTATGACCTGGAGGACTGAGAACCTTCACAGACATCTTTATGGACTACTGTCTGTGGGTCAAAAGTAATTGCTACTTTTTGACCTCACATTGTTCAAACAATTCTAACATTCAAACTCAAATTCTGTGTTTGTTGTTTACCTCTTTGCTGGTGAGCCTCATAAACACATCCCCCATGATGCCTTGCCACTGGCTCTTGAGCACACGTTCCTGGAGAGTATGGAGGAGCTCAAGGTGCTGCTGGATCAGAAACCTGAGAGAGCTGGGAAATGGACTAAAGACGGCGAGAAAGAGAGAAGAGGAGAGGATAGAAATCAATTGCAGAGACTACTTGAATGAAATAAGTTCTCTTACAGAATAATTACATAAAAACTGACTTGTGAAAATTATTTTTAAGGCATGTGTGTTTTTGGAGACAAATTTTGTCATGTTGAAGAGACGACTTAAAAAGGATGCATTTTCAGCTTCCAGAAACGGCTCATATACAGAAGTTATTGTAAACAACCTTCATCTTTGTACTTTTATATAATATACTAAACTTCCTGGTAATTATTGTACCATCTTGCGTGACAGACATCTGGCAGCAGACAAATGAGGTTAAAACAAATGCAATAATTTACAAATCCCATTGGACCTGCTTCAGAATTTGCACCTTTTCATTGGTGCTGTTTGTCACTGGAAACATGTGTGCTGAAATAAACACTGATTACATTAGCAAGCTATGTAGAGTCTTTTAAAAGAGTGTCCTCTCTGTCTCCCTGGTGTTTATAACCTGCTTTTATTTGATTAGTTTATTTCCTGCCCCCCCCAACCCACCCATCCCTACCATAAACTCTTAATTTAGGTCAGTAGCCCGGCTGGAATGAATTCTGAGTGTAGATCTGTGTGTGAGTAAGAGAGCAATGAGAGTCTGTGTAGATCTTTTCAATATGAGATAAGGTTGGTGATGTTTGAATAATTCTGCGTTTCCATTGGTTGTGTGTGCAACTTCTTAAATGTAGTGTTTAAATAAGACCTTTCTACAGAGACAAAGTTTAAATCTTTTCTCCTTATTAAACAACCTCCTTAGTCATTATTATTTAATTTCATTATTGTCTTTTAATGATGTCCATAAAAGATTTCAGTTTGTGTGTTCACAGACTTACCGTTTGTCTTTGGGAGTGAGCGCTTCTGATCCATTGAAAGAGATGTTAGCTTTCAGTAACAGAGATAAGTGGGACACATAAACTCGCTCTGACTCCAGCAGCTCCAGAGCAACTCTCTGTCTCTTATCTGCACACACACACACAAACAGAAACACAATATATGTTTAAACTATGTTGAGTTATATATACAGTAAGTAGTCTATGAGGGGTTTTGTGATATGGGCTTTCGACTACGTCATCTGTGTTGACCAAAACTATATTTTTTGCCATATGTAAATAATGATGACATTTTGGGAAATACACTTATTCTCTTTCTTGCCGAGAATTAGATGAGAAGATCGATTCAAAATCTGTCCGTTCAATTTGAAGCTCAAGCAAGGAGACAGTTAGCATTGCTTAGCATAAAGACTGGAAACAGGGGGAAACAGCTAGCCTGGCACTATCAAAAGAGAATAGGTTCACCTACCAGCAGCTCTAAAGCTCACTAAATAACAAATCATATCTTGTGTGTTTAATCCGTACAAAAACCAAATGGCAGTTTGTGGTTTTACGGGGTAATATTTCTTGACAGAGCGTTGTGACTTCCTGTAGCCTCCTCTGGAAGTTCACAACTCCAAGAACAAGATAATGTGTTAATTAGTTAACTTTACAGGCACTACAAGATGGATAGTGTTAGCTTTGAACAGAGCCAGTCTAGCTGTATCCCCGTTTCCAGTCTTTATGCTAAGTTAGGCTAACTGTCTGGGTTTGCTGTAGCCTTACATTTAATGGACAGATAAGGAGGATATTGTTCTTCTCGTCTAACTCTTGGCAAGACAGTGAAAAGGAGTATTTCTTAAATGTAGAACTATTTATTTTAATGAATGGGCATGTATTGTGTGTTGTGGCCTTAGTGAGCAAACTATTAAGTATTAGCAGCAGTTAGCACTCCTAGTGGTTCTAGTGATAATAGAAGTGCAGCAGCAGTATCATTATTAGTTGCATTAATAAATATACTTCTTACTGTTTTCAGTCGTGCTGTTGGGTGTCTCTGTGTCATCTCTGCTGTTCTTCCTCTCTCCCCATGCTGGAAATTTGGATGGACAACCTCTCTGCTGCTGCTGAACCTCATGATCAGAGGTGGAGGCTGCAAGACACACAAATGTGAAATGACTCTTATAGGTCTGTCATATATTTTTCTGCACTTCACCTTCTTCACACACGTACACAGTGTGCAGACATGAATGATACATACACATATTGACTCACTCTGTGTGGATGTGGTGCTCCTCTGTGGTGACCCGCTATGTGGCAGACTAGAAAAGAAGTGTTGAATAACACCAAGGTCTGACTGACTGGGCACACAGATGTGTTCATCCCCTGATGCCGTTAGCACATCTGCCTTGGAGCTCTCTCTGCATTTGAACCGATCAGCAGCAGAAGGAGAAGGAAAAGATGATAAAAACAACTTATTTGCCAAGTCACACAACACAGTTTTTGCATCCCTGCCAATAAGTATTTGTTTGGGGAGCAATTTTACAGTCTTGGCCTTGCCCAACTGCACTTTAATGGCATTAGTAGACGCTCTAGAGCTGAGATAACAGGTAAAAATGCAAATAAGTTAGAAGAATGCAAAATGTGTACATTAAATATAATTTAAATGTATTTTTGTGGATGAAACAAATGTGTGTATCTACAGTGGCGATACATCGACCATTGTGTCCCTGAGCAAGACATGTAACCCCTAGTTGTAAAGTTACCCCTAGTTATAAAATCTTCAGCTAAATTACTAATTATTATTACCACAGTACATCCTTATTATGTATGTTTCAGCCCTACCTTTGTGAAACAGAGAGGATATCTTTGGTGTTTTCTGTCTGCAACAGTTCTATCCTCTTCTGCACCTCTCTCTGTCTGCTGGATACATCCTTTATGTGGAAAAACACCACATTCAGCTCCTCCTGCAAGCAGATTATACCAAGGAACTGCATTAGTGTAACTGCTGTAAACTGATAAGAGTTTGCATTTTACAGTGTGAGCCGCCGGGTCAGATTTAGAGAGAAATCTGCTGGATAGCTTTAGGGCACAAATCAAGAACAGGGCATTTTTCTTCCAGGGCAGCTAGAGCCAATGCTTTTATAGTTTTGTGATGTCAGATGGTGGAATAAATTACTAAAGCAGATAGGAAAATCACTTCCAACATGGGAAACGTTTTAAGTAAAATACATATTTATTAAGAATTGGTGGGATTTATAGGAAATAGCTTCTAAATGTCACTAAAACTACAAAATACAGCTGCTATCACATAGTTTGCCAGTTGTATGCACCTTTTGTGGTGTGGTAATCATGCTAAATATTATACAGCTTACACATTTCTTATACTGCGGGCATGTGCATGTATGTCCAACTCTAACAACCTTCCATTCAATGCCACATATATAGCCATCATAAAAAATATACCACATGCCTGAAATATCTAAAAATGTGTGTGCAGATGCAGCATGTGAAAGTCAAAAAAACGTGTCTGAAAAAGTAGCCTTTCTGTCTAAATGACATTAGTTTTCACTTTCAGTCAGATGTTCGAAATTACGTTACAGCAGTCTCATCACCACACCAAGAAAAGACTGTGTGTAAGTTTGTGCGTGTGTGTTTTTAACTGTGTGGCGTTCTCCGCACCTTGAAAGTGTTGAGTGAGTTCTTGAGACTCATTATCTTATCATCCACATCAGTCTGATGGGCCTGGAGCTTCTCCTCCAGACCGTGATCCCGCTGACGCAGCTCGCACAACTCCGTCAGGGCAGTATGGAGCCCCTCGCGCAGCTCGGCCACCAGGCCCTGCAGCTGCGGCACAAGAAGCAATGGAATTCATCTATTCAGCAGCATGTTTTGGGCAAGTTGACTGCTTCAAATGAAATTTAATTCTTTACTCTCTTTTAGCACTTTATGATTTCATTATTATATTATTCTACTGGAAGTAGTTTTTATTATTCTTTAACATCCTCTTTTCTTTCCAGTCTTTTAGGTCTATAAATCTTGCTTTTCCATCAGTTATTGCAGTTTTGTTGCATCTTCTTTTGTGGAGTCTTTTAGAATTCGCTTTCAACAGCCTATACCTGAATTTACTTTCCTCTACCCTTCATGATCTTTAATTCTTACATTCTGTACAGAATCCTGCTTTTTTTTTAATAAATCTCATTTTCTCATCGTTTCTTAATAATATCACGTAAGTAATGGATTCTTTATCCGCCTCCTCTTTTCTCTGCAGTTAGTCTTAGTTTTCATTATAGCTGATTGAATTTATTCAGCAGGGATAACTGAATCAGCTCATGGGAACATAGCATGGGCTGAAGCAACTCTTACTTGTCCAATCTTTTCATCGCTCTCTTGTTTGCTCTCTCTCCCTCAGTCATGTGAAAAACATCAGGCAGCAGCCTGAATGGAGCATCTGTCCTGTGTGCCTTCTGCTTTTCTTCCTTTCTGATGTTATCAATGCTTGTCAGTGCTACTGTACGCCTTTACACGTGGTGGTGGTGGTGGTGGGGGTCTAAAGATGCTCTACAGGATGAGTTCCTCATGGATTTCATTGTTCAATTGCAAGTTAAGATAATGTTGCGGTTGGTTCCCTTGAATAAGTAAAATAATTTAAATGCTAAAATGTTTAGATTTTAATAAAGACAAAGTGAGTAATAAGTCAACTTTACTAGCCTCGTGTGACCCATTCAGAACTTAATTTGAAAACAATAATATTAAATTTTGGGCAGATTTTGTGAGTTATGAGATATGATAACAAAACTAAAACTAAAAGCCCCAAAAATAAGCTCAAACAATTATCAACACTCATTACACCATCTTAACATAAAGGCATAATGAGTCATTTAAAGTTGGCCCTGGCTCAAGAGCGAGCAAGCAAGAGCAGCTCGGTCAAACAGACACACAGACCTGAAGCTCTTTATTTATCCGTAACACAGACAGAGAGCAGAGGAGAGAGACCGCACTGTAACCTGGTCACTACATTTTCCTGATCTCACACACTGCCCAAAGGTTGCCACCCAGAAATGCAACCAAACACAGCGAAATACACACCACATGCACTATGATTAGAGGAGCTTGGACATTTTTGGGCATTTTCTCTGTAACACTGCTAACTCAAGCTGAGTTAGTGCCATTTGTAGCTTTTTGTTATATAAAGTGACTCTTGTGACACTCTTGGAAGCTCAACCCTATTTCTTTCACTAATAGAAATTGTCAGTCTGAGAAAATGCCACATATTCATTTTTGGTAAGACACATCACTGTCTCCTCTGTCAGAGAATTGAGTTGGCAACAGATATTATTTTGTCTGTAGGTTGCTTGTTTGCAATTCTTGCTGTGGTAGAATTTTCTCATGGTGGTCAGTGTTGAAAGATATCCAAGTTAATTTGTCCTGTCAAACATAAATCACATATGTAAAGAAGCATGTGTGTCCAAACTTCAAAGCAGTGGCTGTTGAACTGCAGAGTAGCATTTCTACTCTTCTATCCAAGAATGTCAGAAGAGAATTAAACTCCAGACAGCATCTCACATGATGAGATTGACATTTGACCTTTCTGTGACTTGACCCTAATCTTTTCTTGAGATCATGATATCACATGTCATATGGTCACAACTTTGTAAAAGAAAATGCCAGCAGGTAAATGCTACTACCTGCTAGCAGCAGGTGAATAGCAGTTCAAGAGCAAAGTGAGTTTCGCAAAAGCAGTCCCCACAAAATGTTTCAAATGTAAGAAAAGAGAGAGAAAATATTACTGGACTCCTCTGTTCAAAGTGTGCGGTACCAGCTGTATCAGAGTTGGTTAATGACATAATGACTGAGCCATTACACCATAAGGTTACTTTTGTTGTGTGGAAAAGAAGAGTTCTCGATTACCTGAGCAATTTCTAGGTTTGCCTCCTCCACATTTTCTTCTTTTTCTAAAATAAAAAGCAAAACACAACAATAAACTTAGTTAGGTATTCACTTTAGTGAAAATGTTGATTGATTACACAATATAATTACTATATTAATAAACAGACATGGTAGCCCATCAGGGTGGGCCATTCATACCTTGGATAATAATATGTTATGCAAACATAAAACTGACAGAGACATGTAATTGAGAAATGTTATGTAATTTGACATTGACGTTTGCTTAAATGTCAGCAAAATACTATAGACTGTGAACCTTACTGTTGTCGCCACAAAGACCTTATTCATTAAATTTTAGTAATCTATTTAATGACTTATTTATCTATTTCTAAAATCCAACCTGTTGGCTCATGTTATAAAATGCAGTGTAAAGGCTAGTTAACACTGTTGATGCAATGGACTCAGAGCTTTTAAACTCACAGGAAAACCTTTCCCAGACTCCTGGTCCATAAACCTTCTCAGTTCAAGGAACACAACCAAAATGACTTTGAACCATATGAATCATTAGACACAAATCTAAACATATTCTTTATGGAGTGACCAATATTATAGTGAGATGTTAATATCATAATATCTGCACTGAACGATCTTGTCAACCACAAGACGAAAAGGTGTTTAAATCCATTTTATCTATATTTATAGAGTGAATTCATGTTTTTCGAGGTAATCATTGTTGGTTCACATTTCCATCAAAACAGAAGAAGAATAAATCTAAGGAGGGTGAGTATCTGCGTGCAATTTGTTAAAAGGTGAAAACAGTACAGGGTTCATAACAAATATTTTATACCACAGAAGTCAAGATTAGAGCAGTGCTCACGTGCCAGTCCTTCTCAGAAGAGAGTAACTATACTCAAGAACAAGCATCATTTTTCTTTCCTTTCACTCCTGTCTCATTTTTCACTCATTTGTCATCATTCCTGTGACTTGTGGTAACTTTAAGTCTACAAGTCTCATAATAATTGTAAGTGGAGCAGCTGCCGAAAGTGTCTCCAATGGAATGACATATTTATTTCTAGTGATTTCTAGTTACTACATTTTGACTGAATTCTTTTTATGTTTACAAAATTACTTGGCTGCTGGAGGAAAGTGCTGCACAAGGAAATTCAGATTCTTGATGGATTTTTTTTTTTATAAATGCAGCACATTTTGGGACAATTTGCTGGTTGTATAAAAGCACAATACGTTTCTTTGTTGTGGAAATGATGAGGCTGCTGCCAACATTGCTGAGGGTCATCTGGAATACATACTTGCCAATTATGCATGATAATACATGTAAGAACCCGCATGATGCCATGTACCACATATGTAACACTTCTTGACTGTGAAAGAGCAAAAGAAGGAATATACAGTGTCTAACACTGGAGTTTCTATCCGCAGGATATACAGTATGACAAATGTCCTCACAGCTTGGCTTTGTGCTATTGGCCTCAGTTGTTACAGGCCAGAAAAAGCTGGAGGAGAGATATCAACATTACAACTTACTATACCAGACTGACCTTAAACTTAAAGACAAAAATGAGGAAGCATTACCATTCCCAAACCTGAACCCTTATCTCCAAGAGCATCTGTTCAAAAGTTACAGAATAACAGAGTCAAAGTTTTTTGACACCTGTTTTACCTTCTGACACTTCCTCCGTCTTGTCTTGTGTATCTGGTTTACCATTCTCCATGTTTAGGTATCCTGTCCGGTCTGGTCCAATCTATCGTCTGGTGCTGTAGTCCAGCTCACGATGACTTCAGTCCGCTCCTCTGCGTTGTTCTTTTCCTGTGAACAGCCCTATCCTTTGCTGTGATCCCTCACTTTCTCTCCTCCATAGCATGTGAGTCCTATGATTTTCCATTTGCACAAAAAGGCCCTTGTCTTCAGAGACTAGAGGGACAGAAGGCAAGATCAGGAGGAGAGAGAAATTTGGTCGTCATACTGCCAAATACTGTAACTAACTCAGCTCATTAGATTTAAGGAGGGGTGACTGGTTGTTAATGATGATGATAAACAGGGCACCACTGATCAGTGTAAGCTTGCAATGGAAAAGCCAGTTATTGCAGTGGGTAAAAGTTGATTGTAGTCCCCTGCCAGTCCAAAACGTGTCAGTATAAGTACGTAATAATTGCTGCAGTGTCAAGTCTGTGTAGATGCAAAGAGCTGCACAATGTCACCAACATTATCATTCATTTGGAGGTGTGTCTACAGAGACAAAACATTTTGGTCCAATATTCACTCTCTTTTTAGCTCTGTTTTTGGTCTCCACCAACTCCTGAGAATAAATATCTGGGTTTTTGCTAAATGCTTCACTGTGTTCACCAGCTAGTTGCTACTGTTTCTGCCTGCTGGTGGGTGCTGGGCAGGCAGCGTACAGTGGGAAGAGTTTATCAGAAAGGTTTCTTCAAAACAGATTCCTGCTATGATAGGAAATGATGTTGATGAGAGCCGTGAGAGTGAACCAAAATAGTGACGTTGTGGGCTGTAAAATGAAAACAATGAGGTGAAAGATGGTATAAAACTCTGTAGAGTTCAGTAGTAGAGTGATTATTCCCTGTGGGTTCATTACTACAAGTGACCACTTTCAGATTACAAATTATCATCAGGCCCATTGCCAATAAAAAAATATTTATAAGAGCAGCTTTAAATGATAAGCTGCTCCACCAAAAATCCATTGTTTAGTAGGCTATTAAATACTAGTCAACCCTTGTAGATTTGAAAGACAACAGCAGCTGTACTATGCTTGAATTCAAGTCAGTTAAAATTGTTTCCAATGATGACCAATGAGTTTTCCCTTAGAACATTAAGGTAAACCACTCATGCGGCTTAATCCATTTCAATACAAACTTTTGCCAAAATACAACTAGTCATGGTTATAGTTGCTCCTCAAGTTGGTACAGAAGACTGCAAATTCAGCTGTCAGTCAGACTAAGAGTGAGGTGAAGAACTGGGCTGATATACTACTGAGTCTTGATTAGTGGAATGCAGATCAGGTGTGCAGGTGGAGAGCCAGGGCCAGAGTGGGAAGCCACGCCCAAAAAGGCACACAGACAACACAGAGAGACACAAGGGATTGGGAAGAGAACTGCAGAATCTAAAGGACATCCCATTAGGAAGAGTTTCTCCTCAACCAACACCATATAGTGCCACCATATAGTCCATATAGTTTTAGGACAGAAAAGCAGGTCATGGTTGTTCACTCAGACCTGTTGTGTAGGGAATTTCTTAAAAACTAACATCCTTATCAGTTCGACAGTTCGAAAGATAGATGTTGCCCTCGTGTGTATGCATGTGTTAGCCTGATCAATTTCACATCCTCTTGCCTCATGGCTGACAGAAGCCTGTGTTTTTCTCTCTGACCATGTCGGTAATGCGCGGTTTCGGAAGTCTATCTGTTTGTTCCTGCCTGTCTGTCTCTTTTCATATCTACAGTATGTTTCTTTTTTCTCGGTGGAGACAATAAAGCCCGGAGACAAGACAAACAGCTGAGCGGCTCCTCATTTCAACAACAAACCTGTGTTTGAAGGTTACATCATTCCCACACATCATCTGATTCGGTGGTTACATGTGAATGTGAGCTTAAGAGAATGAACTATCCATTGCTCTTTGCACAAAAAACAAAAACAAAACTTGTCTTATTCACCATAAATTAAATGGGATTTAGAGAAAAAGTTATTTTGATGATTTTCTTATGAAAATAAATTAGTTTTCAGTGTCATGTAACTAAACCATGAGTTCAAAACAGTTATTGTTGTTGTACAAGTCTTTTACCATATCCATAACTCCATAACTCAATGGAGTATGCTGCCTCTTTATTTCAGATAGAGGAGGAAAGAGCTGTATAAGGTTAATCCTACTCTTTCTTATTTGCCTGGAGAAACCATGCCTCAGACTGTCCAGTCTGTTGTGCAAGGCGACAATAACTCTGGCCTTTTCTTATGTAGACCTGCCCATATGCACTACATCTGTTTTCCTAACACAGAAGTTACAGCATGAAATAGGAACACTTTTGTCAGACAGTTATAATAAGTAAGCCGTTGTGTCCTGGATTCTTGATCTGAGTCTAATATGATTAGATAGAAAACAGGAACCATGAGGTTCACGATGGTAGAAAGGTCAACTCTTTTCTTTTCTTTTTCACAGCTGAAGACAGTGCCTTAGTGTAACATTTCTGCATCTCTATAAACAAGATGGGCATATATTAAAAATATTACCTTTCCATTCAATGCAATTTACACAAACTCAGAATTTACCATAAATCATTCATCCTCAGCACTGCTCTATTGAATATAGTTTATTTCTGTCTACCATTCTTATTATTGATTTTATATGTATATTGTCTGCTACGTAGAAGAAGAAAGTTACAAACTCATTTTCACTCTACAACTTGTTGACAAATAAATCTACCTTGTACCCTGTATAAAGTTGCCAGGGCACTGCAACTGGATAAAATCCTGCAACCACCTGAGGACCCATTCTATTTTGTTTTTTTTATTGTCCCTTAGTGGTGCAAATTACCAAACAAATTTTCAATTTATTAAATTACTAATTTGTAGATGCCAGACAGTCCGGACCTTCGGGGACCCCTATGGGCCTGGAGCCCTGGGGTAGTTGGCCACTTCTCGAATCAACTGTCTGACAACAATTAAAACCTTTTTTGTTATTATCTGGTCACTCATCATACTTTGTTCAATATTATACTAATCTGACAATTAACCATCAATTTTTGTTCACATTATGTTTTTACTTACACTTTCAGTTTGTTTTTGCACCTGCAGTCAGGACCATAGACTTTGGTCAGGAACTGGGATAAGATGCTTCCCTTTAGCGTCATACTTCCGGTGCGGTGCCACTCGTCACGTGACGGCAGTTAGCTTTGTAGCTTGGGGAGGCTGCAGTGAAGTTTGTTCTGCTGTGGTTCATGTTGTTGTTTTGTTAGGTTTAGTCTGTGATGCAGTAGTTTAAAAGGTCTTTGTCAGTTAACCGTTGACTGAAAGATGGAGCGGTACGGGTCGGATACGGAGGGGGACGAGCAGGAGACACCGCTGCTTCACCGAGGACACGAAGACAAAATCCAGAGAGGTGAATAAAAACATCTCCAGCCGGCCTAGCTAACGTTAACGCTTCCGTCATTCCCCTCAACGAGGTTCATTTCGGGGGAACGTTGCTGTATTTTGCCTTTTCATTGGAAACGAAGCAGGAAATAAATATCTCTCCAAGTTAACGTTAAGTTATGTTTCCTTTATTTAACGCTTTGGCCTTTTGGCGGTTCTTTGTTTACAGATATTAACGTTAACTAAAACACCTGCAAGATATAATGTAATCTAATAGGACACGGCTAAAGCCCGTACCTAATATATAGATTCACATCGCTCAGAATATAAACACAACATTATATTATCAGCCAAAAGCGTCAGTAACAATACAGTTATTATTTCAGGACCATTGTATTGAATGACAGTAAGTTGCACTTTACAGTTCACACAGACTGTACAGTCTTGCGCCCATATGCTGTGCATCAGCCGATGTCCGCAGCTAAGGCTGATCATGACAGTGTTTGCATTTACCGCCACTACACAAGTTAGACTTCACCACTGTCAGCGAACTATTTTACAGAAAGCTTTTCTTGGAGGGTGCACGGTTCTGTCACTCAAGTTAAATAACGTTAGCGTTCTCTCCACTCCTGCTGACACACGCACAAATAGTCTGAGTCACGAGTTTAGGGCAGATGTCCCTGACATCATAAGACAGATCTATCTGAATTATGAGACATGTCATGCAGTTTAAAAATCTGGACATGAAGAAAGAGTGAGAAACTGAGAAACAGTGTGTATTTAAGTGTACTGAGGATCCAGCTGTGTAATGTTGTCTTGTTTAAACATGACTTATTGAAATAAGCCTAAATGTATGTTCTCTGTAAGCTTAGCAACCTGCTAGGTAAGGACGCTGGAGTTTGTTGTGCCATTATCTTTTATATAAAGACTGAGAAAGAATGTGCTGCCCAGTTTTAACAGGAGCACTGTGGTAGCAATGGTTTACATAATGATAGTCATACCTGCAAGTAGTTTGCACCTTGTGCAAAATCTAGAGACCAAAGTTAAGTTATGTAAATAAACAGGACAAGATATGGAAATAAGATTCTTAAATGAACCACTGAAACGACTTGTTCTGCTGAATGACAGAAAAATTAATCAGTTATAACTTTTGTAAAATGTTTACATATTAGTTTGATCAAGTTAATATATCAAACAGTTACAGTTTACTACATTTATTAGTGTAAAATTGTTCTGTTTTTCATAATAGATACTACTGTGATGGGCATTTACATTCACTTTGTTTTCTAAAAAATACATGATCGATATAATTGCAGATGTGTGGATTCATAGTAGCAGCCCTAAATGGGCTATATCACGTAAGTAAACAAAAAAGTACACAAGCAAAACTTTCAGATCCAGTTTGGGGTTAAAAATTACTAGCCTAACAAAAGGTTTCCATGTTCATTTCTGTACTGTGACAGAAGAGATAACTATTCTCATGCTGTATTGATAATGTACCTCATCTGTTTGTAATGCAACTATTAACTATAGTGCACCTACAGCATAATCTGCCACAGATGCCTCATTGCTGTCTTTTCTCTCTCTCCCTCACCTTGTAGCCCCAGCATGCTGTTCGTCACGCTATGGCCTGGCGTTGCTCTCCTCTTTTGGCTTCTTTGTGGTCTACTCCTTGCGGGTGAACCTCAGTGTGGCCATGGTGGACATGCTTAACAACACCCAACAGTCCAACGCCAACCAGAGTAGGTCAGTGTGTCCTGCTCATGCCAACCCTGCACGGCCCCAACTCAACCACACGGTGAGTGAGAAGCTGAGAAAACTGGTCGAACTGTTCCACGCATGCTGGAACGGTTGGCAGTTAAATTTGTACTACATAACAACATTTATTGCCTGAAAAGACTAAAGCTAGAATTAAATCCACTTCAACTATAAGCATTGAATAACTTAATTGCAGCTGATCACAAATAGTTAGGCTTTAGTATGTGATTTCACTCCCCATTGTGTGTTTCTTTGGTGGATATTTAAATTCTTGTTCTGTTAAAATGATGAAGGCTGAAAGAGTCTGGGCGATCATCACACCACAACCCATTTCAGACTGACAAACTCTTGTTGGCAGGCTTCAAAATGTCCCATTGGATAGTGCTACAGCCATGTTTTTCCGTACTTGTCTGCTGGAAAAAACCTACACATGTCAGGATTATGAATCAGGAGACTGCATTGACATTTGGTAGCAGTTTGTCAGTCTTGGAAAAAATTAATTTGGGACAAACAGCTTTCTGGACTGATGTACAAATGAAGCTGTTTCTTTTTGTTTTTTGTCTATTATAATATTGGAACACCAGAAATGGTAAATTACAGTATGTCACCACTATGCTTAGAAAAAGTCAGTTTGAATATGATCTGTTTTGACTTGCATACAAATTTATCAATAGCTGATTATATAACATTCACTAATTCCTGAACAAAACACTGCTACAATCATCCAGAAGTGTTCTCGCAACGTTAGGGTTAGCTTACCATGTGTTACTATTAATGAGCTGTGCACACCACTTCTCTACGGACATGACTTGACATAACAAGGCTAGCACAGCACTTCAGTTTTAGTGTCAGCATTGGTGATGTTTAAACACTACCTGTTAGAGGTGGACTGCGGAACTGTATGTAGAGGAACATAAAGTCAGAGTGAAAGTACAGACAAATATTCACTTTTTATTCAGTAAGTCTTCATAGAATTTGATCTAGTTTTCAACCCCTCCCCTCACAGGCCAGTGTGTACAACTGGGACTCTCAGACGCAGGGCTGGATCTTGGGCTCCTTCTTCTATGGCTACATCCTGACACAGATCCCTGGGGGCTACCTGGCCGGCCGCTGTGGACCCAAGTGGCTGATGGGCTTTGGAATCCTGGGAACTGTAGTTTTTACGCTGCTCACCCCCGTGGCTGCTGATCTGGGTGCAAGCTACCTCATCGCTGTCAGGGTGCTGGAAGGGATAGGAGAGGTAGGTGATCAGGTTTTTTAATTCTGACGTTAAAGGTGTCACTGATAGTAGATTTTAAATTATTTGTGCAAGACTGTACCAGAAGCCTCAGCTGTACTGCAGCCAAATTGTTGTTGTATTAAAATTTATCTGAGCACACATACTCAAGTGAGTGTTTAATAATAAAATGTTAATGAAGTTACAATAAGCCAGACAAGAGATGGTGTGTATGGATAAATAAATGGATGTCTGGTTGTACTTGAGTGTTATTTGTGCACTCCAGTTCATGTTCTTCTTGTGTTTGCTTTCAGGGAGTTACATTCCCTGCAATGTACACCATGTGGGCAGCTTGGGCCCCACCGCTGGAGAGGAGCCGACTGCTAACAATTTCCTACATTGGTAAGACACACACACACAAGGGGTACAATGTTAACACAAAAAAAACATTTGACTGCAGTATCTTTTTGGATCACCTGCCAGAATATTTCTTTAACAGAGTAGTCAGTTGAAGTTGTCATTGCTATTTGAACAATTAGTCATTTAATCAATTAATCAGGTAACAATTTATCCTTTAAAAATGCAAAATACTTGCTGCTTGCAGCTTTTGGACTGCTGGACACACAAAGCAATTTGAAGACATTACTTGAAAATCAATTCAATTGCTTTGAGATATCGGTCTGATCCTAACCGTGTATACTGGACTTCTTTGTACCTCTTACACAGCATCACCTGTCATATGATCGTTAGTGTCGACTTGCCACTCTGTGTATATTGATCATTCAGTAGTTAGTGTGTGCATTTAGATAGCCGTGGAATCCATTTTTTTGTTTGTCCTTTCTCTTCCATCCTAGGAGCCCAGCTGGGGACAGTAATAGCTCTTCCTCTGTCTGGTGAAATCTGCTTCTACCTGGGCTGGACCTACGTCTTCTATGTGTTTGGTAATACACCTGGGGTGTCACTAATGAAGGGTGGGGCTACTTTGTCACCCTTGGTTATGAGGTGACTGTACTAAATCAACCTGATATATCTTTTTTTTTTAATTTCTTTTTATTAGTGGGATTTAACTGTAATTTGGGAATTGACACCTGTTCACTTCCTAGCACAGTATCCTGTTATGCTGTTTTTGCATAGATTTAAGAATTAATGCATTAGTGAGAAAAATTAGAATGATTTCAAGAAGAAGAAGACATACTTAATTAAAAACGCAAAGGGGAAATTCAATGTTTTTCACTCATTATTATTATTATTCACACAGGTCTAAAACACACACACATGCACAAACGGGACCTGTAGCAACAACACGTGAAGGGGCTGCCACTTAATGCCACGACCCAAGTGGTTGGGGGTTCAGGGGCTTGCTCAAGGCCACCTTGGCAGTGCACAGGAGGTGAACTGGCACCTCTCCGGCTACCAGTGCACACACCGCATCTCTGGTCCGAGCTTGCCTCAAATTGACCCTCCGGTTTCCAGCAAAGCCCTTACGGACTCAGCTACGTTATGGAAATTTCACATCATAGCAATGCTGAATTTATATTACAGATGAGGTCTTATCTTGTCTAGTAGGGAAAGTGCACGATAGCTTGTCTAATGAAGCCGCTGAAAATAATTATGTGCGTTTGAATATTTTTCTGACCTCAAGTGGCCTCTTTATTGATGTGTCACAGATCCACCACATATCTCTTTTTAAGCATCAGACCAGCTGCTTCCAGTGTCTGTTCCTCTTTGGTCTGTAAAAACGATGATTTAGCAAGTTGAAGGAACCACTGCAGATGACCCCCCTCATTTTGTTTTTTATTTGCGTGCATGTTAAACTACTGCCACTACAAATAATTTAACTCAGTCTCTAAACCACTGGACAGATGTTAATGTCAACAAACACACCTGTTATTGTCAGTGGATACAGGTAAAGTAGAGACAATGAGTTGCTTGTCTTCTAATAACATCAAGATAATCCATACATCTAAAGACATGGATCTGCTGACTATATGTGATCTTTAATGTGATGAAGGATTTATGCAGGATAAATTGTAGGCAACCACTGTGGTAAAATGAGTGCTCGTTTTCTTGCTTGTGTGTCCAGGTGCTGTTGGCTTAGTGTGGTTTGTCTTGTGGGCCCTTCTCGTCTTTGACAGTCCAAACACTCACCCACGGATATCAGAGCAGGAGAGACTCTACATCACCACCTCACTCAAGAACGAGGTAATGGCAGAAACCTTATTGAAAGTTATTTTTATTTTATTTTTTAATCATCTTGTTTCAAAGATCTAGACTTTATTTTGTAGTTTGCTGTCTTTTTGTACTGTTCTTAACTCTGTTGCTAAGACAGAAGCAGCAGAGTGCTTGCAGGCGTTTCCGGTCCACTACACTACTAACGTTGCATAGTTCCAGTGTATTGCAGCATTTTATTCTCTTATCTCTTGTGGTTAGGTCACAAAACTCACCATGACTCTGAACTCTATAATCATATTCAGACGCAGAGCTTCCCTAAATACTGTATATGTTCAGTAATTGTGAACACTACAGGGGGTTCATCATTTCTACTGAGCATTGAACCCTTATATCTCTGTCTTGCCTGATTTGGTGCAACCTGAAGCAACCTTAAAAAGGTACAATGTGTAATTCCTGGCCACATGCTTCAAACAAATAGATTACGTTGGTTAATTTCTTTAATGTTTTAAACTAAGATTCTGGCTAAGTTCCACCAGCATGAATGACTTCTGTGTGTGATTATGGAGGAAAAACTGTCCCTAATATTTGGTATCCAATTTCAGATGTTAGTCAGACATGTGAATATGACTCTGGACCCTGATGAAGTACAACTGCGGGGTTCTTTACAGCTTGGTTTGGTCAACTGTAGTGTTTTTAAATAAGAAAATAACCAAGAACACCATATTAAGTAGGAAAACATGGGCAAGCAGGGGCAGAGAAAGCTAACATAAGAAATACAATCGCCAGCATATGCAATAGAGAGGTGGAAGATAGACTGGCAAGATCCAGAATAAAACACCTGTCTATTAGGCCTATTGCCATTTATTCAGAGGGACTGAAGTTAAGACACCTTAACTTTCCAATCAATATTGTTCTCCCTATTTTCTGTTTACTGTGTGCTCCAGCTTTCCACCTCATCAGGTTTCATCCCCTGGCGCGCCATAGTGACGTCTACTCCGCTGTGGGCCATCGTCGTGGCTCACTTCTCCTACAACTGGACCTTCTACACCCTCCTCACCCTGCTGCCAACCTACATGAATAACATCCTGGGATTCAGCATACAGCAGGTGAGTACAACATCACACACAGGCATTCAATCAATCAATCAATCAATCAATTGTATTTAAAGTGCAGAAGCACCATGGTCTCAATACATTTAACAATTAAAAACATCCATTCTCACAAGTGCTGCAGACACTGATAGGAAGAGTCAAATAAGAGGCCAAAATGTGATACAATCCAAAGACTCTTTTAGAAAACATTTTATCTTGTACATTTTTGTATAAACAACAAAAAGTCAAAAAAAAATAATTAACAAAAATTATTTTTTGTTTTCTTAAAACATCATTCATAACAATGTGATGTATGTAACTAAAGTAGAGAAAGACATGGGAGATGATGGGTAAACCAAAATGGGAATTGATAACACTCATCACAGAATGCACTGAACATCACAGATCGGTTGCCTCACCAGTCAAAAATAATTTCTACTCACTGATGATATGCGTATAATAACTATGTAATCATAACAACATTCACATTGTGTGCTGTTTCCTTCTGTCCACTGTAGAATGGTATTCTGTCAGCTCTTCCTTACATGGGTTGCGCTGTGTTGGCTGTGCTGAGTGGGCAGCTTGCAGATTACCTGCGGGAAACCTGCAACTACCGCACCGTCACTGTCAGGAAGTCCTTCTCCATCGTTGGTAAGGAAATAGCAATATGAAAGCTGAGTCGTATCCTGACTTGGACATCCAATACACCATGGCCCAGTTGTTCAAAGTAATCTGATCGGATTTCGGCTTTCGGATCGGATCAAATCTTGAAAATGAGTTTTTCCAAAGGGAAAAAAAGGGTTCTGAAATCGGATCATTTGACCTAATCCAATCCTGGTTTTGATCTGGACCAAACCTTCAGTTTGTGTTCAAATTTTTTAGTAGGATTGGGATCCCTTTGATCCAAAACATCAGGATTATCCTGATCCCAGCAGAACAGTGGATTCAGGGTGGATTTTAAGAACAAAATGTCATAAAGCTTTTAAAATTTTCCAAATATAAACAACAAATAAACATTTCTCGTAGCCTATATACACATTTATTTATATTTTGCACTTGATTTGTTTAAACTTTACAGTGATAAAGTAGATAACGTAGACATTACCTATAAGCCATTTAGTACAGTAAAGTAAAAAAAAAAATCCCCCAAACAGCTGTCAATATCAAACAAAAATGATGTATTTCATTTCAACTGTCACTTATTACTGTACATTAATTACAAAGGCACAATCGTCAAAGGTGAACTATTCAAAAGTAGTTTGTAAAAATTGCATCCCTTATTGCAGGTCAGTCAGTCCCTCATTCTGAGATCGGCCTCCTAAAAGCTGCTCTCTGAATGATCTTTATTTCAACAGTTGGACAAAACATGCTCAAAATATCCACAGTGTATCTGTGAATAATGTATATTTGTTTGTTTTTCTTGGATTTGTTGTGGGTCAGATGGGGGGTCTGGCTGTTTAAAGAAATTGAAAATGGAAGGAAATGTTTGTGTTATTTTATTGTGCATTTTCTGTTCTACCTGTTGGTCTTTCTATCATTAACAGCCTACGTTGTGATATGTAGTCCCATTTAGAGCACTGTAAATCCGGATTTGTTAATCCTTAAAAGTTTATATCTGGATCAGGGTGATCCAGTCCAATGTTGCTGGATAGCAAAACATGTGATTTCCAAATTCGGATAATTCTCCTCCAGATTAAACTTTTTGAACAACTGGGCTCAGGTCTACCACTTCTAAAGATATTTTATTGTGTTGTTTCTGTAGGTATGATCGGACCAGCAGTGTTCCTGGTAGCAGCCGGATATATAGGCTGTAACTACACCTTGGCTGTGGCCTTCCTTACCATCTCCTCCTCTCTGGGCGGAGTGTCGGCCTCTGGCTTCAACATCAACCACCTTGACATCGCTCCTTCGTAAGTATTACAAAGTTCTATCACCAAAGTAACCACTTATTGTAAACATAACCGTGAGTTCCTGCTCACAATACAGGAAAAACAAGCCTTTAAGTTGAAAGTTCCACAAAAATTCCACCAAAAGATTCCGTCCTCCTTAATATATCTTTTTTATGGTAAGAAAGGGTGTTAGAATAAGTAAATGCACTTTTCTTATTATCTTGAGGTGTACAATGTAACAAATGCAGAAATTAACAATGTTTGCAATAGTGTCTCAGAAGTAATGTGTAATCTAACTTCTTAATCTTGTAATAATGAAACTCTTAATATTCCTCTTGTGACCAAGATTGTTTAATTTTTTAGGCCTTTAATTTTACATCCATGCATGGATATCAAGATATGAAAATATGCAGACACCTTTATTTTAAAATGTGATCCGCCTTTATAAAACCTTGTTACTGTCTGATACGGAGGTTTAGGATCTCCTCCAAGTGTAAATAGACTGAGTTAATTAAAGTGAGTGTTAAGTTGTGGTGCTGGGGTGTAGCTATACTCAACCCTGTATTGGGTTTAGCAAGTTAATAACTACTCTGGACTTTTGACAATCAATGTGTGTATGTTTGTAGGTATGCTGGTATTCTCCTGGGAATCACCAACACCTTTGCCACCATTCCTGGCATGGTGGGACCAGTCATAGCAAGAGAACTCACCAAATATGTAAGACACTCATGTACAATCACACTTTATTCACCAGTCTGCACAGTACAGTCACTTAGCAGTAGCTGTTTCATGTTTCAAAAGGTCAAGAGAGTCTAGATTTCATATTAACAATTAATACACCCTTAAACACCTTGTCTAGTTTCATGTCAACCATGGTTAGGTATGAGCAGCAAATAAACCTGTTTTTGGTATGTAGTATACTGCTGCTTGCATACTAACAGAAGTCACTCTGAGCGTCCTGACCTCCAGTGTCCCTGGATAAACAGATGATATCCGTCCTTTGGCTTAATGCTCCATTTCCTGTCTAATTGGTTTAGTCAATACAGGATTAGTGTGTTAACATTTGGCCACCAGGGGGCGTCCATAGTCTTTTAAAATACAACATTCATACCCCCTAGTGTTTTTGTCTGGCTTGATGATTAACCTAGTTTCCTTATTCATTTCTCTGTAAAGAGGATAGTGTGGCACTATAGCGTGCAATGCAGTTTGAATGTAATTAACAGTTTACTTTCATGTTGATGCTCAAAACACAATGGGAAGACTGTTCTGCAATATGCTATTGTCACTTTAATAGTGCAGATTATTGGGTTTGGCCTTCATATCAACAGTGGCACAAGGTGAAGATTAAAAAAAGTCAATGACCTAATTAACCAATCACTTCATCTTTTAAATTACTAGAACTGGTTACGTAAACCAAATGAAATATGGAAAAACGCTAATGAATATGTCGTAACATGACCTCCAAACTCTACTGTGTCAGTTTTAACATCTTCACTATTATATTCAAATTTGTGTATTTACGATTGCTTAGGAGGAGAAATTCTGTTGTGCCTGTCCAACTGCTCAGGGAGGTCAATGGTTGGGTTATGATTTGTGATAATTGCTTTTGACACACGAACAGTTTTTCCTCAATAATATGCATGGTTACCATTTTGTAATTTAAAAAAATGTAGATCCTGCTGGAAAAGACATAGTTTCAAAACAAATCTTCAGGTTTTCTTTTGCTAAACCAGGAGGTTACAAAATTTGTTAATGTTAGTACTGTATAGTTGTGTGACTACTAGTGATTTTAGTAAATATTTTTATCTGGTGCAAATGTGAGTTAAATGAGCTAAATCATTAATAGGACACCAGTCCAATGAGGGCTAAACCATTTTCTTATTTAAATACTAATTATTAACTGCGCTGACTGTCCTTTAGAACACCATAGAAGAATGGCAGACTGTTTTCTACATCGCTGCTGCCATCAACCTGTGTGGAGCGGCTTTCTACACTATTTTTGGCAGAGGAACGGTGCAGCCCTGGGCTGTCCACACGTCCTACTCTCATGGAGACTGATGTAGAAGACTAGAACCTCATCCATTTGATGATTCAGATTTGTCCGATAGTCACGTCTCAACCATGGTCTTACTTAACGGGTACCTTCAGCGAGAGATGTCCCAGCTGTGCTGATGATTCTCAGCCATATTACCCTCTAGGATGTTCTTTACAATGAACAAATATAAGTTTTATTGAAGAGAATGTTCCTTAGAGGCAAAAATAATCATTGAGCAGAGCAAACAATCACAGTATGCATCTCATCTCCAAGCAGTGTCAGAGGATGCCGTTATTATAAAGTCAAGCGCTCTGTCAACAACTCAAAAAAGAGAATGTAGCCAGTTAGTTAGCTACAGGCTAGTATGGCTAATTTCAATGTGAAAGGGCAGCTAAACTAAGTTAGTTACAGGCTATCAAAGCCTTGTTGATTGTCTAGCATTATGAATACCATGGTAAATAAGCTATGAAAGTCAAATTATCCCAACATAGTTCATTTTTGGTGTTCTGGTTTGCCAACTAGCCAACTTGCTAGGCTGAATTGTTATTTCTGCCTCCCGAGCACTTTTGTTGTTTTGTTTTTTTATGCTACAACTCCACAGTAAACCCTCGAGTTGCATTGCCATTAAGAAGGACGTTTTCTTTTACTTGTCTATGTAAAGTTTGGGACAACACAAAATGTGCTACTTTGCATAACTAAGTGCCATTAAGTGTTTTAATGGTTTGCCCCCAAAACAACATGTCATCCCAAACTAGACACACACATTTGATAACGTCTTTTTTTCAGAGAACATTGTGACAGCACAATGCGCACAAACACTTGTTTGGGAAAATGCCTTATAGTGAAGCCTCCTTAAAAATATCTGAAAACTCTTTGTCTTTCATGTGACTGCAAATGGATTAATTTTATGTATGTACTTGTTATATGCTGCAGGTAAGGGATTTAATGTGTACAGCAAATATGTATTGTCTTTTCAGGTTATGTCCACCAGATACCTCTTATTTTAAGTAGCAGCCTATAGTAGCAACTAATACATATGGAAAGCATGGGTCATAATATTTTCAATCTGTAACACTAAGAGGATGCTAAGATGCTGGTACCTTTTGTAATGAAGGGAAAGAAAAAAGTGCTTTAAAGAGGTTCCTGGTGGACACAGTGGTATGTTATTCACAAGATTTGCACTTTCTGTGTTAATTCTCAGGTATCTTATGTTTCACAAGGTTTGAAAAGGATGTTTTACCACAGCGAGGTATGCCTCCACAATGTTTAAGTGTCAATTTCATTAGATCCCACTTTTAAATGGCATGATCAACAATTGCATATATGCAGTAGCCACCATGGCTGGTGGTAATATTTAGTCTGATATTTAGTCTGTTTTTCCTTAAAAGGTTGCAGTCTATCAGGTTACATGTATATCATACATACCTTGTCACTTTATACGTGACTATAGCGTGGTAAATCATAACTAAGCCACAAGGAAAACATTTTGTTCTCATGTCTATGAAGATTCTCAGTCATCCAGGTCATAGTTATCCAACGAAGGTTAAAATGAAGGGCAACTGGACTTGGTTGAAGCTACTGGAAGACGTTTCGTCCCTTATCCAAAGGACTTCTTCAGTTCTGACTGACTGGCAGGGGAACTCAGCTATTTAACCTCAGTGGGGTCGTTATCCCGGGTCATCGATACCGCTGGTTCGACTAACGAGTGGTCCAGTTGCCCTTCATTTTAACCTTCGTTGGATTTTGTTCTCATTTCTTTCTGTCAGCAAGTAGCATCATCATTCAAATTTAAGATGAAATGCACTTGTGCCTTATTACATCATCTTAAAGGGGGTCAAACAATTCAGGACTCTAGATTCATTCTTCTCATAAAGGATTCCTTTTGTTACTGCTTTTTATTTCATTATTACATTAGTGTCTATATAAAGGGACTATATATCACACTGTACTGAAAGGGTAACCATTGTAAAATTTCAACCTGGAAACATTCCAGAAATGTCTTAAATCACTGTCATGTATTATAAATACTTCATCATATACAGCTATGCTCAAATCTGATGTTGTGTTGGGTTATTATTTCATATCTGAAAGCTGTGACAGTAGCTATAACTAAAAGGAACTAACTGTATGAACAATGTGCTTTTCATTATTGCAGTTCTAATCACTTATTTGAGTCTGAAGAAAAAAAGAGAAGATACAATTAACCAACATTTTAATAACCTATTCAATTCACCTGGACTATACCTTAAATATACAGTCTCATACTTATGTAAAGGGGGCAAACACACACATTAGCCTTTGTAGGATAAATTCCACTTTAATGAACGACTGAAGTAAGATCCCCTGATGACCTAACCATACTAAATAAATAATAAATGTAAAACTATGTATATTGCACTGTAATAAAGTAACCCTAATTTCTTCACTCTAGAAAATATGGCTTGTCAAGGTGGAGGACTAGGAAAAGGCCAGTGACAAAAACCACAAAACAGAGATGAGAGCATTACTAAAAAAAAAAGAAGAGTTGTTCAGTCTCACTCCCTAGCTGCACAATGAAAGTGTAACACTGTTTTCTCGTATAGTTAACTAAATCTGTAGTACTGGGTAGACGTGGGTAAAATAAGAGCATGGGGACAACTTCTTCAGGATAACTGCGTCCACTTGTTTAATAATCCATCACCATCCCGAGACCGCGGAACGTTCAACAACCACAGTGACAGATCGCTTCCTCCTCATATCACTCCGCCAAGGTGCACCATGTAATATAGTTCCTATTTAAGCTTAGAAACAGAATACAACAAATGTAGTTAACATTAATTAAATGACAACTTATTTCAGTAAATGAGGTTGATCTATAAAATAAATCTTAAAAATAAATCTCATCTTACAAAAGGATGAAAGTCCTTTGCTTTAGAATTTGCAGTAGGCTAGCCTATAGTTTCATACTTTTCATAATACAGAATCCCTATAAAATGTGTCATAGGATTATTAAAGGCAAAAAATATGATAACATAATTTGATAGCTTTTCTTTACTTGGATAACTGCCTCCCTGCTATTTAATAGCAGCCCTGCATTATGTGATAATTAGTCAGTTAAGGGCATTGGGGTAAATTGGATACAACTAGGGAGTTGGTCGCTGCATTTTTCCCCCACCCATCTTCACTATTTCACATAACCAACACCATCTCTGAAACAAAGATGAAACCAAAACTTCTATTCCAAAAACTACTAGGTATCTCTGTCGTGACCCACCTCCACTACTGGATATAATTCTGCAGCTTGTATAGCGATTTATTTCCCCTCGTATACTAATGTAGATAAAACATCCTACGTCAAAACCACGAGTCATAAGGGTAATTACATGTTGCCCATCCACTCCTTGTTTAGGCTTTGTATGTAACTTAGGAAAACGTCTCCAGTTTTAAAATTATCAGACATACATCCCTACCTAGACAAAAATAGTGCCACAAATGAATGACAAACTAACTTGAAGCTCACAAGGGCGCTAAAATAAAACTCCACACAAACCGCAAGTTCACGCCAGTCTATGAAATGTGTGACAAGTCTTGGCAATGTGCGTCGGTAAGTTTATACGGAGTGACTGAACTCATGCGGAGGTTTCGTCTTCTCTATTTTGTGAGGGATGACAATAGAGCCCGACGGGTCGTGTCCGATAATGGATGCTTCGCCCATGTTGTCCTCTGATAAACTCGTTTACGTTAACTTCTCCTGGTCCCTCGTTGTGATGCTGCACAGCAGCGGGTGCGCGCAATTACGCAACACCCCCTCCTGTCCTGCGCGCTATAACCGGATCAGCGTTTCTCCTCTCCGGTCCTGCACCCAGCCTAACACCGGTCATCTCTCAGGTAGGCTACGACATAGTTCATGAAATTATGCATTGGGGGTTTCGTTTTGGATTCTATTAGGAAAATGAATGAGCGCCTTTTTTGCGGCTCTGTCTCTAGGCCAGTGTTTTGGGAATATTGTTGTGATGCAGAAAAGAGGGCAGGCGGCTGGTAGTTAATACGCATCCAGGCGTCGGTAAGCGGGCAGATGATATAACATGGCGGAGGGTTAACATTTCCATTAAATCCCTCAGACATTAGATTTAACGTTATCGCGGGAGCGTTGTCCGCTGTTTTATCATCTTTTGCACTTTAAAGCGCACTGCGGCAGCTGTGATGACGTTATATATGAGAGATGAGTTAAAGACGCGCATGTTGTCTGTCCTGGCACCGAGTTCACCTGAACAAGTCTGGCCAAGATCATGTGGGGATTCATGTTACAGTTGGATTAAAGCTACTGGGCTTTTCTACCTGGTGGGTAGAAAACAGATGAAACAAATCCTCACTCACTTGGATAATTTAAAAGAACAGGCCTACTTCGTAGTGCATGTGTAGAATTTTATATTCAAGGTTAACGCTCCTGCAGAGTTAACAACAGTGTGTACTCTCCTCTGCAATAACCTGTGTGCGGTGCACTGCAGTGTCTGACAAATGGCTGCTACACTATCACTGGATCGGACCTGACAAAATGGTGGATTCTGGCTTGGAATGAAGCTGCAGTAAGTCTGTGGCTGTGGAAAGAGGAGTCTTGTTGTTGTTGTGATATGTCAGTGCACAGCAGAGTGGGGCAGCCAGAGCAGGAGTGTGGATGGATGGAGGAATAGAGAGTGGGAGGGGCAGAGGGTTTTGTGCTTGGCGCAGTTCAGTGGCCAGTGATACCATTTCTAATCTGAGATACACAGTTTAAGAAAACATCTATTGCTATTCAAGTGTCAACTGTTTGTGACCTCAGTATAACATCCTGATGCGAACAGACAATACAGTCTGTTTCTTGATGGGCTGGTGTACTAAAGAAAATGGATTCATGTCCCTTTCTTTGTGTGCAGCATTTCAATTTCTTTCTGCGCCAGTCACTTGGGGAGGCATTAGCACTCTACTAGTGTTTTTATCTCTGCGCTGCAATACATTTGCTGAATCTCTGATTGTGTGATCTTGTAAAGCCCATTTAATCCGACCATGTTGTAACCAAATGCTATGGCCTCTATGGCAGTTACAAGCAATCAATAGTTTTTCCATCCTTAAAGAATATTTCACTGCTCACACAAAACCTTTTTAATATCCATCAATCACAAAAGCTAGTGCATGAAAGGTTTCTGTACCATTTGTATACTGTACTAACTGTAATTTAACGCTGGTTTTGACAGACTGTCCCGTGACTTCAGCCAGCTCCAGTCACCATGGGTAAGGAGAAACTCCACATCAACATAGTCGTGATCGGCCATGTGGACTCCGGGAAGTCCACTACCACGGGCCACCTGATCTACAAGTGTGGGGGCATCGACAAGAGAACCATCGAGAAGTTTGAAAAGGAAGCTGCTGAGGTAAGAAGTTGCGGGCAAGCAAAAGACGCCTTCAAGTAATGTCTTTCCTCAAGATCAGGACCCCGCATCTCTGACGATAAGATAAAAACTATACCAACTATGAACAAATTAATATCTGTTACTTGTTTCTCAGATGGGGAAGGGGTCGTTCAAGTACGCCTGGGTGCTGGACAAGCTGAAGGCAGAAAGGGAGCGCGGCATTACCATTGACATTTCACTGTGGAAATTTGAAACCAGCAAGTACTATGTGACCATCATCGATGCCCCGGGTCATAGGGACTTCATCAAGAACATGATCACTGGGACCTCGCAGGTCTGTAACATGAGCCGTTCTGTGTCCATTTGTATGCCTCTGTGCTTTTAGAGAGAGAACCAGTGTTACATTTGCTTTTTGACTCACCATGACGTCTTCTACTAAATGAATGAGTGCAATGGTCAAAGCCGCCGTAGATCTATCAATACTAATGTTTTACCTACTGCGTCTTCAGGCAGATTGTGCTGTGCTGATTGTGGCAGCTGGCGTGGGAGAGTTCGAGGCAGGTATTTCCAAGAACGGACAGACCCGTGAGCATGCCCTCCTAGCCTACACTCTGGGAGTAAAGCAGCTCATTGTGGGAATCAACAAGATGGACTCCACCGAGCCAAACTATAGCCAGAAGCGTTATGAGGAAATTGTGAAGGAAGTGAGCACCTACATCAAGAAGATTGGCTACAATCCAGACACTGTTGCCTTTGTACCCATTTCAGGCTGGAATGGAGACAACATGCTTGAGCCCAGCCCCAATGTAAGTAAAACACATAGATTTGTAATGCGAATGTTATAGGAATTAATAAGATGTTTGTGCCAGGAGTTCCACCATGAACCAGGTTAACCAGTTAATCAGAGCAGCTAAAGACTGTGAATAGCCCTTTTCCCTAGCAATTACCATAGGAGTGCCCTTGTGCAAGTTATTCAAAGCAGCTCGATTTAACTATTGCCCAACATGTGGCAGCTACAGGACAATGTAAATGCAGTAGCACATGTATCACAAGTGCTTTTATTTGCTTATATGTTTCAATGATCACAGTCTCATTTTAATAAATAATATATGGAGCTGATGGAGCTATTTAGGCAACATTAGTTACCTAAAAACATACAGCAGCTAAAAAACAATCCAACAAGTTGTTCTGTTTTACTATGACCGTAAGGCTTAAAAACTCTTAACTGACAATAACTATAAAAGATGTATAATGTGGGACATTATCTTCTCTCTAGATGACATGGTTTAAGGGGTGGAAGATCACTAGGAAAGAAGGCAATGCATCAGGGACCACACTTCTGGAGGCTCTAGATGCCATCCAGTCCCCCAGCCGTCCAACAGACAAACCTCTACGTCTGCCCCTGCAGGATGTCTACAAGATAGGAGGCATGTAGTGCTGCCAAAAATAAAATATAAATGCTGTGGGAATAGGGGGTAGTGTGGTACTGTAAAATAGACTCTTGAAAAATGGCATATGAAACACCTCTTGGTCAGTCAGATTTTTGCATTTTATTGCCAGTATAGGTCTAAAATACTTTTATGTTCACTTCACTGTCATTTATTGAATGTTCTCTGTGATTAACAAATTCCCAGGTATTGGAACAGTGCCTGTAGGCCGTGTGGAAACGGGCATACTAAAGCCTGGAATGGTGGTGACATTTGCCCCTGTCAATGTGACTACTGAGGTGAAGTCTGTGGAGATGCACCATGAGGCGCTGACTGAGGCCCTCCCTGGCGACAATGTGGGCTTTAACGTCAAGAATGTGTCGGTCAAGGACGTTCGCCGTGGGAATGTGGCTGGTGATAGCAAGAACGACCCACCGCAGGAAGCTGCCAACTTCACTGCTCAGGTAGTCATTGCGAGGGATCCATTTATAGAAATGAAACATAAGCATGCATTAACACAGTCAAATCTATTTATAGTTTTAAGAAATATTTGTTAGAAAATCTATTTTCACGCTTCTCACAAAAAAAACTCTGATTCTCACTTTAGCCCCAACAGATTGTCACGCTTCAAGATCATCAAATTTCCTGACACACACAGCGAGTGTTGATTTGTTTGGTTCAAACTGACACAGAGGGACTACAGCAATGATCACTGAACTAAATCACTAAATCTTTGCAGTAAACTTTGACATAAATAACATTTCTATTAATAAGCTATCTATGTTGTCTTTTTGCTTTGTAGGTGATCATCCTTAACCACCCAGGCCAGATCAGTGCTGGTTATGCTCCTGTGCTGGACTGTCACACTGCTCACATCGCCTGCAAGTTTGCAGAGCTCAAGGAAAAGATTGATCGCCGCTCTGGCAAGAAGCTCGAGGACAACCCCAAATCCCTCAAGTCTGGAGATGCTGCCATTGTGGATATGATTCCTGGCAAGCCAATGTGTGTTGAGAGCTTCTCTGAGTACCCTCCACTTGGTAAGTGTAGAAGATCATCTGAATTTCAATAGCTTCGCCCACACACTTTCCCACCCATCAAAGACATTTGTGACTCCACTGTAAGTCATACGAGATGAAACCATCACCTAAAATATTTATCTTTACTCCTCTTCACTTTGCAGGTCGTTTTGCGGTGCGTGACATGCGTCAGACTGTAGCTGTCGGCGTGATTAAAGGCGTGGAGAAGAAGGTCTCCACCACTGGTAAAGTTACCAAGTCCGCCCAGAAGGCCCAGAGGAACAAATGAATGTTGTGCTACTCTGCCGACCCTAAGGTCACCCAGGGCAGGACATCAGTCATCCAACTTCATCCTACAATTGGCTGCTTCAACTTAATAATCAAAGACTGGTTAATCATCACAATGCATCGCAAAAGCATTCGAAGGAAAGAACAACATTCAGATCTTTAGTCCTTGAGTCGACTCCTGACTCCATTTCAGTGGTTAGATTACCATTACGTACAATATTATGTGAAGCAGGTAGTTTTAAATGTGCACAGTTGATCTAATTCATGACAATACCTTTCTGTGATATTGATAGAGACATTGAGCAATTAGAGGTACTGAAATGTATCACCTCTGTGGAGTGCAGGTACTGGTCACTTTACATGGTATATGTTGTCTTGCTTTTAGTGTTTGTTTGCAACTACACGGTGCTCTGTAGGAGCCTGTGGCAAGAACTATGTTCTTCTGAGTAGTAGATTAGTAGAGCTTAGTGATTTGTTGTGTTTAAGCTTTAAAAAGCACTTAGATCAAATGGTCCAAATGTGTCCTTCCTGAGGGACTCCGAGTAGACCACCTGTTGATTATTAAAGCACTTTGATTGGCATTTTGCTAACTTTGCACTTGCACTGGAGAAACTTAAATTGGCATAAGCTACTGCACCTTACTGTAAGATGGCATGAGCCTCTTTGCAACATTAAACATGTTTCAACCAAAATATTGGGCTGTGATGTTAAATCATTTTCAAGTGTGCCACAAAGAGGAGACTGGGCAACATGTGCCTTAAACTTTGCAATCTTATAAGACAAGTCAGACAAAAATCAGAGCATCCTTACAATACACACTTCTGTCCACAAGATGTAGCTGTCTATGTAGGAATAAAACAGGAATTGATTGTCAATGATTTTCAAACTAATTGTAAGAAGATCATAGGAACAATATTTTCCAGGAAAACTCAGTTCTTTAATCTATCATGGCACACACAATGTCTGAATAGCAGTTTACCTCAAATGTTCAAACATCTAAAAGGGCAATCTGCCAAGCAGATGAGGGGTGTGTTCTCATACCATTACCGGAAACACTTTTGAGTATATAACTGGCTGAGCAGTTTCATTCCATTTATTGCACGATCATGACTGGTAGAGGGAGACAACGCAAGGCAAAGAGTCCTGACACTAAATGTGGCAAGACTAAAACTAGACCGGAGGAAATTAAACAAGAACTTCTGCCCAGATGTCCAAGGAAAAACTTTAAAGAAGAGATGCAGAATGGCATGACAAAGGAACAGAAACCAAATGAGCAGAAAAGAGCAAACCACACTGAAGAGACACCATCTGTACAGAGCACACGGAAAGACAAGACCACAAAACATTTCACAGAAGCTCCAATAGAAGGTACTAAAGCCAAAACCTGTGCTAGCAGGACCAAAACCACAGAAGAGGAGATAAAGACGCAGACACCAAACGATACCACAAAGGATTCTCTAAAGACCACAAAAGCAAAAAAATGTGGTGGGAAGGCCAAATCGGCAGAACAATTTTCAGAGGAGATGACACAGATGCAGCTAAAGACACCGAAGGACACCACAAAGGCTTCTATAAAGACCACAAAAGCAAAAGCATGTGGTGGGAAGGCCAAATCGCCAGAACAATTTTCAGAGGAGATGACAAAGATGCAGCTAAAGACACCGAAGGACACCACAAAGGCTTCTATAAAGACCACAAAAGCAAAAGCATGTGCTGGCAAAGCTAGCACAGCGGCTGGCAAAGAAGCTCTACATTGCTTCAAAGAGGAGACAACCAAGTTGAATCCAGAAACATGTAAGGACACCACAAAGACTTGTGTACCCCAAGACATGTGTAAAGACAAAGCTGCAGTGGACTCTCTCCTCCATGCAACTCTTGAAACATTGAAGATTAAGAAGAATGAAAAAGCAGATGCAGCAGAAGTCATCAACAAAATAATAACAAATATCGTCATGCATTTGAAACAGAACACTCAGTGCTTTAAAGAAGTAGAAGAGCCGCTACATACTGGAAGCTACTATGAAAATCTGAAGGTAAGTCACTTTATTCCGAGTTCCTTCAAACAAGTAGAGGGTTCCATCACTTCTTGAGGACAAAGTTAGTGGTCAATACATGATGCGTGGCACTCAGATTAGCAGAACTGTACTGTACTGTGTGTCATATTTGGTATAGTACTCTCAACAGTTATGTTATTGTATAATTGGTGTATTACACAGTGATGATTTTGTCTATACAGATTTCTAATCCTGATGAATTTGATGTCATGCTGCCCGTTCCTGTTAACCGAGTGGACATTCAACCATTTGGAGATGATGGAGCCTTTTACAGTGTGGCATTAAAACGTGGCAGCTCTCTGCAAAAATTTCAAGAGGACAGCACTTTGTCCGCCAGTATGATGCTCAAGGAGTTCAGGGAAGAAGTGAAGAAAAGTGTCAAGACATTTACAGGTGAGTGCCAAAATGAGGACGTTTTAATTGTTGGGGAATGGGCAGAGTTGGTCAAATGCAGTTTGGAAACCAGTCACTGTAGCTGGCAGGGACAAAATGCCCTTCCCTGTGATCAAAGTAGCAACAGCAATGCTCTAAAGTCATTTTCTGTCTGTACACTAACTTGACCCTTTTGTCTTAAAGGGGAAAATGTCAGTGTTCAATGAAAACATCCAAAAATCTTAAAGAAAATGACGGATATATTAATATTGTACAAACAATACGTATAGAGAACATTTAGATTCTGTTTCTTGTTTGTTCTTTTAGAATGGGAGGTGGAAAAAAAGAAAAAAGGCTGCCCTGCAGTGACCCTGAGCACAAAACTACAATCAGTCACCATTTCACTGGATGTTGTTCTCTGTCTCGTGGTTAAATCGAGCTGGCCATCATTCACCAAAGACGGCCTTAAAATAGAGGGCTGGCTGGGACGTAAAGTAAAGCAGGAACACAAGCGAAAGCCATATTATCTTGTCCCAAAATATGAAGGCAGAGGAACAGTGGAAAATGATGGGGTCCCTGCTAAGAGTAAGTACCTTCTCTCAATTGGTGAACCAAAATCAGATTGTGATTTAAAGAAATCATCAACAGGCTGTTTTACACACTAAATAAAACATGTCAAGGAGTACAAACCACATTTATTGTGTCAGCAATTTCACATCTTCAAGTTACATAAACCCTTTTTGGGGGCTTTCACATGAGCTGTTTCACGAATTACTAGAAAAAAGGGAAGCTTCAAATTCCCTGTCCTTTGTTTGTGTCTTCTATAACACGCAGATAGTTGGCGGGTTTCATTCTCTCATATTGAGAAGGCCATACTGAAGAATCATGGATCGGAGAAGACATGCTGCGAAAGAGGCGGAGAACGCTGCTGCAGGTTAGATTTCAACAAGTGTGTTCCAAACAAAGTATTGATTTTCTTTTATCAATGTCATCTAATTTTCATCACACAGAAAATAGAAAGAAATGTAACTAAAATGTTCTGAATATAACTATTGTCTGTTCCTTTCTCTTTACATACAGGAAGGACTGTTTGAAGCTCCTAAAGCACCTTCTGAGTCTGCTGAAGGAAAAAGACTCTTCATTTGACAAGTTCTGCTCCTACCACGCCAAGACAACGCTCTTACATGCCTGCTGCTCTAGAAATAAAGACAGTGATTGGAGGGCCTCAAGTCTTAGTCACTGTTTTCAGCTGCTCCTGCAGGACTTTGTAGCCTCCCTAAAAGATCGTGTCCTCCCCAACTTCTTCATACCATCTCAGAACCTGCTCTCCGGTTGTAGCCAGACGAGATGCAATAACCTGGCTCGTTGTATCAGGGAGGAAGGTGACAACGGCTTTCCCATTTTCAGTGTGTGAAGTGTTTGTCATGACTATTGGTGTTTGAAACATCCTTTAAGTAAAAATTGGGCAACTAAAGCCAGAGTAATCTTTCAAGGAATTAAAGTATAATAACAATGGCATTCATGTGTAATGTTTTCATTCCTGTGCGTACTAAATTTATTCTCTCTTATTTCTTCTCATTTATTGTTTATTTAAATACGTTGCAACATCACAGAGAGAAATGCTACATTTAAGTCAAAGAAAAAAATAAAAAGACAATGAATATGTCATTTAGTAACCTTATTAGTAATCTTAAATGATAAATGAATAACTTCATGTTAAAAATTCTATTTATGTATTTGCATTTTATCTCATTCTAAATGTAACACTAATAAAGTCAATTAATCAATTCATTAAATGCCTCTATTTCTTTATTCATAATAACTGAACAGCCCTGTGATGGACTTGCGACCTGTTCAGGGTCTACTGGATAATGGATTGATGGTCTATAATTGTTCCTGTGCCACACTCAACTCATTAGGAAATACTACAAAATGACACTCCCCCCCAACAGCTTTAAATAATATGTATTCAAAAGCATTAAATGGATCCAATTGCGCTCAGGTTATAGTAGAGAATGTACAACATTTCAACTTCTGTCCAAGTCTGAAAAAAAAAGGACCTTCTACTGGAGGAATGGGCTAGAGTATGACACATTGTCATACATAGTGATGTAATGAAGCATGCATTATTGATTGACCTGATTCCTTTATTTGGAAGCATAATTTCACGACTTTTGCTTTACTACACATACAACCAATACCACAGCCAAACATCTATTGTCATGAGTTAGTCAGTGTTACCCTGTAGTATCACAAATGCCAAATTACACTGAACAAAACTATAAACACTTTTGTTTTTGCCCCCATTCATCATGAGCTGAACTCAAAGATCTAAGATTTTAAGTACACAAAAGGCCTTTTTCTCTCAATTATTGTTCACAAATCTTGTCAAAATCTGCATTAGGGAGCACTTCTCCTTTGCCAAAATATTCCATCCTTTTATTGTAGGAAGTCTATTGTTAGATCTGCCCTTTTTCCTTCAGTTCATCAAGTCAACACAAAAGACTCATCTTGGTATGATATGTGCATGGCATCTTACCTGAGGCTGAGGTAATGGGTATCCATTCACATCACAGAAGACCGCCAGCCCAATCTGTTTAATTTGGAAATATGAAAAGAAACATGACAGTCCAGCTTATAGTAGTATCTCTTCATTTCAGTGGAGAAAGGAAAACACGTAAAAGACTCTAACTGGTGGAAACTTCTTCTATTTATTTTGACTTGGTTACAAAAAAATCAACCTACATGACTTCAATTACATTTGATCTTTTGCCTGCTATGCAACAAAGCAGTAAAAAAAACTGGTAATAGATTTCTTACAATGCAAGTTCCAAGTAGAGTGAGCTGATTTTCATATTGTGTGGAAATTAATGGAAACCAATGGTTGCCTGGAGGCTACGCAATGCACATTCAGGCTAAATCAAAGCTTCAGAAAAAAATGAACAGTAATGTTATTCTTTTTAAATGATTTGTAGTAAATGGGCTAAAAACACTGAAAATGAACCCAACAAAATGTGTCTAGTTGTTAAGACATAACAATCAGCTTAAGTATTAAGCCTAATCACCACATCATCATCAGAACTACTGTGATATTTATTAAGATCTGGATAAACAGGGAGATTCAAAAGAATTTTGGTGCCTTTAAAGTCCTCCTAAAAACAAATGAATTATAACTATAGTGAAAGTATTTATTAAGACAACCACCCCCAAAATAAGTTCACATGGCAATAATTGTTATGTCCGCTTAAATTTCCACAAGGTTAATCCAACAACCTCAGAAAAGGTATTTCTTCTAAAGCCTGCATAGTCCAAATGATTTCCCAAAAAGGAATACACCTCCCCTCATAATGCAAAAATACAACCACCCCACCTCCTTTGCTAACTTTTGTTTTCCTCTAAGACTCCGTCTCAGAAGTGCTCCACATTCTTTCAATGCCATTCAGACATACGCCCCTCTGCATTGAGCTGTCAAAGTCAAACATACCAAAGATGACATGCCCTGCCTCAGTACACAGGAAAAGGAATTTACTAAGAATAGAAGGGCGGCTGTGGCTTAGGAGGTAGAGCGGGTTGGCCGTTAATCGGAAGGTCGGCGGTTCAATCCCTGGCTCTCCCTGGTTGCGTGTCGTGGGGCAAGATACTGAACCCGTATGAGTGTGAATGCTAGTTTCCGTTTGAGCACTTAGGCTCAGTGTGTATGACTGGTGAATGCGATGTAGTGTAAAAGCGCTTTGAGTGGTCGAAAAAGACTAGAACATTTGCATTTACAAGAATGTGGTAATTTTGAAATAAAACTGTGAAATTCTTATGGGAATAAATAAATTTTTGTTATTAAAGAACAAACTTTGTTTGCCTTTTCCAAGTTTTCATGATAATAATAAATAACTATTGCCATTTTACAGACAAATTTACCCCTGATTATGGGGTATTACGAAATAATATAAAATATTCAGTGATACGAAACTCTGCTAAATCCAGGGTTCCCACCATCATGGGATTCTACAGGTAGGTCAATTATACACAGTTGTGATACAGATTATATAACCTTTCTCCGCCAGCAGTAATATTTTTTTGTAGCATGATATAACATATTCCCTGAGTTTACTAATATATGCATTGTGGTAGCTCTCTCTCCAAACTGTGGAAGAACTGTCCAACACTGGATGGGTTTCATGCCCATGGTCTGCATGTAAATGCTTTCTCTCTGTGGTTGCATCTGTGCGTGGACTAATGTCCTGCTCAATAACTGTGTGACGACAAACATTCTTTTAAAAAGTGCTTCATGTGACTCGACTTATACCTGGTCATGTGTGTGTTAGTCTGGGCGAATGTAAAGGATAATCTTCATGATCTGGGGTTCAAAGCCCATATCTAGCATACAGTCAGCCTCGTCCAGCACAGTCATAGTCACGTCGCCTCTATGTCTCTAATAATAATTGATTCTAAGCTCATCCTTAATTCCTTGTGATATTGTAATAAGGCAGCATTAGCTCAGGTGACTTGCGCCTGAGCAAGGCCCTGAATCCCAAATTGCTCCCCAGGCTCTGCACAATGACTGCACCCTGCTCCGAATTACGATGGGAGATAAATAAGATTGCTGGATCTTTTGTAGTGCTTACAGCTGTACTTTTTGCACGCCATTTAGTCTACAGGTCCAGTCTCTGGTGGGTTTTAGCACCAACATACCTGGACCACCTGCTCTAGATCTATAGGAAGGAAAGACAAAAGAGACAAACAGGTACAACTAACAAAACTGAAAAACACCTCTTTGTTTGATTTCCTGCTTAAATTTTATGTTTTAAACTGCTCTGGTCTTCTGCATTGTTGTCAAAATCAAAAACATAAAAGCTGACATGCCCTACCTCAGTACAGAGGAAAAGCAATTTGACAAGAATAACAAAATGATGATGTGATACTTGTATAAATGTACTATTCTAATGAGAATCTACAGCTGTGTTTGGTTTCCTGCTGAGATCATTTACTAACTCTTGCATGTTCAGAAAAGTACTTCATGTCCGTGTACTGCAGACAAGTTCTTTCAGTTGATCACTTCCTGTGGGAAAAATGGTTATTAAAGAACAAACTTTGTTTGCCTTTTCCAAGTTTTCATGACAATAAAAAACATTTACCTTTGGCATCTTCCAGGCAAATCTTTCCTGATTGTGGACTTATTGGAAATGGTGCAAAGCATATTTAATCATTTATTTATCAAACAGTATATATGAAAGTTACCAAGCCAATAAAATATACACTCTGTGTTAAGTCTTTTTAAAAAGGAGCATTTATTATACAGATTCTTTCTGTCCAAATAAAGAAATTACATAAAATATTTTCTGATACTAAACACTGCTGTGGTTTGAGAGTTACAGACTCTAAAACTGTCATTTTACACATTTTTAAACAGGAGAACATTATGAGGTAACTGCCTCTAAACGACAATGTTTTTCACTTAATTATCAAACAAAAAAACATTTCAATCAAAGAAAATAAATCAAATAAAACAAAAAATGAAATATGAATTCAAAAGAAATTACAGTGGCGATTTCAGATCCTGTTCCACCCTGTTGAGAAAGAAAAACCACAAGAAAATTAACATTAGTCCTAAATGATTATTCAATCAGGACACCAGATTAAAACATTAACTTCATTACTGTATATTTATGCTAACAGATTGTCTGATGGACTTATTTATCAAAAAAAAGGTGTTGACATTAAAGTTCCTATCTATCCATTCATACTTCCATCTGTAAGTCCTGTGAAGAAAACCTTGTGGTATATGTGGACTTACATCGACAATCATGCATTAGAATCCCCAGTTTTGGCCTCGATCCCTGCCTCCTCTTCCTCCACCATCTCGCCTCCCCCATCCTCCTCCGCCTCTTCGTCCCTGTCCTCCCCCTGGATTGCACATCTCCTTCTCCCTCTTGTGCTTCTCATATCTCTCTGCCATTAGCACCAGCTCCTCTGGGACCTCCTGTGAAAGGATTCACCAAGATCACATACACTTTACTATGGTTTGCTAGATATTTTATTAAATCTAGTTTAAAACATTTATACATTTGAATAAGAACATACATGCTTCCTCCATGATACTATACTATTCATCTCAGCTGTCAGGTTGCAAAAAGCATTCTTTTCCGATTAATCCCGCTATGGTTTATTTGTAAACACACAAAATAAAATAATCATACTGTTAAGCCTGCTGTGAATACCAGTAGAAGGTATACACTACTGCTGTGTGCGTTTTATATTCCAATTTATATGAACTTCCTGTCCTGCTGACCTGTCCTGCTCGCTCCAGGATGAGAATCAGCTCAGCAGCTATCCTCCAGTTTTCCCTGGTTACCAAGGTAACAGCAGCACCTGAACGTCTGTAACATGAAAGCATCAATATCACAAACTAGCTCACAAAACAGCTAGACACTGGCAGTGACTTTCAATTATGTGACCCCAGGAGTATACAGAAGACCCTTACCCTGCCCGGCCAGTGCGGCCCACACGGTGAACATACTCTTCTATGTTCCTCGGAAAGTCAAAATTAAAGACATGTGTTATGTCATGGACATCCAACCCTCGAGATGCCAAGTCTGTGGCAACCAGGATACGAACTCGACCTGGAAAAACATAAAACGTCAATTTGATTGTTGATTGTTCAGCCTTTAACTCGTGGTAGCTCATTGGCTTCAAGGTAAGAGCACCAGCTAACAGAAAATTGTCAGTTTCCTCTGGTAGAGGCAGAGAAAACCTATTTTTTAAACCACATTTTTCTTACTGTTACATACTGTTTTTAAAGTCCTTGAGGGCTTCTTCACGGTCAGATTGCTCATGGCCGCCATGCAGACACTGCACAGCCAGACCATGCAGACACATGTCACTGGACAGGTCATCAGCCCTGAGATTGCATGCAAATAGAGACACAAACACAGGAAATTGTTAGTATGCGCTGATAATGTGTGGTTATTTCCAGCAACTGTGGGTTGTACCTATAAACTATAATTTATTCTGCTATTTACAAGCCATATGTTAGTGACTGACTCCACACTCACACAAGCTTCTTGCCAACAAAGATGAGGACTTTATCCTGGGGTAGCATGTTTCTGATGAAGTCAAACACGTAGGACTTTTTCTCATCTTCATGGACGATTAGCACTGTTTGCTGCACAGTGTTCACCGCCTAAGACCCAGAGAAACACAGGAAGCATGAAAACATGTATCCCAAATGGGAATAGACAAATGAACAGTTGTTTTAGCTGTTTTGTAGTACACAGTCAAGACACCTAATAAATGAGTGACTGTATTCATTTCACTTACTGCCAAGTCCAGTGTTCCCACATAAACCATCATAGGATTCTTGAGGTAGGATTTGGACAATCGTCTCACACCGGTGGGCCAGGTGGCACTGAAACAGCAGAGTTTACATTTGAAAAAAGGACAAATGAAAGGAACAGTGTAACAAAGTACCTAAATGCAGGGCCCAGGGTCGAATTTGCTTTTAAAAAATCCCACTGATTTATTTTAAGATCTTCCTTTCCTACGTGAAAATCATTTATACACAGTTGTGATACAGATTATATAACTCAGACATTAATATTTATTTTTAGCATAACGCAACATATTCCTTTAGTTTACAAATATATGCATTGTAGCAGCAGAAGAAACACTGATCAACACTGGATGGTTTTCATGCCCAAGGTCTGCATGTAAATGCTTTCTCTTTGGGGTTGCATCTTTACTTGTGTCCTACTGTCCAGCTCATCAACTATGTGACAACAAACATTCATTTAAAGTGCTTCACGTGACTTGACTTCTACCTGGTCATGACAGTCTGTCGGTCTGGGCGAATGTCGAGGATAATCTTCATGATCTGGGGTTCAAAGCCCATATCTAGCATACGGTCAGCCTCATCCAGCACCTTTTCCCAGTGATTAAAGCAGTTAATAAAATATCTGTACTCCCACATTTCCTTTAGGGGGAAAAAACAATACAAACACCAAACACAAAAACAGAATGCAGTACAATATAATGTACAAATACTGTAAGCCACTCTATAACAAAAAGGTTACGATATGGACAGGGGACCAACCCAAACATTCAATCCTTCTCACACAAAAACAAACATGCAGACACAAACAGCTGACCAGGTAGGTGATGGAGCGGAGATTGATGAGCTCATTCATCTGAAGATCATTTAGTCGGCCTGGTGTAGCGATCACTATGTCCACTCCGCCCTTCACCAGGTTGATCTGTCCTCGCCTATCCCCTCCGCCATAGATACAGATACTGAGAGGATGTAGAGTAGAGTCGTGGTCACGTCGCCTCTACGTCTCAAATAATTGATTCTAAGCTCATCCTTAATGACTTGTGATAATATGTGAGTACCGGACCTTTTGTAGCTCTTATAGCTGTACTTTTTGCACTCTGTTTCAATCTGCAGGGCCAGCTCTCTGGTGGGAGTCAGCACCAACATGCCTGGACCACCCCGCTCAGCTCTTGGTCTATCAGGGAAGGGAGGACAAAAAACAGGCCCGATTAACACAGCTTAACACCCCTGAAAGAAGTGAAAATAAACAGTATTTTCACTGTTTGAAAAAAAAATTTATTAAAGCACATTACTTTTAGGTGTTGTGATGCCTAAAGATACAAACGCACCGAAAAGTAAGCAACAGGTCCTGTACTTACACAGGCTGGCCATCCATGTGGATGAACCCTGGTAGCAGATACGCCAGGGTTTTCCCGGTTCCTGTCTGTGCGATGGCTATCAGGTCCTCCCCGCTCAGCAACACTGGCCAAGCCTGAGACTGGTGAAGAAACAAACAAAGTAAGTGTCAAACTAACCCAGTAACTACTGTGCAAATAGACTGTATTAAAGTAGCAATACAAAATTAAAGACATGCAAAAAAACATAACTATCAAAAACTATTAAAAAAGGGGGAATCCATTGTTAGATGCATCAAGATGCAGACGTGGATGATTCTGAATAGATTCACAACTGTCAAAAATAGATTTTCAAAAAGGTAACTGATAACATAACGTTGATGGAACGCAAAAAGGCGAAAGAAGTGCAGTGACCGGACAGTCTGTGGCAAGCGCATAACAGAGACCAGTGTTCTCTCTATATTCAGCGTAAGTTAAGTCTTTTAAGGAACAGTGCGTAATGTGTGCTTGTGTGTAGCTACACACAACTACAAATGGACTCCTTAACCATCACTCCAGGGTGGTGAGAAACTTGCGTGTCATGATTGATGACCAACTTTCCTTTTTGAGACCATGTCGCTGCGGTCTCTCGTTCCTGCTTCTTTGCTCTGTACGACATAAGGAAAATCAGGCCCTACCTCACTCAGTATGCCATCCAGACCTACAACGGAAGGTTTTTGTTTTAAATCACAGAACTGGTTCGCTCAGATACATATCTGACAGTGTCACACCAGCAGGTATTACAGGGTGGATCAAAGTAGAGGGTAGGGCAGTACAGTGAACTCACATGAAACACAAGATTACATCATATTTGTCAGACTCATATTTCATTATACAGAGCAGGCTGGGCAAAGAGAAGAAGCATTATGTTCCATTTCATCATCTCTCTTATTGTGAAATGAAAGTGAAATAAGAGGGAAATTATGTACTCTCATTTCTCCTTGCAGCATATTTCTATCTTAAATTTTGTATTGACTAAGCCATAGAGAGCAACATTTCAAGACTAAGAGGAGAGAAAACTCAGAAAACACCCAGAAACTAACCTAAAACATATTTGTCACTGGAGTTACAACAAGTACATTGTTGATATGTGACTGAATGGGGGAGAAGTGACAATCTGTAACTATTAATGGGGATGTCCTGTACATTTCTACCACTGGAATGACCTGAAGCTTGTGTCATGTGATGATGTGTCTGCTTTCCATCTGTCTTTTAATCCAATAGATGCTAATATGACATATTATTAGATTGTATGGTACTTGATAGAGTCAATTCAAATTCAGAAAAAATTCATTTCTGACCAAGCCCCCCAAGCATGTCTTTAGGTTTCAAAGAAAAACAAACAAACAAAAAAACCAGCAGCATGTAAGAGCACATTCAGTTCATAATTTTCAAAGTATCACTTGCCAAATATAGAGCCACACACCCCCAACATTATCGGTCATTTTGCTTACAAACATTGAGATTTCTATTATTTCCTTGGGCAGTAGTGATTATAGGCCTTCCATGCTTATTCCCATTACTCTGAATACAGTGGAAACACTGTAATAATTATTCTAAGCAAATGTTATATTAAAGACCCTCTCAATTAAATAGTTAATTTATGTACAAAAAGTATGAATTAAATAATTTGTTTGGCCCAGTTCTCAACATACATTTATAGGATTACCTAAAAATACAACTAATTTTGTTTCATTTCTGCTTTTTGGCAAGACTACAACCATAGATTACTTAATAAAAAAAGGTTTAATATTTCCCATCAAGGCTGCTGTTAACAGGGGTATTTCCCAAATATGGATCTTTTGTAAATCAAGGGGATTACCAACGAAAACACACAATATGGCACTACAGGTGCATCTGTCTTTGTAACATCCAGCCACATAAAGTGGTACACACATGGAAAATTTTGTTCCAAAATAAGGTGTCCATTTTTTGAAACAGTAATTACTCATTTTACAGGAATAACGGCAATGTATTTCCCTTGTTGTATAAACTTTTAGACAGTAATTTTGGTAATAAATCCAACTAAGTTGTTTAAAGCAACCGGATTTGATCCCATCAAGGTGTAAAATCTTGTCGTCAGGCACATACGTATATCAGTGTCTCCCAACATAAATATCAGTAACAGTTGTGCAAAACACATTAAGTCCATCATTGGAGAATGATGAATTTAATATATTCAGCAGTAAAACAGATGTATTATTAGTGATAATTTAGAAAATGTATTTGCCCAGGTGCCAGGCTCATACCTGGATGGGGGTTGGTTTGACGAAGCCAACTCGCTCAATGTTTTCCATGATTTCTGGATAAAGCTCAAAGGCCTCCAGAAAGGTGCGGCAGGGGTTGGGAATGGGCCGCTTCTCCCCCTCCTCCTTCAGGTCGTCCACAAAAATATTGTTATTCTCTTTCCTATGGAAAAGTATAACACATAGAAGAACAATGTGGAACTGGCTGACTGGGTCAAGTTGTTCATTCCAAATCACGAGAGAAAGACAAATATGCATTGTGTTCGGCTGTAGTTTATGTTTAAGAGACCACATTTGGTCCAAACTACGCTGTTTTCTAAATACCACATGAAAATCAACTGCAGTTTCCCACAGAATGACAGTGTAACTGTGCCAGGGTTTATTTTGCAGTATACTCTAGGAATTACAGCCGGACCTGCTCAGATAACACATGAAGAGGTGGATAAATGGTACCACCAGGCCTTAATGGAAAACAACGCAGACAACAAACATTTCGGGGAAAGTGTTGGTTGGAGAGGTTTTGCAAACTGTCTCCTTAGAATCATGGAATGTAACTCTGCCTGAACTAAATAGTTTTTCTAATAATACTAGTGTCTAGTATTGTATAATATAATGTGGACACTTGGTATTCCAATCTTTTGACACCCACAGGGAACAAGAGGATACATAACAGGTTTACCTCCATTCACTGACTTCCTCTGCTGTGAGCATGGATACACACTCTGCCTCAGTGTAAAACTTCTTCTTCAGGGGTGGAACATCTGAAGTAAGTAGCAAATATTACAGAAACAGTTTAAACCCATGGGGTTTCACCACAAGGACAATCTAATTAATATACAAAAAGGGAATTAAAAGTAGTGGTCATGAGACAGTTTTGTTTGGGCATGATGAAAGTCATCACTCTTAACTTTCATGTCATTTCAAATCCATTATGCAAATGAAAACCATATCACTTACCAAATGCTTGTGGACTGCAGTGTAAGTACAACAGTGAGATTACCCTTACCCTTCCACTTGAGCTGCTCATACTTGTCCTTGTTCTCCCGGATGGAGTTCCAGTCTATAGGTACACGGGCCGGGACGGCATCCGCAGCCTGCAATTCTGCTGCAGACCAGACAGAGCCTGTCTTTACTCCTCCATCACCTCTTCCTCTGTAGCCTCCTCCATCACCACCACCACCTCCTCTGCAGCCTCCCCCCCTACCAAAACCTGAGAAACAGATTAGTATGCTGCCGGAGATTCATTTTCATTCATTGGACAATTTCACCTAAAATCAAAATCACGATTAATTGAACATTTCACCTTGATTACGATTATTGAACGATTATTTTGTTTTTGAATGTTGGTTTTTTGCCCTCATATTTCACTGCCAAGGTTTGTACTGTAAATATGCTCAACTATTAAAGCTGGGCTGCTGGGTTTATTTATTCACAGATTTCACAAATCCATTATCTTCATTTTGATTAATAAGGTAATGTTGACCTGCACATTACAGATATGGTTCCCATATATCTGGCACGTTGCCGTTACTTAATTATAAACAGCTGCTACTAAACGTTTACTCGGTTATTTAGTATCAATGCAGAACAAATGATTTTTCTTCCGCACACTGTGCATGGTTAAACATGCTTTGCTAGCTTCCTCTCCGCATTCATCAAAAGACATGTGACCGGAGTTTGGTCTTTTAACTGCAGTGCGATGTGTTTGCGTAGCGAGTGAGTGGACGAGCGAATGAGAGAGCGCGAGTGGCAGAAAGTAGCCACGTTTCCAACTAAGTTTCATGCGAATTTTATACGTACTTTTGAAATGTAGCAAAAAAGAAATTGCGAAATAGGTGCGATTCCATCAGCTGGTTTGGAGCGAATAAACCAGGCTACGGCAAACGTAGTTACGTCAGTAGTTGACGTTACACATGACTGTAATAAACAAGACGTATGGGTCCAAACCAGAAACAAAACCAGTTGCATGGACCTGATGGCCATCGAACTTAAGAAAAATAAATAGAGGTCCTCAGAAATGTGTTTCAAACCGGCAGGTCAGCCATCTCCACACGTTATGGGAATATCCGGTGTTATGCAGAGTTTTGCATGCCTGCCGAGAATTGCATGCATCTCCAAATAATGCTTGTAAACGCTATATCCTTTGTGGGGTTCAATCATGATAAATGATTCAAAGTATATATTTTATGAACGTTTAGAGTCGTTAATATTTTATTACACTCAGAAGTAGCATTCATTGAGATTCAGCCAAAATATGCAGTGATAACCCCGTTTGATCAGTGTGCAATGTATCTGAAAAGGACCTTTAAGAGGTGAAGGCATAATTCGGCAGAACACATGAAGTCTACCTGCCGAGATTTACATCCACCTGTTTTCTCAGCACAAATGAGCGTTATCAGCCGCGATGTGTATGAAATGCACAACCGGGCTAGATACAGACAGCAGAAACAGCTGATCAGACGTGAGTTACAAGTTCGCTACGTCAATTTGGAAAAAGTTTTCTATCACACATTTACCGCATTTACTCTTTTTCGACCAAGGCAAAAACCACCTCAATCGAGTGTAAAAATCTTTATTGTGAAATTACCTTGTCAGTCTGGCAGTAAATGTACAGTGTAGGTGTGTGTGTTATTAAAAGTCTGTCGGTTGTTTCCACAACTGCTGGAAAGTTAAGACTGTTAGCGATAGCTAGCATCTCCCTGTGCTTCAGACTCGGTCTGAAGGCTGAGCTGGACCAGAACTGGACAGGGCAGAGTCACGTGACTATACTGGCGGTGTTTCAATGTACTTTCCCCTTAACACGCACAATATTACCAGGATTAAATAACTGAAATAACAAACATGTTACTTCGGTTAGAGGCTCTGATTTTCCTTTTTTCTTTTCTTCTCCAATTAATTGTCCAGCCCTTTATTGTTGGGACAAAAGATTTGAGATAGGAATGAACAGGCCACAAACACTCTTATTCCAGCCATCTGCTTTGTTCATCTTCCTTTATTAGTTCTTACTGCAGCAAATTAGACTGTCCTGTAGATCCATGCATGTTCATCAACTCGTGATTATGTGTCTTCACATCTAATTGTCAGTCATGCCACCTCTAAAATTTGCCTCATATTCTGTCTGAACACAGTACTGGAAGACACTAGTAAGGTGCGAAATTAACAAAAAATTATATCTAGATATTTTCTGGGATTTTGACAATAAATAGTCTATATATGGCATCCTACAAAAATGTGTTTGTAAGTCATGTGTGAGCATAGCTTATTTGAGTGAGACTGTGTGTATGAACAGGTGTGCCCATAATTAGCAGAAGAGCAGAGCGCCTAGTTTAGCAGTAAGGTAAAGTGAAGTGTAAGTTACAGTGGCCGATGAATAAAGACTGCAGCTTCTCAAAACTAAAGCGGAGCTCCTGTGTGTTGCTTGCCAACTGTTGAAGAAAGAGTAAAGGGATTGGCCCCAAAGTTAGCATAGACTTCTATCGATAGTAGCTGCTTTACATAGCTTTTCATATTCTTGATATCCCATGCAGTGGTTGTTTCCATACAAGCAAGGTTGATTCAAATTTAGCAATTAAATCCAACGACGTGACAGCAGACCACAAGGCTGGGTGTGTCTGTGTTTTATCTCCTGACACTGTTCACTCATTTTTTACTTTCGTTGTGAATTTTTCCAGCATCTTTTGCTCATTTAACCACATGCATGCATGATGCAGTGACTGCACAGTGGAGGCAAAGTGTGTGACATTGCCTACTTGATAATTCTGCTCACACATCGATAAAAACAACAACTAAGATATTATCATAGATGATATATATCGCAAGACACTATATGAAAAAGCTACAGAAAACATTTCTCTCCATATCTGAATGTGCCATTCAGTTAAAGTTCCAGTCTGCATGGCACTGTTAATAGCTATTTCCCCTTTATTCACTAGGGCCCTGTCTCTCACATACAGGAGAATTTCTACCTAGGCCAATTTATAACATTGAGTGGGAAAGTTAGATCCCTTCATGGATACAAAAGGAGTTCATATTAAAGAGTCGATCACAAACATTATGTTCGCTTAAAGACGCACAAGTGCCAGGAATCCTTTTACGATCAAGATCAACATTATCCAAAAAAATACTTTGTACCATTGTGAAATCGTGAGTTGACATCTGCCACCAGTTCTTCAATCATCTCCTTAGCCTTCTGCTGGGCAGCAGCGGACCCAAAGATGACCACCTCACCTTCATAGTCCCCCTTGTTAATCTACAAAAAAAAAAAAGAATAATAATAATAAAATACAAAAGAACAGCAGAGCTAACATCAGTGTCCTAAATACATTCCTGTTCATCCAAAAATGACACAGGGCTTTAGCAAGGCAGTCGAATCCCAAAAATACTGTAATAAAATTGGACCTTTACTCGACTACAAAAGGATTTTAACATTACAACAGTCATGAAAAATAAAGAGATGCTAAATGCAGATTTAGTATTTATGTGGTAGCAAGAAAAAATGGGCAGTGTAGTTAAATTGGAGTCAAAGCAGACATTTACATGGTGGTATTTTGAAGTTTTGCTGGGTAAGTTTACGTTTACATTGACGTTAGCTAACAGACTAGGAAAAAAGTACAGTCTGCTTTCTTGTTCCTTCCTCAGACAAGGATTCTGTCTAGAAGCATGGTTAGTCCACATATGCAGGCAGTCGTTTTTAAGTGTACATCATTGTTTCCCAACACCAGCAAGTTTATTAGTCAACTTAACATTACCTTGATTCTTGCACCAGTGCTCTCTTCAAGTTCACGAATTTTGGCTCCCCCGCGACCTTTAACAGGATTACAATGAATTTAGAGTTTGACCAAAATGTATACACATCGCTAAGGTTAGTTCCACATAGGAAACACAATTAACACATCCCTTTTGTACAGGTCATGGCCACACACTAACCTAAACCACTTTTGGAACTTGGATTATAAGCTTTTCCAAGTGGTTTAGCATAACTACCATTAGCTAAGTTAACACAGCAAAGTCAAATTAAATGTAACGTTAGCTAAGTTAGCTAAAGTTGGCCAAGACTACGAAGTGTGTAAAACTGAACTGAATTAAAATTCCTGCATTGCAAACCTACCTATTACTCTCCCAACTGAAGAATTTTCCACGGTGAGAGTCACTGGCGGGGACTTTTCATCGCCAAAGCTGCGTCCTCCCGTACTCCGAGGAAATGGACGGCCTCCACCTCTCCGGCTTTGGTACTCGGATCCCCCGCCGTTACGATCCGCTCTTTCCTCTCTTGAGTCTTCAAACCTGGATCGATTTCTAACACCGAAATATTCATATTCCCTTTGACGGCCATCACTTGGCAATTTCCATTCAGTCGGAGGTAGTTTTGTTGCAGGTTTCTGCAAAGCAACGCCGCCTTCATTGTACTCATCTTCCCAGTCAGACATTTTAAAGTTGACTCCCCACCTGCCAGCTAGCTAACTGCAATTAACCGTCAAGCTGTCAATCAAGAAATCACTTCCTCTCATACTTCCGACTTCTTTTTGACAGATTTGTAATCATATGGAATAAAACTAACTAAAATGTAAATGTTATAAAAAGGTGGAGACATTTTTAACAAAAATCAACATTTATTATATACCATACCCTTTATCTACCATGCTTAAAATACGGACTGTGTATATAAAAAAAAACACATTGAGAATGAAGATTTATTTATTTATTTGCCATATCGACAATAAAGTGGAAATTTCAAGAATTAAGTCGAAATGTTGAGAATGAGTCAACATGATGACAATAAAGTCGAAATGGCGAGATTAAAGTTGAAATGGTATATCAACTTTATTCTCTTCATTTCCACTTTATTCTTGTCATTTCGACTTTATTTAGTCATTTTAGTCAGAGACCTGTAAAGTAAGGGTCTCTTTAAAGGGCTCTGATTTTAGCCATCGATTTTATTCTCCTCATTTCCACTTTATTCTCAAAATGATAGTTCAACTTTACTCTCCTCATTTCGACTTTATTCTCATCCTTTCCACTTTATTCCTCAAATTTTGACTTTAAATAAAAAATCGTCATCCCCTTTTTTCCCCCTAATGTGGCCCTAATACTCAGTTGTAGTACTTGTGTGACTTGCTAAACATGCTAACTTTTGCTTTGAGACACAGAAAGACACAGAAAACAAAAGAAGTTCAGTTAATTTGTACTTTATTAATGAATAATAAAATTATTTTTGCATTTCTCATCCAGAGAACATAATGTGCACTTTAATAAATTAATTTCAAAGAAATAATAATGTTAACTTTATCAAGCTTTAAGGCCATTTGTGTAATAAATTACTGTTCAAGCAGTAGAGAAATGCTATTATTAGCTATCAAAGCCATATAAAGTCTGTGGCTAAAGACTTAAGTGAACTGGATGCCCAACACAAAATGAGCAGTTTGACTTCAACTATACAGTATGCTATAGGCTGTAGGCAACATGACCTTTATGGCCCATAAAGAAATCATGAAGAATTTTCAAATGCAAGAAAGGCACCCTGAAGCAATTTACAGATTGCAAAAATCAATCAAAAGTCCCAACTGGCTGGAGTCCTTGGGCTTTCCTTGTTTTTCAGCATTTGTTCGATATCTTGCTCCAAAGTAACTGAGTTTTGTTTGGCCTCTTTTCATATGTAGCAAAATTCAATCAATAACTATAACAAATCCATTCTAATATTAAGCATCAAACTAGCAAGTCACATTTTCAGGCTCCTCAAACTCACCAAAAACAACTGTGCTTTCATGTTGATAATATATTTCATCAGACAACAACAACTCCTGCATTGCCTGTAGAATATTTCTACATTAATCTACAAGTCTTTACAATATTGTCATTTGTTAGATTATAATACTTTTTATATTCTGCAACAGCATGTTTATTTGCTAAGCAATGCATTTACTCACCATTCAAAACAAAGGAAATATAATTGGAAAACAATGATGAATAAAGGTTGTCATGAACACATTAAAATAGATTTTTAAGACTGCCGTAACTGCATACCCCTAAAGACGTAAACATGCAAAAACAAAAAGGCTAACAAAAATTAAGATGGCAGACATAGTTTTGTGCATAATTCTGATTTAACCAATCTACAAGCAGGATGGCAATGTCAACAATGCAAGTATAGCGGTAGGACAGCATCTACTTGCAACACACCATTTTTCATGAGTGTGCTAGTGAATACATATAACTTCTCGATCTGAATGCACTAAAATATAAATGTATCCACTTTTCCCATTTTAAGCTTATTACAATAACCCTAAATGGTTAAATGTTGTAATTATAATTCTTGATTTGGCGAGGAGGAAGTACGTGCACATTCAAAATCCTGGTTTATTATCCTTTTTTTGGGGGGGGGGTGAAAGAGACCACACATAAGCCACATTTTCAGTTCAGTTGGAAGTCGTCTAGTTAGTCTCCTGCCAAAGTTCCCTTAAGCACATAGCTCATCTGCTGAATGCTGAAGTCCCAGAAATATTGACATTACAGGGACCATTTTTCTCATCTCTCTCTCCCTCTCTCTCTTATTTTTCGATGTGAATATATCGTATTTTTGACAATGTCAGCAGCAGAATGGACACAAATAACAGCATGCACCCTGGAACAGTGCATGTACATATTGTTAACCTGCTGTATTATAAATGGAGTCTGGGCATTGCACCCTGTTACACCACACTACACCTCGTGTTGTTTTCCAGACTGGGAGGAGGGAATATGGTCAGTCCAGCGGGCTTTAAACATTATTGGTGCAACCAGCACCCAGTAAAAACACAGGGTTTGTCAAGAAAATTACTTAAATGACCATAAAAAGTTGTATAGTTGTCCTAAAATTGTGTAGTATGTGGGTACATGTTTTCACTACTTTCAAATTAGTTCAAATTAGAATATTGTTCATATAGGCAGACTTTGTTTGTACTTTTTTATTAAAGGTCACCAGCTAGCGTGTGACTGCTCTTGACTTTAATTATCACAACACCTTAGACATGCAGAATTTCATGTTTGGCTGGAAAGCCCCTTTGAAAAGCAATTCAACATTCAGACTATTGGCAACTAACTCACCAGGATGCTGTCCAAACCAAGTGTGACCTTGAGCTCTTTCATAATTCAGCTATTTCCATCACACCAGGTCCCACCCATCAGTCATTCATTTGTTTTCTAGAAACAGTCCATACAGTGATATGTATGAAAAAATAAGTAAAAGGTGACATTTTACATTGCCAAAGACAGACAATAATAAGGAGAGTGAGTGACTCTACTCTTCTTCCAATAAAGTCTCTGAATACAAGCACTTGTATGAAAAAATAAGTCATTAGTCAATCTCAGCTCTTTGTCAAGTTGGCTCTTCTCAGGGTACTCTGTGTTTATGTATGTCAGTGTCCGTGTTTGTGAAAGAGTGATTGTATGTGTGTGGATGTACCCGTGTGTATCGGCTGAACAACATGTTAAGAAAGAACTGGTTGACCTGCCTTGTTTGAGGCTCAACTACACGTTTGTAACTTACAACTATGTTTGGTTATTAAAAAACCTTACAGTATTTCCTTTTAGTTTTCTTTACTCAATTAATTGTCAAAGTCAAAGATGACATATCCTTTCATTTTTACAATAAAAAGTTACACTCCCGCTTGTTTCAGCGATGAGCCCAAAGTAGGTCCTTTGGTTTCAGGTTGGGTTCAGACTGAGTTAAAATGTAGGACTGCTGGAAATTACCTTGAAAACAAAGTTAACAATTTTTTTGTGATGAACCAAATTAATTATTGTTTTTATTTAATCCCAGTAACCCACAAGAGGCCTTTGTCTCCTGCCAGGCTGTTATTGTAAATAAGAAACTGTTCTTAATTAACTTGGCTGGTAAAATAAAGGTATAATAAAGAAATTATAACCAAATTAATTGATTAATTGATTTGCTTATACACTCTGATGTCTAGTAGGCAACATTCCTTCCTTGTTTTTTAAAATTTTACATTAAATTACATTTGATCTTTTTTTTAATATATGATCTTGTATATGAAAAACATGACCTTTTGTATAAAGTTAATGAAATTATCATTTCTGAATCTTAAGATAAAGATCCAAGTAACTTCTTTTAAACCAAGGATATTTTGATTTGTGTATATTTTGTGTATTTTGTCACAAGCATATTTTGTGAATATGCCCACTTTCATAGATATGTTATACACCATTGTACTATGGAATTGTTTAACTCCATAATATGGACACAATCATGTTAATCAAAAAAATAAAATAAAAACATTGTATTTCCATGTACAAGGCATCAATTAGACATTTGCAACATAGTAGTGTCCTGTAGAAAATACTGGTTTCCTATAACCATGGTGTGTACATACAGTATGTGAGCATGTGTCAGTGTGTGTGTGGGTGGTTATGCCAGCTGTATGTGTGGGGACTGACTGAGAAACTCTGAATTTCCCTTGGCGTGAGGTGCAGCCTCCTCCACAGTCTGTAAAAGGTCTGAGGCGTTGCTGTCAGGTCCCTGGGACAGGAAGTTGAAATGTTCTTCCGCTGGCTGTAGTTTGCACTCACTAATGAAGAGTTCTGCTCCATCCCAGTTGCTAAGGTCACCGTGGGCATTGCAAGGTACGCTACCGTTGCTGCTGCTGCTGCTGTTGTTGAGTGCTGAGGAGAGGCCTGGAGCATGGTTGGTCAAAGACTGGCTGAGGTTGTGCACAGAGAGGGACTTCCCGAGACTGCTCTCCCAGTCTGACGGCGTCCCATCTGGGCAAGATGAGAGCAACAGCAGGGGGTTAACCTCCAGGCTCATGTGCCTCCTCCAGACCCCTTCAGATTTCAAGCCAGGCTTCTCCCGCAGCTGCACCCTTCCCTGGGCAGGGCCAGCCTCACTGTCCCCTTCCTGCTCAGCATCCACACTGGATCCCACAACAACAGAGGGGCCCAGGCTCCCTTCATCCGCCGCCATTCCATCTGTCATTTCATCTGTCATTTCATCTGAGACGGGGTCAACGGGGCATCGGAGATGGGAGGGGTGCAAAATGGGAGGCAGCCGGAGGGTGAAACCCCCTGTTGAGGGAGGTGGGGGAGGCAGGTCAGGGAAGTGTGCTCTTTTGGTGGTACCATTGGGGGTGACCAAGGTTGGGTAGGGGCTATCGGGAGGCAGTAGGGGTGATGGTGAGAGTGAGGCTGTGGACGGGGGGTAGGATGGAGGTGCTGAGTCTGGAGGGCCGTCATCATCGGCGGGTGGCAGGATGAGCCGCAGGCCTCTCGGGTTGGCGCTAAGAGAACGGCGTAAGCCCCCACTGTTATCTCCTCCACCTCCAACCGGATCACCTCCCTGGGGGGAGGGGAGATCCCTACCGATGATGGAGGGCTGGTAGTCCGAGTTGTGGTGCTGGTGGTTGTCTAGCTCAAACAGTGGAAGGGACGAGAGGGTGAGTGCTGAGGGTCCTTTCTGTAGAACATGGCGGTAAACGTCCAGCAAAGAATCCAACTTTGATTCAATGGAAGTTACCTGGGACGAAGAGAAAACAGTAAGAACATGGAGGGAGGCAAAGAAAGAGAGACAGCAAGCAAGACAGCAAAGCTTAAAGGGCTTTTACTGACTTCTATCTTCGACCAAGGAATTTCAGAGCAACTTTTACAGATCTCTGGTGCTTGTTTCCAAAACAGATGTCAGACCAGAAAGTGAATTTTGAAAGACAGAAATCTCCTGGCAGAATGAATTCCTGAGACACAGGTATTTCTAAAGAATAATGCTGATTTAGTTTTCCCCTTCTCTCATTTCTTTCTTTACTCACCTGTCTCTCCACCTTACACACACGTCCTAGCATGCTCATGCCCTCCAGAGTGTCTCCATCTGGGTGAAGTTTGTCCCTCATCTTCTTATCCACAGGAACATGGCCTTTTCCCAGAATCTGATCCACCCTGATACACACACACACACACAAGCACCAATACTGGTGTCAATATATTAGGAAATAATGATGTTGCAATATAAGTAGTCACCCGAGCTTCATTTCAGGTTATCCCAAGTCAGGCAACAAACCTAAAGCAGCAGTAGGATGTTAAGATTAGGGTTAGTAAAACACACAACACAAAAGGAATGGCTATAGCAGTGCTCTTATATGAAAACCCTGTATCTCCAAAATTGTTTCACGCATTATGTAGTTTGTATGGGTTTCATGGGCTCTTAAACTTAAAGTATAAAAATTGTAAATGTGACAAATGAAAACAAAAAAACAAAAATCACATTTTTACAAGTAAATGGAATAAAAGCACAACTCATTTATGAGCACTATATCTCATGATTTGGTTTACAAACATAGCACATTCAAAGCAAAGATCATACTGTTGCTGTTGGGGGAAAACATCTCTCTCTCTATATATATAAATATCTCAAGCATTACTATGTATTTTTGAGTTTAGATAAATTCATCAGACCAAGTGTTCAGAAAATGCTCATAGCTTATACAGGATTATCCTTTCCACTTACCAATACTCAAGTAACACAACAGTGTTGAGGTATGTGTAAGTCCATTACCAGCTATTTATTTAACTTTCCATCCAGAAGAAGATTGTTTTTTATTAAGTTTTAAGACATTTAAAGCCCAAATGAGACGTTAAATGTAGTGCTGCATGGAGATTATCAGTGAATCTGTTGCCAGCTTTCTGAATGTCAGAATTCTGATCAAATCTCTCAGTCTTTGACTCTGTAATAATGTTGAATTAATTTAGGTAATAATGTTTTTGTATCTCTAACATGCACTGATCTAGGAGAGACCAGCGCCTACATACCACACAGATATATTTTTTTGTCTAACACAAAACACATGTGAATTAATTGGAAAACACTTCCATTCACAACCACACACAAGGATGAAGTATGGAACTATGGATGGGATCTAATGTAGCAACAGGGATGATATGTTTGGGCATGTGTGTATACTCATTAGTATTTTCATTAAATGCAAATGTTGGTGTGTGTGGTTAATTAAAACTTTACCAAATGGGTGGAGTTAAACGCAGTAGAATAATCATGATTTAAGTAAACATTTAATATGTTTTTCACTTTCAAAATCCTTTCTGTGTGACTGTCTAAACCTTCAAGTACTCATTGCAGTGTCCACTGCAAGCACCAAACATCTTGTACACAAGACAGTTAATACAAAGGACTATTATTTGCGTCCCTGCGAGCATGTGTACTTGCATGTTACATCTGACGGTTATTGGGGACTGCAATGGAACTAATGTTCACCATAGGGGCGACTAATGGGATTCTACTGTAGGTAAAACTTAAGTTAAGTGAAATCAAAGTAACCCTGAGTCAGGGAGCTTCTTCCTGTTGTTGCTGTAATAATAGTGCAGGGCAGGAGAGGACATGTTCCTGGGTCGGCTATTCAGGCTGGGACCAGAGCCCGCTGCACTGGCCAGTCTGGAGACAGGAGAAAGACTGGGTCAGATACATCTTTCTCTCTCTCTCTCTCTCTCTCACACACACACACACACACACACACACACACACACACACACACACACACACACACACACACACTAAAGCATGAAGCACATGTGGAACAAATCCAGTCCTATTGTACTAATTGGCAATCAATAACATTGGCATGTAGATAAACACAGAGTTTAGGCTGAAAATAAAGGCTGATACTGATGCTGACATTTTTATATGTTTCATGTTATGGTATGATCTTTTAATATTTTCATAATAAATGGTTTTAAATTTGACCATGTATCTTTAGTCTTTCTCCCATATTTGAATACATGTCAAGGCAGAAAAGCGTATAAAACAACATTTAAACCGCAATGTGTCACTAATAGACACACTTCACTGATAACCACATTAATGGAAAATGTCATGGTGGGCTTACAATGATTTAAAGCATGTTTACCTGCCTCATTTAATGGATAGTAATGATTGCTCATTATTGCTTTTAAATTAAGAGTTCATTTTTCAAAAACATTGCTGAAAACATTTCAAGTTAGTAAGTGTATCTATGTATGTAAGTGTATGTAACTAGTAGCTTATCCCTTGCTCACAGATCCTCCTTCATTCAATGAAATCAAAATTGAAGCATCAGTTTTACACTTCTGTTTGCATTTCATGATGTTGGCCACATTAAGGTTTACATTCTACATCATCCTCAGAGACTAAGCCTGTGAAAGTATGATATTCATAAAGTTGACTGGTATGATGGAAGTCTAGTAGCACTGTTAAAGAGATACAGCAAATGCACACTGTAGTACCCAGGTGGTCTGTGTGTATCTACAGCCTTTGCCAATAGACCCACTTCACACCAACACTCATAACATAACAGAAAACAAGAACTATATCATTCCCAGGAGTTCTAATGCCTACACTGGCATTCATTTAGCTTAACAAAACACCTGATAACAGTCAATACCAAGCCCTAAAACAAAGTCCTTAAAAAACAGGTTTGTAAATGTGAAAGTCCCAATCCACAGCTGCGCTATAGTGCCCCCTGCTGAAACAATCTCCAGCTTTGCTTTTTATATCTTAAGTAATTATAGATTTTTGATAAAAGAACTGAAAGCCTCTATATGTGGCTGCAAAAGGAAATAGGAACTGAAACAGCTGGAATTTGAATGAGTGACTGATGATGAACAAGTCAGAGTCTGGATTGGAGCTTTTACATAAGGACAAAATAGATCAACTACTTCTCTAAGTAGCACTTAGCTTGTATATCACCTACAGCCTATGTTAGCAGACATACTGTTCCAGTTAGATGAAGTCCTCAGGGAGCCCAAATCAGTAATCACATAGTTTCTAGTATGGTATGAACATGTAACGTGTTTAAAATATATTACTTAGCACTAATCAAATACAAATGGTGTGACAAAGGACCACTTCCTTGGTTTAAAAATGTGGCAAGAAAAAATGAATAGCTATTGTCCAATGGGTGTTTCTTTATGCATTTCTTGGACAACTTTGTTTCTAATCTATTGCTTGAGCTCCTTGACGACCTCTACTGCCAGAACTGGGTCATCCAGCCAATTTGATAAATGTTTCTGTAGCAACTTATGCATGTACTATGTCAGAAAACCCCACCGATCTCCAAGAAGACTAAAACAAACGGTGAACATTTGTCATGGCCCTCTTAAAGTTGGCAGTTAAACAGAACTGTGTTCTCTTCCAAAAGATGGAAGGCAAGTGCCCTGAAATGGAAGTTGTCAGTTTGCCTGTTTCTTGCTGAAGTGCTTTATAGGGCCGGGTTATGCTAGAAAAAGCTTCACAAGAATAAACAGATATCTCACCAGGTGTGTGAGACAGTTGGACACAGTGCTACATTTCTTTCCACCATGTTGCGTTTAAGTTGGCGCTGCATCTAAACTAAATAGACAAAAACTTCTGTGACTCTTTTCAAACTTTATGGACTATTGATGTGCAGGGATGAAGGGGATTTTCTGATAGATGCAAATGCATGCTGCTCGACCCAGGTTTGACATAATAAAGGTTTGGTTATGTTAGGGAGGGAAGCAGTTGGCGAGCAAATCAGGACGGGTTAGGTCTAACCCCGGTACAGACTGTTTCCTTCGGGAATGGCTGTAATATAAATGCAGAGAGGGAGAGGAAAAGGTCTTGAAGCGGCTGCTGAAAGGCCTTGGAGAGGGACCCACTACAGTGTCTAATCTGAGAGAGAAAAGGAATACACATGTATAGTACATACACACACTGGGTAAAATGTAAAAGTGGGTTCATATAATTTAAAATCATCACCCATAGAGTGATAACCTCTTTAGAACTAGTAGCAACTGCAGCAACATTGGCAATATCTATGCAAGAATAAAACTTTCATAAAGAACAAGTAACAGATATGGACAAACGGTAAATATGGTAAACAAGAGCAAATTCAAGTAAAAATTAATCGGGGTGATACCCAAGTGTACAAAAATTTTTTTTTGATTTAAATGTAAGTGTGGGTGTGTGTGTGTGTGCTGACCTAGTCTGAAGACTCTTGATGCGACAGAGCATGTCCAGGTGTCCTGCTGAGTACTGCTCTATGACATCCTTCACGTCGTATGGACGCAATGTTTCCTTAAACTTCTTTTTTGCCACGTGGAACTTCATGATCCTACACACACACATGCAAGCAAACACACACACACACACACACACACACACACGCACGCACACAAAATACAAGCACACAAGAAGAAAAAGAGAGTCAAAAGAGGCTTCAAAAATAAGGATGTAATTACTACAACTAACCACTAGATGGTAGCAACAGCTTTGGGAAATACACACTACATTTCACTTGTTGATCTTTTTTTTATTGTTAAAAGAAAACATCTCAAATACATTTGTCCTATGGTGCATCTTCTATGGTCAGAGATGACTCTCTTCATCAACTGAGTGACTTATACCTTGATACAGGGACCAATGCTCTGTCTATTAGGCGTGAAACCTGAAGGAAGTGGTCTATATACCCACCAGATCTCATGGTGCAGAACAGCACTTATCACTGGATGCACACTAGTGCTGCAACATTGGAAAACTAAAGGTGATATATTATTGAAGGAATGGCTGGATGAAATGGCTAAAATTTACAAACTAATAGACAGGTAAGGTTTCTATATGAAAATCTGGGGCCCCTACGCTTCGGCAATGTGATGTTGAGGAGTGGCAGCCGCTCCAACAATGGTATGATGTTCTTTATGACATGTGTATTCTGAGGTACTGTGTAGCTTGCACAACCTGAGGTACTAGGTTGAACACATGACATGCCACACATGGGGTGGTGATGGAGCAGTGGATTAGTCAGATACCTTTGGTGTGAGGGGCCCAGGTTCAATTCCCCACTGTGACACAACCCATAGTTGCTACAGAGGCGTGCAGCCTCTGACAATTACTGCAATTGTAAGTCGCTTTGGATAAAAGCATAAGCTTAATGTGAAGACATATGCTATGTCGCATATACAAGATAATAATGCTCAGTCTCTGTCTATCCCTTGTTTCTTTATGAATGATGTGTCCTTTATTGGTTTGATATGTCTCCTTTTGTAAAGCCAATAAAAAGTACAGTCAAATACATCAAGGAGTCTCTAACGGGAAACCAAAGTTCCCTCGTTTGCTTGTCAAATTTATAACAACTAAAATAAATTACTTTGTAACTTGAGTGTAATTCTCTATCTTCCTCTATTTGGTGAACGGAGCCACTGCTGGGTTAATAATATTGATACAGGTAAGGGGATCTATGCACTTGCTGCATTTGGATTCCCAGGTGGCTTCTGCTTTTCTCCAGTTGCCTGTTTTTCTCACTGTCTAAAAGGAAACAATGGCGACAGATGACCCTCTGTAATAACACTCCTGACAGGGGAGGGGTGTCCAACCGTCAACCCGACACCCTGGGAAAGCCCTGGGCTCCGGCTGCCCATGGAGGAGGCCTGCTGGGTGGGCAGGCTAGCCGGGGTTAGTTTGGTAGTGATGATATGTGCGTGTATTTTTGCACACATGTGAGTATAGGGAACAGCGGCGCTGGTGATGAGGGTTTGATAGACTTCAGTTCACTAGACGAAGTGACTTGACTTCCAGAACTAGTGACTAATAACAGACTGGATATTACTACCAAACTACCATTCAAGAGGGAACATTGCAAACAATCCTCCCTTGATCTGATTTATGTCAAATGTGGATTCCAAAAAGATTGCACAGGAAATTATTACATAATTTGTAATCTCTGTTACAATGATAAAAACTACAAATACAAAAAAAGTGGGAGTTGTATGAAAATACCAATGTGTTATGTTCTGTGTACAGCATATAACATTACTGAGGATTGTTAGAAATATATATACTTAAAGACCCAATGTGTTTTTGATAAAATGCATAGCTTAACAGCTATTCCCTCTAGATGTGCAGATGGGACATCTTATTTATTGAAAATATGCTGTGGTCCATATGGGCAGCATCTGTACCTGCGTGTTGAGAATATTATTACAGCTTTGGACACATATTCCCTTACATACAGTACTGTCCTGTCACCCTGTAAAGATTGATAATAGTAAACAGCTTAATTGGTCAAAAATGTTATGTTGTTCACCCTGACAAGAAGAACAAGCAGATATTATCTCTGTCCACCATATGAGAAGGGTAAAATACAGAATGTATAAAATCAGGATCGCAACATCTGAATTCTTATTAACATGAAGAAAACTATCAATACATAACTTTTAAACCAGAAGTCAATTTCCTCACCAACCTGTAATTTCTCAATGGAGAACCAGCTAATGAGTGGTGAAAATAGACATTTTTACAATGAAAAATATGAAAAGGGTGAGAAGAAGCAGTGAAGTGAGAGAATTAGTTGGCGCCAGTTGGATAAACATTCACTCACAGGGTGCCGGTGCCAGTGTAAGAGAGCAGGGTCTGCTAAAACATACACCCACACACACGTTCATTTACACACACACACACACACACACACACACACACACACACCAACAAGAAACTCATGCATGGCTGCTCGAAACTCCCCGCTGACAAACCCTCAATCCCAGCAGCAGGTCATTTAGATAAAGAGAGAACGATGGAGCAAAAAGAGAAGAAAAAATACAGAGAAATACATTTCAAAAAAGCTTGTGCATCATGTGAACCCCCTGCACTCATAGGTGAATGTATGTTTTTCCCAAGACAGAATTACGTGGATATTGGAGGGAAGAAACCTTGTTGAACAGCTGTAATTTTTGATAAACGGCCTATTCTATACCAAAGCATTCTTCTGTTAGCTGGAGGTATTTTCGTACAATGAAATTTAGTCATTCAAGGGCTGCACACTGAATCCTCCATGAACTTTGAAATCAATAGTAACAGATCATAAACAGCCTACAAAAAAAGACGGAGGGCCAATCAATCAGTATGAAATGTGGCCTGACTTCAACAAGAGCTCAACTACAGAAAGGATTGCACTACGTTTACATTCAGCAGCCAATCATGAAAGAAAGAGTCAGTTCAGTGGCATCTCCATTTGACTGGCAACTCTTTGGTGAGCTGGAAACATGTAAGAAAAAAAGCCCTAAAGGAGGAGTTTTACAGTTTTTTTCAATTGCTAACCTGCATTGGTCAAAACTGAAGTCCCATTGTCAAAACTCGTCACACAGTCAGCGAAACAGAAGAGTATGTGGACCAAACTGTGAATAATTTTTCATTGCTTTCACACAAAATGCATTCAATCACCACTTTCTCCAAAATCCATGAACTCTTTTCCCATTAATACTTCACCACCGGCAAAACACTGTATATCTGCAGCACATTTTTCAAATGCTAACACACTGTGTCCAAAACTGTTCAAAACACATTCAAAACAAAATGTTTGCAAATTTCCTGCATTTTTGCTGTAGCTGGACAGATTTACAGTATATAGAAAATCTTTGCAGAACATTTACATCCATTTTATGTTTTAGAGAAATGTGTGTAATGTTTTGAATGTGGTTTTACTGTAAAACTGCAAGCTGAATGTAAAGCAAGAAAATGTGCTTATATTTTAGCAGAACTGGTTCAAGGGGATGGTACATCAATTACAGGCTGTGGTCATTTGGTCTCAGGTACCAGTGTTAACTATGTACACAACTGAAAAAAAGTGTATTGCAGCACTGAAATGTCAGGAATTACTGAATGTATTTCTGATTCATTCTTGTAACATATAATATAGTATAGTCAATAAAGTGAAAATATGTTACAGGTTTCTTCTATTTTTTCTCAGTTGCTTTGGTACATTTGCAAAACTAATTGTATTGGTAAACTATGGCTAAACTTTTGATGACAATGATTGAAAATGCACAAGGCTGTACTTTTTCTGTATGGCATAGATCAATCTCAACTGTACAGAGTTACAGTAAACATTGCAAGAGATTGGACAGGATTCACAGTAACACTTTTACGCACTGTAATTTTTTGACAGAGCATGTCATTGTGATGCAGAAAATAAAAAACAAGACTATTTTACAGCACAGCATAGCACAACGGAATCAATTACATAATAAGAAATGGAAACATGAAAACAGCCCTTAGGTTGATGTCCTGTTTATCAGTTCCAACAAACCACAAAATACACATAAATAAATGATACGGCCAATCAGAAAAGCAGGAGAACTTCAATGCCAGTAGGGACCGACAGGAAACACTTCCATTTGATTTGAACAAACCATCACACATTCCAGCATGGAGCCCTACTTTTATAGTTTCCTTGAGAGACCCCAGGAAGTCATTGCTCTTGAACAAGAAATAGTCTGGTAGCTGTTTCCCCCTGTTTCCAGTCTTTACCCAAAGCTAACCACAGACATGAGAGTGGTATCAATTTTCTCATCTAACTCTGAACAAAGTATTAAACAATAGTACATTACTATTTTTTTAAGAAGGAGGCAACAGTAAAATTTAGAAAATCAGGCCTGACTGGATATTGGTTGACAGAACACGTATAGTCATGTGTTAAAAGATTTTTTTATTTTTTAAAGCAAACTTTAGAAATGACTTCCCCTTCTGTCAAGTTACAGTATATCTTTTAGCCATTCAATAGCTTATTTCAGTTTCTCACCTGATATTAGTATTTGCACGCAAGTTTGCAAATGTGGTCTGGATTTAAAAGGTGGTTTGCCAGCTAAAAGACCTGAAATGTGAAATGTGAAGTGTAGCAGGAGCTCACCTGACAGCTCTGATGACAGCCTTGAGGGGAGCTGATAAATCCTCCACTGTAACATCACAATGGCAGCCTCTCTCATCAAAGGACTCCTCTGTGGTCATTCCTGTGTCCACTGAGAGAGACAGACCGCTGTTTCATCAATAAATGTAGCCCCATGCAAAAATGCAGTCTTAAAGCAATTTCTCCATAGCAGGTCTTGACCGGAGTCTCCAAGAATGTTTCAAACTAATACTATTTTAGCTTTTAACAGGCCAGAATTTATGCCCTGCTTGGATGGGATCTTTAGGAATGTTTTGCCAGCTCAGCTATGTAATGTGAGAGAAGAGGGTACTGTATATCCTGATTACTGCCAATAATTACGAGAGTGGGAGACACAGACAGAAAGACAGACACAGAAAAAAGAGAAAGAGCAAGAGAGAAAAGCACAGGGAAAAAGATGGAAAGCGAGTGAATAATTATATAGTGCACAGAAACAGAAATGCTTTTAAAGAAGTCAGCACTTTCATCTATTACAGTAGTGTCAGAGTTTCTGGGAAATGTGAGGACAACATAATGCATACAATAACTACTTTAGCTCATAATAATAAACGCATGCTGCTTTCAAAGCACAAAAAGCAAGAATTGAGATTTAATGTAAATAAGGGCTTTGTGCATGTTTTATTCTGTTAAGTGTTTCCCAAAATGCAACATATCCACCTGGATAAAGACATAAATGCATGACATTCATCATTCTACATATCTAGAATGTAGAGAGACTAGACAATATATTGAAAGTTTAGAGAACACAATTTTAAGAACTATACTGGTAGATGTTTTATCCCATAAATAAAAAAAAATCTCCAATTTCCAAAGCATACCATATAGTAGGATAAAAAACAGTCCAGACAGCACCTGGCTTCAGCTCATCCTAGCACAAATACCAACTTTTTATTAAACACAATATAATAAACTATAACAATCCAAAAAGCAAATATGAACGACTTCCATCAAAAAGTTGTTTAATTCTTGGATGTTGGAGCGTCCCACCAACTTTCTACTGCATTACCATATACCAATAAAAAAACCCAAAGGTACTTAGTAAATGTGACATTATGACATGAAGGTGCAGGTCACCCAAAAATATACAGCATGCTTTGGAAAATCCTTGTTAGAAATGTCAAATATACACAAACAAAAAACCTTTACGTAAAACTAACATGAACCTCTGCTTTTTTGACAAAGTTAAGATCGTTTTGGTAACTTCACTTTTTTTTTTGTTATTTTCTGCTGTTTTGTCTTCTCAGTGGTTTGAAGTGTACGTCTGTGCACCAAACAGGATTTCCTGATGAAGCAGGTTCACTGAGTGTTTGACTCTTAAAAAATAATATATAAGGATTATTTTCCTGAATTGATTGTTGCATATTTAAGCCTGGATGTTTTAAGGCTACACAGAAAACAGATTTGAAACCTAGCTTTTAACTTTAATATCTCAGGAATTTTTATAGCTCCAATAATTTGTACGCTAGTTATGTGGTTGTGCAAATGTTCTCTCTTAAAAATCTAAATGGGACAACCTGATTAACCCTTCAACATACTGTTTTTCTCCCTAAGACTTTAAATTCAGCCCGACATATTGAGATTATCTATCTTTGGGATCTCCACTAGCCAGTGGGCCAGCCGTGTGTTTGTATGGCTGGCCCACTGGGGGTTCAATGAGGTTAAAGAGATTAAATAAAGTGACTCTACATTTACACGATAAAATGGCATACTGTGTTGAAAAGGGTAGTTTGACATATGTTTTGTTGGTCTGTTGATTTAAAGTCTTGCTCACCATCTGGGACAGCAGTGCGAGTCTGGCTCTTCAACCTCAGTGACGGCCTAAACCGGGTCCGGTCGTTGAAGCTCCAGCTCTTCTGCACTTTGGCCGGGCTCCCACCCATCAGCTCGCTGCCGCCTACCACGTCGTTGCCAGGGGAACAGCGTTGGCGGTCGTTGATGGACGTCTGCCTGCTCTTCATGCTCTGACCACGAGGACTCGCCAGCCGGACCCGCTCCTTAAAACTCAACTTCTGACTGCAGGGAGGGAGGGGGGAAAAAAGAGAGGGAGAAGAGGAGGGTGAGGGTGGGGGTGGGGAAATAAGGAGAGACCATTGAAAGAAGCAGAGTGAAAGATTAGGGATGGGGGAGACAGAGGGAGCAAGAGTGACAGAAGTGATGATCCAAAGATAGATGGATGAGGAGATGGATGGGGAAAGTGAGTTTATGAGGGAGTTGATAGAGAAAGTGTATGTGGCAGAGTTCGGGGTTGATCGAGAGACACACACAGACACAAGGAGAGAGAAAAAAAGGATGCTGTCAACACCTATTTCCCCTCAGAGAGTGAGAAGAGTTCAGAGCGCAGACACAGGGCAGCGTTCTGTCTTTTCCTTCAGCCCAAACATCATCCATCCAACTGACATGCCCAAAACACCAGAACAGAGCCAAACTGCCCGCCAAGCCACTGAAACAAACCCTCAGTGTTGGATCCTGAAGTGCTGCACTCCTCACCTAATCGCCTGATAATCTATCCATGTATTCTCTTTTCAAAACAGAGTTAATGAGATTTTTAAAAGGCAGTGTGTAAAGCATGGCAAGGTTAATAAATCACCACCACACATTCATTTTGAGACCAACTTAAACATTATTCAGAGAGAAGCCACGAACCGCCATCATTGGATTATGTTTTGGGAAATGTTGTGAGTTCTTCCTGAACAAAAAGAGCTAAATCTTTCAGAGACTAGGAAGGAAAATTAATTCCAGCATGTTAATCAGTGCCTATTAAATTCAAATAATCTGAGGTCCAACTTGAAGCAACACGATTTATCAGAAAATATGACTTTAATTTAACAAAACACAATCTCTGTTCACTGTAGAAACGCCATGATATGACATATTGATATTGAAAAATGCTATGTATGTATCTGCGTCTTTATCTATCATAATGGTTTTAGTCCATTTAAATAAATAACACATATTAGCTACACCTACCATTCAAGAAAAATGAATCCACATAAAGTTCAGATCTTTGCTAACCTCCAAGGGGTTGGTGGGGATGCAGAAAGTTCTCAATCAATGAGACTCATTACAGTAAACTATTATGTTGCTAAAGCAAATAGACCAGCATGCAATGCAGCAGACACATAAGAGAGATGCAGGGTTCCCACAAATTTTTACCATGCCACAATTTCACATTTTCTTCCAGACTTCAGTGTCTCACCTGGATTTCAGCATTTTAATCAGTTTCAATCACTTTAACAGAAGTTTTGCTTGCATATTCCAAAGAGGAAGTTATTTTTTTAGTTTTACTGATTTGCCATGATTTCCCAAACCTAGACCTGTGCAATATTTTCCATACTTTCTCTGACTTGTGTAGGAACATTATTAAACACTTTACAATACATGGCAATACATTATCAATGTTCAAGGCAGAATTAAATACTATTAGCGAGCGATACAGTGGTAGCCATTTCATACACTTTCTGCTATTACTGAAATAACAACAAATTATTTCTTAAATACAGTGAATGGAACTAAATATCTTTGCATCTCTGATGGCTAAAAATGACTGAAAAGAGAAGTGAAGCAAAGCAGTAATGCACAGAGCATGCAGTAAAACAAGGAACAGCTCATTTTAAATCTGTATATTGGCATCTATGGCACTTGTTGGGGCATAATTTAATGTTAACTGGGTCCAGCCCCATGAATTGCTCTTTTAATTTCCTTCTTATTTACTATATTGTCATCGGACCATTTTATTCTTATAACTGAACTGTCTATAGCTTCTAAAAAAATCCTCCGAGACCAACTTCTGACCCCAAGAATCTAGAAATTGGTGGTTGTTCATTAAGAATATGAACACAACAAAATATTCATGTGGCTGGAATAAATATAAAATAAAGGGGAATTTAGATCTAGTATTTTTTACTTTTTGTCTCTGATTTTTAACTTATCGAGCTCTTTTACTGAGAATTTTCCCTAAATTGACTCATATTATCTTTAAATTATAAATAATCAAAGGATAATGTCTATAATGTCTTTTATGGTGTAAAGATCAGTTTTGGTGTAATTCCCCTTTAATTTGTAACATGGTAAGAAAGTCCTGTTTGCATTCGGCAGGCAGCAGGCACCAGTACCCGTCTCAGACAAAATCCTTTGTGGTAGAAAAGGGATTAGGGAGGGAGTTAAGAAGGAAGTTAATTTTTTTTTTTTTGTTGTTGTCCTTCATGCTATAAGTCAGTCATTTCCATAGGTTATTGGGGGGCAGGACAGAGAGGATGCTGGGTAGTACTGTAGATACCTCCTATATGTCCGAGTATACCTTCTGAAGAGCCTCCCATTACTTATACCTTTACTACAGCGTAGGAGGGAGAGGCAGATGGAGGAGGGAAAGAGGAAAGAGATAAAGGTTGGAGGAGATTAAAAGAGGAGTTCAGCAGAGGAAGAAGAAAGATTCTCTGCTGTCAATACTAATGCAAAGGGCAGGGGGGATATTTTAGAAATGGATGGCAATGAGTGAACAGGGATGTTTTGTAAGGTATACCCACCTTGATTTAGTTTTCCCTCATATGGGGAAGACAAATCTATATATCATACTAGTGTCATCAAACTAAAACCATAGTCAGTTTTAAAAGCATTATTCTGTACATGTGCAACCTGGACCCTATTTTCCCCAACAGATTTGACCAAACTGTCACCAGATGCCTCAGTGAGAAACTACTTTGCTTGCCTGGGTTTGGCTCGGCAATCATGTACGAATGCTTCAAATCATGTCTTTTCAACACAATAATTCTTCTGTGACATGCGGTGAACAAATTTCCTAACTGTGCCTTCCTGTGGGGCTGCAGCGTTGTGTAAAGTAGTCTGGTCCACAAAAAAATTAAAATCAGGCTGTATTCACATATAATTGGTGTTTAAATGAAATCTGGTGTGTTTGCCAGTTTAGTCTAGTTTGCTTAGTTTGGTGTGAATGCTGTTATTTGAGCCCTGTTGTGGACTAAACAGCACTCTTACAAACGCAAACATAACTAACTGCAGCATTACTTGGAATAAGCCTTGTTTCATTTTCCCATTAGGGAGCAATGCAAGTCAACTATGGGTTTAAACACGCTTAAATGATGAGAAATAGTGTCCAGGTTAAAGGCATTAAGTCAAAGTATTAACCATTTGTTTATCTTTGCTCATATTGATCATCACTGACTGGAGGTTTACCCTCTTTTACCACATCACTTGGTTCAAATTCAATTTCACTGTACCAAGAGGTACACCCACACACAGGCACACCTGCCTACACACATAAACTCCAGATTAAACCCCCATTATCCTTTATTTCATAATGCCTCTCACTGCCAATATCCAGCACACTTGCGCTCAGCATGATGCCTGCTGTAGCACTTTGTGGTGCGCCTAATGTTTACTACTGCTGGTGTTTACAAGTCTGCTTAAACGAAAACCACCAGCCGTTTACCACGGCACCTACCGTCGCCGAGTAGCCGACAGTCTGTAAAACCACTAATAACAGAGTGTTGTGTGTTCTCTTGGTGGAGGGAAGGTCATAAAAGGGTGTGTAATTATGATTTCACAAGTGCAAATTGCATTTGCTGTAACAAAAGTTTCTAAGAAGGGAAAGCATAATTAAACACAGCCCTTTAAACAGAGGGATTTCTGGGGGATGGATGTTGTTGTGGATGCAACAAAGCCTAATGAAATGTTTTTTTGTTTAAAGATGAGACGCTTGTGTATTTGTGTTTGACTACGAGTATGAACTTATTGTTTTTATATATGTGCGTTTCTGTGTTTGTGTGTCTTTCTTAAGTTTAAATGCCTAAGAAGATGCTGGCTCAATATAAGGCCCCCAAATGTTGCCAAAGGACTGTAAAAACCTATACTAGCACAATTAAACTCACAAATCTCTTTCTGTCTTCTTCCCCTCTCTGAAATCCCCTATCTTCCCTCCCTCTGCTCCCCCTTCTTCAACTTCGCTCTGTCTCTACAAGACTTGTGTTTGATGAGTTATATAAATACCATCCCAATGGAAAAAATGAGTCATGGTACAGACATGGTACAGACTCCTGTCTTTGATGGCGTGTGTGCATGCATGCATACATACACACACACACACCCACACACACTCAACAAAGACAGAAGACCATCACCCTTCATGCCTGAAAGTCAAGTGCAGAGAGGGAAACAGCAGTGAAAGGAGGAATTTAAAATAAAGAAAGGAGACGCAATTTTAAAGTAGCTCTTGTAGTACTTTCTTTGCAGTATAGTTTCGGTCTACCTACGTCTGATGTAAAAACACAACTGTCTCTACCACTGCATCTCTTCTTGCCCCTCTTTCTCAATTCAACACAATTCAAATCAACAAATGTACTTCAGCGGAGCTCTTGAGAGAACGTCTTAGCTGATGTTCTTTACATTTTTACTCAAATGAACCTGACACCTTTGGTTTCCTTTTATCAGGACACATCAACCTCGTTATTGCACAGGCTACTTATCCCTTTATTTTGTATTTCATAGCACTCTAGTCTTTTAACTTTTACAACATCATTATTACTTTGCCAGGTCATACTGGTTAAAAACATGGACATAAGTCAAAACAACTGCCTACACTTTCTCCAGTAATGGTGGTCTTGTTCTAAAGGGTAAATAAGTGTTCAGTCATTCACTAAACCAAACAACTAACAAACCATAAACACAATTAACAATCAACATCTTCCAACCCTTTGATGGCAATTGCAGTCTTTAACTGATTCACTAACCATTCACTGTTACCTATCAGCAAAGAAGTAAATAAATTCATCATTGGACCTTGGATCTGTGAATCTGTAATCACACAATCAATAAACTAAAAAAATATAGACTAAACAAGCCCACAAATAAGACACAGTTTAAAAAATAAACACATAACGTTAGGCATATAGTTTAATCAGAATTGCATCACAGGTTGACTGTATGTGTTCGTGTCTTTGAAGGAATAAGCTGAGAGTCATACAAACCTGTAAGTAGTCTCGCCCTGCTCTTTCCTTCAAAGGTTAGTGGGATAAAGAGGAGGAGACAAAGGGAGATAAATCAATATTCCAGCAGATTTACAAAGCATTATACAGATGTTTCCACTAATGGATATGGGTTTCCACTAATGGATATGGGAGGCATCAGGCCAAAAGGAAACAATAAGAAAGAAACTTTATGGGGTTAGTTATATACAAGCACATGCAAGCTATGGCTGTGCACAGTAAGGGTAAAGCATTAGCGGAAAGACACATCTATGTGTGTGTGTGTGAAAGCAGGAATGATGATCCTGCTTTCACTGTTCACTCTCCAAAAATCTGTGACAACACAAAAAAGCGAACCCACAAAAACTTTGTCATGACTGACATTGTCCAAATTAATGTGAATTTTTTTTCTAACTTGACCCAAGCCGAATAACTTCAATTAACATTTATAAAACTTACACAATCTCTGAATTCATTATCATTATATACCTCAGCAACTTCCATTGTGCCAGTCAACAAGGCATTCGACTGCCTGAGTGTGAAAAAGGTTTGAACGATCATGCATGCCAAGCAAACAATCCCTGATTGGGGAAACAAAATGTTAATGCAGGTACGCTATTAAAAAAATGAGAATGCTGCAGTGAGGCATACAGTGGAAAAAAAGAGCTGAAGCTACACCAATGGAGACAAGCAGCTGAGGAGATGAGGCAAAGGGCTGAGTAACAGCGGCCATGTTTTAAAGTCTGTAAGTTGTTACCTACTTGGCGGGGCTGCAGGTATGCAACGCCTTCAAATGAGGCTTCCAGGTAGCAATGGAAACCGAGTTCTCATCAGCAGCATAACTACGCCAGACACACTACGTGCAGAGTCGACAGGATAAATAAAATAACGATAATGAAACAATTAACAGGGTAAAGTGTGGGTGGAAAAACAGGGTGAGGGAGGAACGTATAAGTTGGGTAGAAAGTGAGAGAAGGAAGGTGAGGAGGGGATAAAAAGAAAGAGCTGATTAGTTTTTTGGGTAATGTTGATGCACTGTTGTCAGGGGCTGTCGAAGAGAGGTGGGGGCGGTGATGGTGGTGTTGTTGGAGGTGGTGGGGATACATGCCTGAAGGGGGGGAGAGCACTTTGATAGTGGTACCAGGTGGCTCTGAGGTAGGGGCGAGCGCCGTCGGTGGAGTATAGACGCCAAGCCGCCTGGGTGGGGGAGGGAGCAGATGGACAGGACGCGCACACATTCACATGTACACACACGCACAAACATGACGCAGACGGGCAATGGCACAAACATGGTGAGGAAAAAGGGACTGAGATATATGTGAACATGTAACATATACAGGTGCTTCAGGGGATGTAACCAGCTGGCAGCCATATTGATAGTCCGCAGTATGGCCATGGAGAGTGAGTCATTTCATCATACAAGTCTGCAATTTGGACATGAAAGACCACTGTTCCATTTTATACCCAGTTAAACTAGTCAAATGTTCATTGACTACTTGCAAGTTAATGTCTGCAATGGATGGATTAGATTAAGCAAATAGAACGTCTATGGACATCAGGAGTTAGTTTTTGCTGTTAGTCATGTTTGTTTGCTTTGAGCACACAGTTATGTTTATTTTGTGTCTGCATTGGCCAAAGCCTTCACACACGTTCATTGTTGATTACGGTCCACATGGCCATACAATTTGGACTGCACACAAATCACATGAACCCTCATTGACACACATATGCAGAATGTTTAATTTGGGTTTACAGTAACCCTCATCTGTAAAGAAATGCACCGGCCATTTTGCAATAATGACCTACATTAACCTCAATCATTTTTACAGGTTGTTTTCTTGATTTACTTGCAGCTGACTGAACCTCCTCAATGGTGCCAGTTGTGGTTACAAGATTTGCGACACGACTGGAAAGTCTTTAAATAAACACTTTACACAGACAGGGTGGGAAATTTAACACGGCCACTTGCCAAATACTAGTTAATTTTGGCTGTTGGTTGTTGGGCTACTATAGAGACAACTTTAAAGTAATTTGGAGATTCAATCTTATTCTAAAAATACAATTGGTAGGCAAAATAGTTATTGTAGCCCATGAAATTTTGAATTGACCAGCTGCTGAGGCTTGAAAACAGTGATAATATCCTCTTGCCCTGCAGACAGACACACACCCACACAAACACACAGTGGGTTAAAGCAGGGAGAGCTGTGTGGGATAGGGGAGTGAAGTGATGGACAGAATAGTAATGTCATCCACACATTGAACATGTCAAAGCTGCTTCCAAGTTTCCTTTTACCTGTTGAGGAAAATGTTAGGAGCTTGGCAGACAACAGACACTGACCAGGTGCTTGACACAAATAAAACAGAAACAAGATCAACGCACAGGATTAATTGCTCCCTTTGTGGGTTATTTAGGATCAATTGGGCTCCAAATGGTCTTTGTCAAGCATAACAACTGATCATATTGATAACAGGGAGGATAGGCAAGACAATGTTTAGCTTTAGCCAATTTCACACTGATCTGATATCACATATCTGGGAATGCAGCGACACATGGTGAGACCCAGAAAGTCTTAAACTAATCCCCACTTTACCCTATCACCTAAACTAGCACCCACACTGTTCTCTATAATAAACCACTGTTTTTATAATGCATATATGTCCATCACTAAAGTAAGTAAAGTAGGTCAAACATGTAAAGATTTCCAAGCTCATAACCAGGAAGTTGCAGTCAAACAGATGAAAAAGTAAGAAGTTTAATGATACCACAAGTTGTGATGCTTCACTTGAACACATTATGTAAAATTTTACAAATATCAATATAATTTTCAATTACTGTAAGACCATGTCATTAACAACATACTAAGGGTGTTGATGTAGTTTAAGTGATACTGTATATTTACATGACGATGTGACAGTTCTTTGCTTATTTAAATTGACAAGGATCGCATGATTGCAGAATAAGTGAGTGAAAACATTGAGTTTCCCCTCGCAGGATTAAATAAAGTATATCTTAAAACACTCCGGCTTGCTTCGCCTCTTTCTGGGTTGGGGGGAGTATGAACCAAACCGTGGCTCAAAAATCGAGGTCTGAACCAAACTGTGGATTTGGTGTATCGTTACACCCCTACTCAAAACTGATATAAATGATTACTAAATCTAAAAAAATACTGCTCAGAGCTTTGAAAAAAATACCATGGAAAATTTTAAAAAGTAGGTCAAGGAAGTTCATATAGGATGGTAGACAGACGAACACACACACACACACACACACATAAAGAAACGCAGACACTCTCAGAGACACACATATGTGCAAACAAGGAGAAAAGCACACAATTGTGGGCGCACACACACACACACACACACACTCCACAGCAGATATTTATTGTTCATTATAAAGTAATGCAGCTGGTCTTGTCTATTACAATGAGTGACGGGGGGAGCGTTTGCCCAGGGAATGGTTGCCATGGACACGGCTCATAAATCCCAGTAGTGTGTGTTGCTGTTGGACCTGAGAAACAACAGCGTGCCTCACACACCGTTAGTCATCATCAGCTACACACTCTGACAGCCCAGAGATGGACAAAACACACGCACACAGACACACATACACATTCATATTAAGTACTTAATGAAACACCTTCACTCTGATAGGAAGAGAGATGTTGAAACCACCTATCCACGCACTTCAACATATTCCTATCACACTCATTAAAGGGTAAAGAGTGGACATACACACACTCATGCTTTTATTCAGACCCAGGGACACGCATTGGAAGGCTTTAGAAACGGTCAAAACAGACAGCGCACACACATACATAGAAATCTGCACTTAAGAGTAGAGAAAGTTCTCTCTCTTCACGCTGGTCCTCAGCTGCAGCTACTGGTGCAAAAAGAAAAAAATCAGTAGAGGTGATGTGTGTTTGTTCCCTGCGTATGTGTGGGTATACCTGGATGAGGCTGGCAGCTGGGTTCCTCCTCTTTTCAAAGTGCTTCTGTCGATGCTGCTCTTGCACCTTCAGGGCAAAACCTGACCCTAGGATCCCCTACATGCAGAGAAACACACACACACACACACACACACACACACACACACACACACACACACACACACACACATAGATAAACAAAACAAAAGAGAAAACATGGCTCCTACTACTGTTAGCATTAGCTTTAAGGAGCTTTTAGGAAATACAGTACTTGTAATCAGTCACGGTGTCATGATGTATGTCTGTATTTGACTCACAGCTGGCAAGGCGAAGAAGGAGATCCCCAGCAGAGCAAAACAGGCAGATAATAACCGCCCGGTCCATGTCTGTGGGGTCTTATCACCGTAGCCAATGGTTGTAAGGGTGATCTAAAGAGTCAGAGGTCAACACTCAGGTAATCTGTCCCTTGCTCACTCATCCACTATTCCCTACTTAATAGACACTCAATTGTTCACTCTATGGTGAGCAGCAAATTGTGGGTTTTTTTGCGCCATCACTGACAGCTGTAGTGTAGGAATACAATGACGGAAAGTACACCTGTGCACTATATAGTAAAAAGGTGGTTTCAGTCACATCCCATGAGTATGTAGATTAAATCACATGACTAGTAGTTATACAGCAAACAATTACAAACAAATCGTCTTCTCTATATTCTTGAAACACTCATAATAAGTGTACTTTTGTGCACAAACTGGCTCCTCTTTGGACTTATTTCCTAAATTCAAATTTATGCAAAGCCTCAGAGGTTTTTATGAACAAATCTTGTACACAAGCTAGTTGAATCTCTCACAGCTGTCCATGGCCTGATCCTACATTTAGCAAATTCAAGTTTTTGATTTAAGTGGACAAAAGAAAAAAAACCAAGGTAATAGGAGAGAAAAGAGCTACCATTACAAAGTCTAATGCTTCTTATTATTTACTAACACAAGCAATTTAGCCACAATGCATTATCTAGCTAGTTTGTTAACAATGATTTTTTTCCAAGTTCACACTCGCCAAACAAAAAGCAGGATAATTAGTGACCTAATTGGTGACCTAGTGAATGCCATGATCATGGTGAATCAGTCAGCTTTAGATTTAATGCTTTTTCAAAATGTCTCAAAAGCATTTAGAGACTTAAATAGCGGTCACAGTTTAAATACATCAAGAGAATGGTGCACTGTGTACAATTCACCTTTTCACAAAAATGATGTAAAGGCTTTTAGTGTCTACCAGAAAGAAAGACGCTCCAAGGCTACAGAACATGGGAACACGGTGTGTCTAAATGTCATTCCCACAAGCCTAACCGGCCAGGTTCACCTAGCAGCAAGAAAAAATTGAATTTATCGATCGGCCCATAACTTGTTCGTGTGTTGTCTGTTTCCACGTTTTCAAGGCATAATGGGTTTTAGATGTAGGAGGAAACAGTGCATTGCAGTTAGCCAAGTGTGACTTCAAAGGCCTTTCCTGTTGGCTTTTGTACTGAAGGTGTCATTAAGGTCACACACAAACTGTAAATGGAAATATATCACTGTTGTCAGATAGAAACAGCATGACTCCACTTGGTTGCCTTTCTTTTATTTTACCTTAGATTAAAGGGAGCAATCATACTATGTTGTATGGGAAAAACATTTTATGATTTCAACTCTTTGTGGCAGTCAGTTTAGACAAGTTCTGGTGTTTGAAGTTCCCAAAAATCTCAGACTTTGTGTGATACAGTCACTGTTTGGTTTGGTATGCTCAAGTGCATTTGTGTGTAATATGTGTGTGCGCTCACCGTGCCCCACCACAGAGCGTCGGCGTAGGTGGCAAAGTCCTGATTGACTTCTTTCTCCACCAGATAGACCAAAAAGGAGGAGAAGATTAACACCAGGAACCCAATATACCAGGCAGTCACCAGCTCCTACAAGACACACACACACACAAATATATATACAGTATATATACGTATATATATTAATAAAATCGTCATTAATAGAGGAAAATAGGAACAACCCCAGGTTTCTTTTCAGCACTGTAGCCAGGCTGACAGAGAGTCACAGCTCTATTGAGCCAAGTATTCCCATAGCTCTCAGTAGTTTCGACTTCATGAGCTTCTTTAATGATAAAATTCTAGCTATTAGAGACAAAATTCACCAAGACCTGCCCTCAACTGCCACCGAATTATCTCTAAACTCCCAAAACCAGATATATGTTTAGACTGTGCTTCCCTCAGCCTTTACCAACTAACTTCAATAATTTCTTCATCTAAACCATCAACCTGCCTCTTAGACCCCATCCCGACTAGGTTGCTTAAAGATGTTTTACCCTTAGTCAGCACCTCTGTACTAGATATGATCAATCTATCTTTATCAACAGGCTATGTACCACAGTACTTTAAAGTAGCTGTAATTAAACCTCTTCTGAAAAGGCCCAAACTTGATCCGGATGTTTTAGCCAACTATAGACCTATATCTAACCTTCCATTTCTCTCTAAGGTTCTGGAGAAAGCAGTTGCTAAACAGCTGTGTGACTTTCTACAGAGCAATAGTTTATTTGAGGATTTTCAGTCAGGATTTAGAGCTCATCATAGCACAGAGACAGCACTGGTGAAAATTACTAACAACCTCCTTATTGCATCAGACAAAGGACTTGTCTCTGTACTGGTTTAATTAGATCTTAGTGCTGCATTTGATACCATTGACCATCAGATCCTATTGCAGAGACTGGAACATTTCATTGGTATTAAAGGAACCTCTCTAAGCTGGTTTAAGTCCTATTTATCAGATCGATTTCAGTTTGTACATGTTAACGATGAGTCCTCCATGCATGCCAAAGTTAGTCATGGAGTTCCTCAAGGATCTGTCCTCGGACCAATCCTCTTCACTTTATATATGCTTCCTTTAGGCAATATTATCAGGAAATATTCCATAAGCTTTCATTGTTATGCAGATGATACTCAGTTATATCTATCGGTCAAACCAGATGAAACTCATCAGTTAGCTAAACTTCAAATGTGCCTTCAGGATGTTAAAATCTGGATGACCTGTAATGTTAAACTCAGATAAAACTGAAGTTATTGTTCTGGGGCCTAAGCACCTCCGAGACGCATTATCTAAAGATATAGTTTCCCTTGATGGCATCGCCCTGGCCTCCAGCACCACTGTGAGGAATCTTGGAGTTATCTTTGATCAGGACATGTCGTTTAAGTCTCACATTAAGCAAATTTTAAGGACCGCCTTTTTTCACCTACGTAATATTGCGAAAAACAGGAACATCCTGTCTAAAAATGATGCAGAAAAACTAGTCCATGCATTTGTTACTTCTAGGCTGGATAACTGCAATTCTTTATTATCAGGCTGCTCGAAAAAGTCCATTAAGACTCTTCAGCTGATCCAGAATGCTGCAGCACGTGTTCTGACAGGAACCAGGAAAAGAGATCACATTTCTCCTGTTTTAGCTTCTTTGCATTGGCTTCCAGTAAAATCCAGAATAGAATTTAAAATCATTATTCTTACCTACAAAGCTCTCAATGGTCAGGCACCATCTTATCTTAAAGAGCTCATAGTACCTTACTACCCCACCAGAGCATTGCGCTCCCAGAATGCAGGGTTACTTGTGGTTCCTAGAGTCTCCAAAAGTAGACTAGGTTTGGGTTCAGGAGGCAGACACCATCTCCACATTTAAGAGTAGGCTTAAGACTTTCCTCTTTGATAAAGCTTATAGTTAGGGCTGGCTCAGGTGAGTCCTGAACCATCCCTTAGTTATGCTGCTATAGGCCTAGACTGCCGGGGTATTTCCTATGATGCACTGAGCTCCTCTCTCCTCTACTTTCTCTCCCTCTATATGCAACCTCATCCCATTATTGCATGTTACTAACACAACTTTTCCCCTTTCCGGTAGTCTTGTGCTTTCTCGTCCCTCTCCTCTCTCCTCCTATCACTTCCTGCAGGTGTTTCTGGCTCTGGAGCTGTGGAGTCTGGATCTGTGGCTGCGGGTCACCTGCTGCCCCCGCGTTCCTGCTCGACACCCCCCCCCCCCCCCTCTCTCCTTCACCCCAACCGGTAGAGGCAGATGGCCGCCCACCCTGAGCCATGGTTCTGCTCGAGGTTTCTGCCTCTTAAAAGGAAGTTTTTCCTTGCCTCTGTCGCCTAGTGCTGCTCTTGGTGGGAACTGTTGGGCTTCTGTAAATAGCATCATAGAGTACGGTCTAGACCTGCTCTTTTATGAAAAGCGCTGTGAGATAACTGTTGTTGTGATTTGGTGCTATATAAATAAAATTGAAATGAAGTGAATTGAATATATATATATATATATATATATATATATATATATACAGTATACTAAGTTAACAGTTCTTACCAGAAATACTAGCAGAGGCATCTCCTGTATTGAAAACCTTGGTCCAGAAATTAATAAACACCTTTTGGGAATATATCCTTTTTATAGGAGCAAATTGTTATTTTTTTCACCATGCAGAACTAGTTATTGAAAAACACAGATGAATAGTCCTTTCAAAATCATGAAAAACCATATTAAATACCAGTATTTAGTCATGACAAATTGCCATGTTATAAAATACTAGTAGCACATGCAACAGGCATATATAAAGGCACACAACTGCAAGACCATTTGATGTACCTTTGGCACTGACAGTATGACAAGACATTCATAGTATTTTGAAATGATAGTAAAGTTAAAAAAATAAATACCATGTTGACAATTTTAACTGGATAAGACCACATTTTTCAAAAAAATGTTTTACTTTCTAGTGAACATACAATCCCCGTGACCCTGTACGCAGGATATGCGGTTGACGATGGATGGATGAACATTAACAATACACATCTTGTTAGTGTTGAAATATGCATTTAACTTAATTATTTAATGTAGTATTTACAGTATTTATTAATTTATCACTGTTACAGTTTAATGTTATTATTATGAGTGCATCTGCTTGTGCATACTGTAGTCCCGAATACATTACAGAAGAACTAGGTAGTTAGCAATATCCACCATGAATGAACAGACAAAAATGCTACTGTGATAATCTGGAGAAACAAAGAGGAAAAAGAACAGTACCGTCTAATTGACAGATGATTGCTATTAGGTGAAATGCAGAAACACATCAGTACTGATCAGTCACACTCTCAACATCTGAAACACAAAAATTAAAGATCAGAAGAGCAGAAACTGTTTAAAATGTCCTACCTTACTATGTGCATAAACTACAGATCCCAGCAGCTTCCAGGTCCCTCCCCTGCGGTCCATGCGCACCATGCGCAGGATCTGAAGGAAACGAAGGCTACGCAGCGCAGAGGTGGCAAAGATGTTACCCTGGCTACCGGCTGAAACCACAGCAACTGAGGCGATAAGTACGATGATGTCTAGGAAGCAAAATAATGAAAATTAAAGGTCATGGGTACCACAATATTAGCAACACAAACTGTGGTTGGCCCCCCTACTTTCTAAATCTATCCACCTGTCCATCCATCACCTAAAAAACTATTGATTCACAACAAGCTGTTTGCTTCATTTTCTATCTCAATTAGTCTTATTCTGTCTACAACCCTAAAATGCCCCATTTTTTCCTTATCTTTTATTTCCCAGCAGACTGTCCTCCTCCCTGCTGGAGCAACCTAAAGAGAATAGAGAACCTCTATTGTTGAAACGGATGTTTTCTTTCCCTTTTGATTCCAGCTACATTGATTGGACACTAAAGAGGACATTTAAAAATCTAATCTACATCGGCAAATAATATCTTTGCCTGAGGATTATCTCTTAAAATGACTCTAAGATGTAGTACAACTGTTTACTCAAGTACAGTTTACTGAACAATTTGAGAGATGAATGTGTGAATATGAAAGGGAAAATAAACGCTTCGGTCAATATTGTTGCAAATAAATCTGTAGTTTTCTTGATTTTTAATCAAACCTTTTGTGTCAAATTACATCACCTGGGAAATATTAAGCTTAATATAAGAACGAACAAATACAAGAAACATGTTTGGAGTTGTGAATGGCGTCATTAATAAACTATACAGTTAAATGTAACAATAGCATGTGTTTTACTTCATTTTTATTACATTTACTTAACCCAGCCAATTACATCCAGGCAAAAAGCTTGATGTCATGATGCATGGTTGACATAAAGAGACTTTAAAGATACCAGGTTTAAATAGCCTTACTCTTTAGTGGATTAGATTGTTCTTTTGAGATTTGTTTTTAGGTTATTTTGAATTGTACTTCTATGTAAATGTAGGGGTATTTGCTATGTTCCTTTATCTTTCCTTTATCACTTAATTTAAAATGCACTAGTTTACTTAAACATGTTTTACTGTTTTCTATATACAGTATACACATACGTATATATTTTTGGTACCCTGTAAAGCACATTGAATTGCCTTGGTGTATGAAATGTGCTATACAAATAAAGTTGTTTTGCCTTGCCTGAGAGTGTGAGACACACACAGACCTACCAATGACACAGAACGGTTTCCTGGCGAAGCGGAGGCGTCCCTGCCAGCCTCGGTAGCGGCAGCAGCAGCCAGCACTCCATATCCTGATGATATACTCCAGACCAAACACTACAATCATCACAAACTCCTGCAGGGCACACACACACAAACACACACACAAACACACATACACACAAAACCCCACATAGTGAAACCTTTAAATGCTACAAACGCAGAGACACAAGCAATAAAGACATTTGCAGCCGAGGGTCGGAAGTTATGGTTTGTTGTTAAGCTTGTCTTCAATGTAACTCTACTACTGACACTTCTGCGAAAGAAAACACATTTACCCTCCCACACACAAACATAACAGCATACTTGAACAGAGCAATTTGTTGCAGTCTTTCAGTAACTATTTCAAAGGTCAATATGATGTAAATGTGAAATGAATTCTCAGCATTATCTTTACTGTATTTTAGTACATCTGTTTTTTAAATTATTAACAAGACTTTTCTATGTTGACATGTCCTGACAGGAAGTAGGAGTAATTAATAACATTAATAATGGCTGTTTTCCATTTAGGTGTGACCAGTGTCAATTTGTTATAAAATAATATAACTTTCCTTTACAGGAATCATTTGACATTTTTAGGGAAATACACTTTAGCACTGTCTGTCCTACAGCGACAGGCATAAAGCAGGAACACCTGTAAATCAGGCTGCCTTTATCTATAAATGAAGATGATTTATTCTTACAGCATCTGTTGTCCAAAGCTGCTTTATATTTTATGAAAAACTTCTCCTTCAGTTCTTTAAATCCCTGCAGCCATCTAAAGGCAGCACGACAGATATGTTGATAAATCTACAGCCTCTGATTTGAGAAGTACCGTGCCAGAGCTCTGGGGTTTCAGTGTTTCCCCTCTCCCTTTGTTTGTCTATATCTGTGTGTAAGTGTGTATGTGTTGTGGGCATGGCTTCACAATGACAAAACTACACACCTGTTGCTAATCAACTCATCACCTCCCTGGTCAAATACTCCTGGTTTCCTGTGACTTGTTGCCAGATTGTTCCTAACGTCCTGTAGTACAGTACCTCCCTGCCATGCCAGTCTTCAGAATTTTCCTAAAGCCAGTGTTTGTGATTCTCTCTTGCCTAATGTTTTTTTCATATTGTTTTTTTCCTGTGTTCCAGGACTCCCATGCCTCCGCCTGTTTCCTTTTCATCTATTACTAACCACCACAACCAACTCCAACCTGACCATGCCATCTCGAGCCTGACATTTTTGTATTTCCCAAAATGTCAAATGATTCATTTAAAAGGCTTGAGCTTGGTTCACCCAAATTACAAGAAAGAAAAAAAAACAGCAGAAACAATGCATTAAGCTCTCCCTGGGAGACAAATCCTGATTGAACACACTTAGTTGTGTGAATGTGTGTGTGTTTGTGCATGACCTACCAGGATGAGCAGACAGTGTGTGGAGAATTCTTGGTGAGCAGGAATGGTGGAAAACACAGAAAGAACAAGACATCCAAAGACCAGGATGAACCTGTGGAGACAAAGCAACACACACACACACACACACACACACACACACACACACACACACACACACACACACACACACACAAATCAGCTATGTGCAATTAATAAAATGTTAGCTCAGGCAAAGCACACATCTGCAGCAAAAGTGAACCTGCAAGGTTCGCCAAGTTTTATTATATTACTGTGCAATTCAGCTGATTCATCTACTGTCTGATTGGATTGAAAGCCAACTTCTCACAGTAACACAAGCTGAACAAGCAGTTGACACAGTGATGCAGGCTGTGTGCATTTGATACACTAGTACTGAATCTGTTGTAGTCCAGTTATTTACTTTGCAGCATTGTTGGCTCAAAGTGTTCATTGTTGTGAAGTACAGTGGCGTGTTTTCCCATTGATTTTTTTAACTTACATTTACCTGAAGCAACTTTGAATGTTTGCCTCCAACTTGAGGTTCAGTGTTAATAGTAACCAATCAGCAACCAATCAGCTATATAGCCCGAATTTATCAACAATAAAAATTTGCAGTTGTGGGGTGTGATGCTTCTAGAATTGACAGTAATCCTGAAGCTCCCATCAGGATCAAAGGGGAAGTTTGGAGCTTTGATAACGCTGATACACTCAGAGGTGAAATATCCATAACACACTTACATCAGTCTTGATTTTGGCCAATCAGAGCCCTCCGCATCGCCTGACTGACCCAAAATACTGCTCCCCTGCTGCCCGCAAGGTAACAGCTCAGTCCCTTGTAAGTCATATGGTAACTTGGTTAATGAGCAAACACAAATTAAAATTCATAAGGCAGCTTCCAGGCAACATATGCACTGGCTAGCAGCCCCAGCCTGCTGTTCTCTCTCAACCATCTTTTTTTTTTAAAGATGCCATCTGTCTTTTTGATATTTACTGTCTTCTCATCTCTACAGATTTATGAGATCTTGTTTTCTGTGTACAGAATATGTTCCAGCCTTGTTCCTTTCTTCTTTCCAGACCTCTCTCTGTCTTACTTTCTTTTTAATCTTTTATGCTATTTCTTTGCTTTCTTCCTCACATCCCTTCTCCATCTCCCATATCTCTGTCTCTGCTTGAGTTCACTCTTTCCCTTCTTTGTCTCTGGACTCCCTCACCATCACTTTGTCTTTTTCCCTCCACTGGCTCTCCTGTGTGATTGATGCCGCCATTCATTTTCCATGGGATCCACAAGGAATATGAAAAGGGAGGCGTGTGTACATGTGTGTAAGAATTGTGCGTCCCCAGCGTGTGAGTTACAGCAGAGGAGGACTGATGGTTCCTAATATCCAGTCCACATCTGCATCTGATACTGGCTCCTTCTCTAATAGCTCTTCACTGTCATACAGACAGACAGCACACAGAGCAGATTTGCAAGTGGAAGTGAAGTTGGTTTGTGTGTGTGCAACCACAGCTCCTCCTGACTGGCGACTGGTATAAAATGCACCCTGTTCACTTATATTTAAATAACTTTTCAACATACACTTATGGTCCAAATCTCCGGCACTAGCGAGTAAGTGAACCTTAAGTTGAGATTGTTATGTCCACTGCAATGTCAAGAATTAAATGTCAAAAGTAGTGCGCATTTGTATGTCTTTGTGTTTTTGTATATGTATGTCTTTTGTAAAAGCAATGTGGTCTGTTTTTATTTACAGATTGTCCATGTAACGTTCTATTGTCCACCCCTATCTTTAACCTAGCTATTCTGCTTTCAGACTTACTGTAATAACTGCTTTTCCCATCTGTGGACACGATTCATGTTGACGTTTTAAAAAAAAAAAAAAGGAGAGTGATGTAGAGGCAGGTAAAGCCACAAGCCATGGCAGGAGTGTGACTGAAATAAGCGTGACCGTCTGTGCGGTCAGTTTTAAGTAATTTCAAGTTGGGGTTGAATACAACCTTGGGTGAAATCAGTCCATGATATGAAATTGAATTGCAATTTATCTTCGCAAGCTACATGTAAAACATCAAAGGCACATATTATGTTTCTTTGATGGTGGCAACACAGCCTGCAGTCCTTCTCATGGCACATTCAAATTTACATTCCAATAGCAGCATTTATGCCAAAGAAGATCAGACGGTCCTCAACAATTTAGTTGGACAGGTATTGGATCTGTAATGCCATCAGATGATTATTGTATTCTAGCTTTAACTATGTTCACACACGTGGACATAGTGTGATCACAACACATAAATGAGCACATATACTTTCAGCGTTCTGTAGGGTTTTTTTGTCCATTTCTTTCATTGAAGTTGATAAGATGGACATGTTTTTACATATGAATTCATTCCTAGATGTATTCAGCATGTTATCAATACCACTGTCTGCACACTGTGTGTTTCCTATCGGAGAGACACCTCTTTCTGTATACCAACTGATGATGAAATTATTATATTACACAGATAAATGAGAAGCTGCTATCGCATGATGACACATGGAATCAATAACACTGTTAATCAATCCCTAGGTGAATTAGTCACTCAAAATGATAAATTGCTCATACAGGCGTCCGTGTAGCCATGCTTTAGTCAGATTGCCTTTGGACTGTCAGGAAAACCTTGATTGGTTTACTACAACAAAAACACCAGAGGTTTAAAACAAATCACATATTCTTTCCATTTTAACTGAACATTTATTGAAACATGCCATAATTTTTGATGATCCCATCCCAGCAGCTATTTGTTCCTTTCATTACAGAACATTATGAAAATCAACCTTCAGTGATTCCATCATCAAGTCCGTTAGGGAAAAGAAACCCTAGAAATTATCCTTTTAACAAACTATATGTTTACTTACAGTATTGCAGGTTTTTGACTTTCTGTGACTATGTGGAAGAAATGTATGGGTAAGAAGAATTTCTAATGTTTAGCTTAACGTGTTGTTGTCTTCCTGAGATGCCTTAGTGCCCTTCAGATTAGGTATGTTTTATGTTAGAAGTTGCCAGCATGTCCAGAGTTACAGATAAAATCGACCTTGGAGAGTTTCCAGAGTCGCTTGATAATAACAAACTGACACACACTTTGACATTAACGAACAGTTACCATAACTGTTCTCCTTATCCTCCCAGAAGGTTTAAGACTATATACTGTCCTTTGTGACGTTGTTTTTGTCCATGCATACAAGCTGTACCAAGATCTTCAACGTAGGCAGATTTGTGTTGTAATAAATTATATATTCAAGAAAGAACAACTGAGGCTCATTGAGTTTATTATTTTATTCATCAAAGTGAAGATTGACCAGATGTTTTCCAGATCAGACTATGACTAGCAACCGTTAGACTGTTAGTTGTTAGAGCTCTCTAACTGGGCAGAATATTCAAAAGTGTCCCTGCTGGCAACTGCATTTCCATGCAAGCGCCTTTATAGAAATAGTTACACCGTTTGAGAAATATGCTTATTCACTTTCTTATCAAGAGTCAGATGAGATGATCAACACTAATCTTACTGTATGTCTGTACGTTAAGTATGGAGATGGAGCCAGAAAAAGATTAGCTTAGCTTAACAAAAAGACTGAAAGTAGAGGGAACCAGCTAGCCTGGCTTATTCCAAAGTTCAAAAATAACTTCCTACCAACACATTAAAGAAAACCAACTATTTGTTTTGGAGAATGGCTAGCAGTAATGTAATACATTTGTGATTTTTGGGGTGTAATAGGTAAAATGGGCTTCTTAAGCGCATCAAGTTGTCAAAACAAGAAAGGAACAACCACGAGAAAGGTGTATGTTGATATTGACGCTTAGCAGACATTAATAACAAGGCAGCTGTTTACTGATGTTTAATACCACTCAGAACATTTGCTTTAGATGCTCCACTCTAAATGCCAGTTTATTCCTTTAATTAAATATCTCAGCTGAGTGTTACCCTCCTCTGTCGTCACCATGTCTAACCAACATCTAGTAAAGTTGGTGCTTGACGTCCTCAGTGGACCCTGGACAAGATGCAGGTGCAGAGTGCCAGCTCTGGTGCATATGGCAGAGACAACTGCCTCTGACTTAATGCTGATGAACGACCTGAGGACCCACAGCTAATATACAGCCAAAAACCTGCACTGCTCTACTCTACACTACAAGCTGACAAAGATGCCTGAAGGCTGAGAAGAAGAGGTGAGTGCGTGTATGTGTGCGTAATCACGTCCTTGGAGATTTGCAGTCTGGGCTCACGAAGCGGTTTCATTACGAACATGATGTTTTAAAATGCAAAAATGGGGGAGATATGTTCAACTAGAAACAAGCTTCAAATGGTGTTCCTTATTGAACCTTGACCAAATGTTCAAACCAAACTAATCTACCTGCTTTAACTGCTCTATCTGTTCTATTCACCAACTTTTCAAGGAACAAATATGTGAAAATGTGTCACAGTGTGCGCCCTTGTCACATAATCCTTTCATTGTGAGGGTGCATGAGCGTGTGTTTGGTCTGTCTCAGTATGGTAGGGTGGACGGCTATAAATACTACAACCATGAGCCTTGGCCACCGTTGCTATGAAAAGAAAGCCAGCCAGACACTTGAATCAGAAAGCTTAGTTGTTGCAATTAGGATCAAATCAAAACTTTAGGCAGAATCCAAAAGTATATTGAGTTTGTTTTGCATTTAGATTGCAGATTGTATTGTCAGATTTCTTATCATATTTGGCTCCTGCAAAAACGTTTTTCTAATGCACTAGTTTTTTAAAAATGATTTATTCCCATTGGAGCCGTAGAAGTGCTCCAGTTGTCACCTCACATTAAGTTAATTTCCATTCACCTGTTTTTATGTACAATTTCCATTTGCGCATAAAGATAATGCAGCGGAAAGGCTGGAATTAAAAAAAAAAGTTGATAAGGAGACTCTACATTGTTGTTTGAATGGTACTTAATTATGTCACCTGTTTGCGCCCTCTTCTTTTGCAACAATGTAATGACACTTGACTGGAGAATTAGCGCCACCACCTGTAGTGTAGCCGATTGAAACCGACAGTAATTTTTTTTTGCACTAAATTTGAATGGAAACTTGACATCAGTCTATTGGAAAACACTGATTTCCCACAATCACAACTCTATTAAGGGGAAACAGCAGGAGGAAAAAAGAAAGGAAAACAACTAATGTCAGTTCACATTCAGGTATCTTTCACACATACAGAGTCAATGTTGATGCTGCTGGAAATGCTTCACAGGAAATACAGTATGTATACTCAAAAATTGTATGGACAGTCTGTGTGGAAAGATTTTATCTACTGTAAAAAAGTAGCTGTGTGTGGAAAAACAAAACAACATAAAAGCTTCTAAGCGGCAACCCAGTTTCATGTTAAGGACTTTTGATACGTAGAATAATTTAAAAGCACACGCACATGAAGCCCAGTACAAGCCATGCACACGACTTCAGAGAGAAGAATATTTGACTTTACTTCTTCATGTGGATAATAAATTTCCTCTCAGAAGACACATCTAAGTGGAAGAAGATTTAAAATCATCAAACAAACTTGAAGCAGAATGTATGAGAGTGCGTGTGTGTGTGTGTGTGTGTGAGACTGTAAATCCTATCTTTCACAAGGTATCATGGAGCCCATAAATTGATTATGTGTACTGTGAAAGCATGTAGCATTCACAAGTAAATATGACCACGTATGTTTATGATAAAAAGGAGGAACACTATAAAAGGGTGCAGATGTTTCCCTCTATGTGTTTATATGAAATTAGTATCTGAGAATGGGAAGGAGAAAGTGTGTGTTGTGTGTGTGTGTGTGTGTGTGTGTGTGTGTGTGTGTGACGGATTGGATACGTGAGAGGTCAGGGTTTTCCACACAATACGGTCTGGTATCATTATCTATTTCCTTCTTTCTTTCTGTGCCAACCATGCATACCCTTTCAATCAAGACGGAGGGAGGGAACGGAAACAGAGAGTGAAAGACTGAAAGAGAAATAGAGAAACCAAGAGATTCATTGAGGCCAGTCGCTTTGGATAAGTGCCTCATAATGTGAGGGCAACAGAACAAAAGAAACAGTGGAAGATATATAAGAAGACAGCAGGGTAATGCAAAGAGAAGAGGACCAGCAGAGACCTCCACAGTGGCAAAAAGAGAAAATGCTGAATCCAGCGGATAAAAATGACTGAACGCTATGGGAAGAGTGTGATCAGCAGGTTCTCCCGGATGACAGCAGCAGAGCAGAGGCTGCAATGGGAAGATTAAGATTGAGCTTAGCTATAAAGAACATTTCTCCTTCAAGGAAAGGCCTTGCAGATCGGTACATCACAAATAAAACAAGAGAGATTAACCCTTATGCCCTCCTCAAATTTTGCACCCTCTGGACACCTTTCTTTGAAAAATTGTACATGCACAAATAAACTGCTATAAAATCATTATACATCAATATTTTTTTCTGCTTTTTTCCCCATAAATCACTTAAGAGAAGAGATGACAGGCTGAGAGAAGAGAGTGAGCACAGTCAGTCTCTCTTTGGATCTCAATATGTCAAGTATCATTGTATTGATCATATTTTTATTCTAAATGATATTTGTTCTTACAGTACGGTATGGTTGCGTGTGTGTCTCACTTATCCTGTCACATCTTGATTTTCAAACTTATATGACGCAAGAAGAAGGGTTGAATGAGAGCACACTGGTAGATAAAGAGAAGACGAGAGAGAAGAAAAAAGCATGATGAGAGAGAAGGGGAGGGAGGGAGTGAGAAAGAGGGATGTAGCCAGGCCGACTCCTTGCCAGCGGTCTATTAGTTAATCCTTGTGTTTATCCAGTCGAGTGCAGTATCTTACCTGATGATGGCAGTGATAAAACATATGGTTTTATTTCTAAGCAACTACTTGACCAAACAGAGCCGGGCCAAGGACATGGTGCTGCACAGGCCCGTTTTCTCTGCTCACATCTCAAAGGTTTTTATCCATCATAAGCAAAGTTGAACTATGATAATAGTCATTCTCGAATCCATAAAGTTCAAGGAGCTGGGTCCAATGGAGGTCGGAGGAATTCAATGTCTTGCTTAAATAAGCTTCAGAAGAGGTGTATCTGTGCTGACGCAAAGGCTTGAAACTAGGGCTGAAAGGTTATGGCTCTATTCTATTAAATTTACGTCCACAAAAAGTGCTTCTTTGTGCCACTGTAAAGCTCTGACTCTTATATGCTGTGTCTAACTATGAAACAATTAATTGAGAGAGAGGAGGAAATACAGGAGGAAATGCTAGCAAGACTTTATTTTTATAACAAACTTCTCTTTCTACTGTTATCTTAACTCGCCTCTTGGAGATTTCAGAGCGAGAACTGTCTTTGAGAGAGATTTCTGTTTCGTGTTTAAAAACACAGGATGTCACCTTGAGTCACTTGTTGAGTGAGCCATACATGCAGAAGCAGTAGCAAAGCTTCTCTTTGGTCTCATCAACAAGAAATAGCACAGTGGAGTATCCTGATTCGTCAGTGTGTGAGTTTACATAGAAAACAGTAGGAGATGTTGACACATATTGTAAGGTGTGTGTCAGCCTTCAGCCGGGCTGAAAATACAAATTTCAACTCCCATCATTTTTTTATTTAAATGTAATATTTGATATACATATATACAGTATGTCAATACACGAAGATGGCTTCTTGATTTCATACTGTAGATTTACCTAGCACGGAACACTGGGCAGCTACCATGCAAAATGTTTTATTATTTCATCATGGAAACAAGATATTTTTTATTATAAAATCCTTAAGGGTCTAAAGATGTTTATGGTTTATGGAAAGGATGGGAGGATAGTAGTGGGAGGGAGGGGTGCAGTATAGATGCTTTCTGCATTTATTTTACTTTGGTCAGTATATGAATTTAAAGATATAACTAATTTATCTTCTCTGTGGCTCAACAAACCTGTAACCTCATTTCAACAATTTAGTTTTAATCTTAAAAAAATGAAAATATCACAAAAAAGTCATTAATGCAACCCTAGCCCCAAATTAGCATCACATAGTGTCAAATACACCTGAACAGACCAGCGGATAGGGACTCAAACCCGCAACATCAAGAGACATGTCTGAGCAAGACTCCTCACCAGTAGAGCACCAGCTTAAGAAGCAGATGTTTGTTTTCTTATCCCACATCTGAGCCATGCGACCGCAGCGAAGAGAGACGTAGGGAGGAAGAGATATAGTAAAGTTTAGGAGAGGGGTACAGAGAGAAAGAAAGAGCCGGACAGAAGCCAATTTTCCATGATGTGGGATGCACCGAGGATGGGTGACGGGTGCGAGAAGAGTCAGAAAGCTTGTGTGTGTGTGTGTGTGTGTGTGTCTTCTCACTAACTAGACACAGACTGCCACACTGTTGAAGAAAGCCAACAGCTAACAGGGTTCAAAAAACCACAGGCTTACAAGCACACACGCACACACACTCACTCGCACACACACACAGACCGTACATCAGATTCCTATTAGCACCCATCTGAGCACTAATACCACTCCAAGACTCCTGAGTGCTGTTCAGCAGATGTCAAAGAGACAGAGAGAGAATGAGTCAAAGACAGAGAGAGAGCAAGCAGGAGACAACCTAACAAGACTGTATTTTAAATGTATATTTCCTTTATTTTATCATTTTATATGAATCTTGAACAAACCAAGCCAAAAACGATGAAAGATATAAAAATCACCAAGAGACGGCAGTGGGGAGGGGAGGGGGCTCAGCTTCTGTCTCTTCTTCCATGTCAAACGCTTTTTATCATTTCATTTCTGAGAACTTATAATATACATAAACACAATCTTATCCAAATCTGAGCCAAGGGAATTAGAAGCAAAACTCTGCAGTTGCTGCACAGTTAAAGACCTGGAGGTTATCTATTTTACAATAAACTCCATGCTGGCTTTGTAAATGTAGCAGATACACTTTTCTCCTTCTTCTTGCCATGGTCTAAACAGTGCCATTTTTCACTTAGCTGACGCAGCAATATTTTATTGTGCACGTTATGACAGAAGGCATTGCACCTTTTGTGTCTAAGGAAATCCACTGGGCTTAGTGGGCAGCCTTGATTAATGCCACTTAACTATAAGCTAGCAGCATGGGCATGAAGGCTCATTACTCAGACTTTGCTAGTACAATCGAAGGAGAGTTATGATTGAACGAGTACATTGTTTGTGCAGCTAACTGATCCCAGTTAAGCCAAAACCAAAATATGGTCTGTCAGGAATCTATCCATGCTTTTTGTCTGTATTTTGGGAAGCTGAGCATTTTTTAATGCTGGTACGGGAAGCTTGTTTACTGGCTTGGCGTGGAGTATTTTCTTTAAAAGTAGGGAGAGTTACTGTCATTTCTAGACATGGAAGTCTGTTTAATATTTTAATTAAGTTGCACTTGCTTTAGTTTATTTTATGTATAGTGTCCTCAGATTGGAAGAAAACAAAAATGTTTGTTTAGTTTAATTAAGTGCGTGTTGTGTTTCTGCCCTTGAGCATTCAAAAGCACCATTTTGCCTTATGAGTCAGTACCAGCTGTGCACGTGAAAAATCTCTTGTAGAACTCATTGCAGACCTCGTATTTTAGTAGAAGGAGATATGTCAGGTAAGATATCGGATAGACTCTGACATGCACAGCAAATGCAAGCTCCTGGACATTTGAGATTTTAAAGATGAGCCACTTTTAGCAACATTTAATTAAAGATGTCTCCTAGAGTTTTGCAATTATTTTTTAAAAATCTATCCAACTATAAGCGTCTTTTGCTCATGATTCAAGGGATTTGACGAGTTACACTTAGGGGGCTTTCACACCTTGGTCCGGACTTTCGGACTTTTCAGTTTGGTCCGAACAAAAAATTGCAGGTGTGAAACCTCCCACGGACCACTGTCCGGACCAAACAGACAAAATTTGGACCGACCCGTGTCTCCCGTGACAGATCATCTTTTCAAATAGACGGCCGCTATAGAAGCACATACATCTTTGGTTTCTCCTGAAACGGAGGTGCAGAAGGATTGATTGCTCTCTTCTCCTCCTTTCCTGACGGCAACGTTACAGTGTTCGCACAACGAGGACGTTTAATTGCGAATTTGAACGATCCTTCAGTATAGTTGGTGCTGCAGGTAGTAATGCCATAATAATAATATTGTGGCAAATATGCATATCTTAATTTTTTATTCATTCATTTTTGTCAAAGATACCCGCTGAACTGTTTAATACACCAAACAATGTCAAGTATAGGGAGACGCAGCCCACATAAGCTAGATGATGACGACAGGGCACAAGGGTGTCATGTAAAGTCCTTTAGTGCGGTGCAGAATTGCAGTGTGAAACCAAACCAAAACTAACTGAATGTATCAAAAACTACTGCAAATCTGAAGCTGTACAAAGACTTTTGTGTCTCCAGAGGGAGCTGTGTGAAGTCTGATAAATTCCTTTAAGTGTTGTCACTTGAATCAACATTGGTTGGGGCTGAAGACTACAAGTTGGGGTGGGTGGAATAATGAATACATACCAGACCCATGAATGCCTGCTCCTCATCTCTGCTTGAGGCTAGCATCCCGAGGCTACAGTAGCCACTAGCTAGCAACAAACCTGAATCGCTGACAGTTTAGTTGCACTGTGGGTAATGTAGGCACCAGGTTTTGACAATAAAGAAGAATGCATGGAATATGAATGGTGACCATCAATTTTGATCCTTTTTTAAAAACTGTGCTTCATGAATCCTTTGATTTTGGGATGTGATACTAAATCAGTGAAGTGGTCTTTGAAAAAAAATGCAATTAAAGAAGAGAAGCATTTAGGGCTAAGCTATGAAATACATTTTTTCAAGGTATGAAAATGATTTTACTAGAGCCCAGACAGCAGAATAGAGTGAGATGGGGCCCGCAGCCAGATTCAACACTGGGCATGTTGCTGTTCATGGTTGTTAGTTTAAACTCCTGGGTAACCAAGGCAACCCATGGTCCCATTTTAATAGGCCCATAAATTCATACACAAATTCATTCAGAGCTTATTTTAAATTTTGAAACCGAGGTTAGAGCAGAGGTTAGGAGCAACGGACAGTCAGGACTGCAGAAAAGATCATCGGTGCCAACCTGCCCTCCATTCAGGATATTTCCAGAGTCAGGAAACGGGCAGAAAACATCACTGCAGATCCATCTCACCCCGGACACAACCTGTTCCAGCTTCTCCCCTCTGGTAGGCGCTACAGAGCACTGTACACCAAAACCAACAGACTCAGGAACAGTTTCTTCCCACAAGCCATCACTCTGATGAACAGCTGATTTCTGCCTCACAGTGTCAGGAACAATTCCTGTGCAATAACCCAGTAACTCTGTCTCTATTCAGCCACCTGTTTACTGGTTACCACTTGTAATTTATTCATCATTATCTCGTTCTCTTTTTCAGAGCTGTTCATACTGTTCATATTGTGATTTTGAACAATGTACAGTATATACGGTATACCAAATCCACCTATCGCATGTACATAACACCTGCACATAATACTTATTTATTCCAACATCCTTTGACTATGCTCCATCACACTGTGTACATGAGTACATGTATTTGTATGTGTACCTGTATATCTCATCCACTTCTGACATGTACATAATAATGATAATAATTTTATTCCTGCATCTTTTGCACTCAGCTTATTGCACTGTTGTCTCAATCTGTCTGTATTGTTTTTGTTTATAGTGTGTATGCATGTGTTCTCTGTACTGTAGCCTGTGTGATTTTATTATTGTACTGAGGTCATTGTATTTGGACCCAGCCGGGTTTGTGACTCCACTCCCATAAATCTTGGTTCCCTGCAGCAATACGTAAAGCCAGTAGTCATCAAAAGAGGCATCAAAATTGACAGTGATTTTAAACTTGACAAGCAGATAAACACTGTGTTTAAATCCAGTTTTTATCATTTGAGGCTAAAATTAAACCTGTTTTATCTTTTGATCTTCTTGAGCATGTGATTCATGCTTTTATCTCGACCCGTTTGGACTACTGTAATGCACTTTACATCGGTGTGAACCAAACCTCCCTCTCACGCCTGCAGTTAGTCCAAAATGCAACTGCTTGTCTTTTAACAGGAACCTGGAAACACGAACACATTACCCCCATTCTGGCCTCGCTCCACTGGCTCCCTGTACATTTTAGAATACATTTTAAGATTGTTTTGCCTGGAAATGTCAAGAGAAGTTTGTTTTTAAGTCACTTAATGGGTTGGCACCTCCGTACATCTCTGAGCTCCTGCACACTTACACCCCGCCAAGGTCACTGAGGTCTGCTGATCAGCTGCGGCTGAATGTGCCCAGGACCAGGCTGAAGACCAGTGGCGATCGCTCTTTTTCAGCAGTTGCCCCCAAACTGTGGAATGACTTACCTCCTCACATTAAAGTGGCGCCCAACCTCCACACTTTTAAATCTCGTTTACGAACATACTTTTATTCCCTGGCTTTTAATTCACCATGAGAGCTGCTGTGGTCTTCGTTGTCGCTGTCAGTGTTGGTGTTATTTGTTTTGTTTTGTTTTTATTTATCATGAGCATATTCTATATCATCTCTGTAAAGCACTTTGGTAACCTTGTTGTAAAGTGGATTGGATTGGATTGTAAGTAAGCACATCATGAGCAAAGTACAATTGTGAGTCAAATTCCTTGTATGTGTACACATACCTGGTAAATAAATCTGATTGTGGTTCTAAACGGAGGCTCTTCACGCACGCACGCACACAGGCACACACACACACACACAAACACACACAGGATTTCTTTGGATTTCAAAATGTTGTGCCCCTTTCAATACTTCAAGACTTTTAAAAACCTCCTTACTCAGGGGACAGTGGTAAGTTATTAGAGGCTAAGTGATGCTGTGATGTGATAACTAAGACACAGAGACGACTGGGACAGTTGGACATGACCAACTTTCCTTACAAGAAGAGAAAAACAAGAAATCAAGAAAACAGAAAACTGTTTATAAAAGAAGAGGAGAGAGGTTCAAACATACTGTGGAGCTGTGAATGAAGAAATTAGAGGGGTGAAGCTGTGCTGTTGAATTGCTTTGGTGGAGTAGAGTCAGCTCATTAGGCCAACAGATGGCTGACTGGTTCCCTGAGCATGGAGACAGGGCAACTTAACAGGAGAGAGGCTGACTCAGCGCGGCTTATGGCAGTGCGAGTCTATACTATATATATATATATTTATAATGTCACACAGTATATGTGCTGCTTAAGGCATTTTCAGTGTTGTGTGTGTGCATAAATACACTCCACTCCAAGCTACGAAGTACCAATGTCAGCCGTCACACACACAGACAAAGCCTCTTTGATCTGTAAGAAGAAATTGACATTCTTTGACATTGACATTCTATTCTTGGCTTTTAAATGTCTCCATCTTTAGTGCTGAGGTCCCGTTACTCATCTGTTTTTACCCTACACTTCACTTATTTGTCATCAGACTGACCTGCGGAACGTCTTTTTTGCTACTACTTTTCTACAGTTTGAGAACAACTCATTCTCTATTACTGCTGTCGCAGTTGCTGGCACTGCAAAACCCACCATGTGCACCAGAAGATTTTAACCAGGGGGACGGCATCAGTTGGTTTTTCATTTCGTTTGGTTGTAGATGTTATGGCATTGCATGTTTTCTTAATAATTTTGTAAAAATAAATTACCATATACTTTCTCTGTACTGTTTCATTTCATATAAGGTGTGTGTGTTTAAGTAACTTTCAAATCAAGCACACATAGTAATAGTGAATGCAACACAATGAATTGCAATCAGTATGAATATTTTTCAAGCAAAGAGTGTGATTGTCACAAAGTGTTAAAAAACAAAAACCTTTTGCAAGAGACAAAGGTATGATGTTTTAAAATACGCTGAAGAGAAGATGAGAGGATTTAATCAGGAAGGAGAGAGTTTAATGGGAAGAAGAGAGAGCAGAAGATCCTAAGAAGGAATAAAATGAAATTCAGACAGAAATAAAGAGGGAGACAAAGAGGAAGAAGGAGATTTCCCTCATTTCCAGTCTGGTGGAATTAGGACGCAGTCAGCCTGCAGGCTAGAAAGACATTAGCTATACCTCCTGTTATTGTCTCCCTCCTCTTTCTCACTTTTTCCTGAAGAAACCAAAAGAAAAGACACCAAGAGAGCAGTTTGATAAAACATTTATTTCTGGACTCAAACTGAAACCAACTACAATTTCCTTTAGAAGATTTGCCTTATATGTAAAGACGTTAAAAAAACTTTAAACTAGGATGCATGGGTTAGGGTTCAGTCCGAGAATGAAGAGGCCGCTCAGACTGGATCAAAGAATAAGGACCCTAACCTTTAAGTATATTAAAAGTAAACAACATATCTTTCAATTAAATTGTACTAGCTGTTCTGTGTCTGACTGGCAAAAATCAGTCCACACTAAGAAAGTGAAGTGGAAGAACTGATGAGGAGGTGGAGAAAAGTCTGACTTGCTGACCATTAGTAGAATGAGTGGCAGACAAAAGAGGAACGATAGGTAATTGGAGGAAGTTATAGCTGTGTAGCTCTGTTTCCTGAATGTGCAGGCTGGACTCTCTTTGGGCTCCATATATCTGTGTTGCTATTGGTTGGCTGGTGAAATACAGGCTGGCTGGTCCTGCTGACTGCATGACTGTGCTCTGGACAGGATCATTGCTGTTAGCACTAACGGGTCAAAAGCAAACGTTTTTCACCACTTAGCTGGACACGCACTGTAACAACAAAAAGCATGTGCAGATGCAGTCATACAGACACCATATTTCCTGGCAAATGCAACTCAGCCTGATTAAAGCTTCATGTGAGCAGTACTTTTAATAATTAAGGCAATAAAAAATCCTAATTATTGTAACATTTTCATAAGTTGGTTGTAATTATATTGATACAGTATAAGCACAATGTCAAAGTCCATAGGTGCTGAATACATTACTGCAAAAGTATCGAAAAGACAAACAAAACAAAGGAATTACATGCAGTGTGCAGTACATTTTACCAAGCAGCAGAAATGCAGACATTCCAACAGCAAGGAAAAGATGGAATTCTTGGAATGTCCTAATCAGCCAAGCTGATGGCCTCCAGATAAGATGAATAATCAGCGATAGGGACAAATGGCTGTTTGCTGATGGAGAGAGATGGGAGAAACGTGTGCCCCAATGACACCCATTTAACAAGATCAAAAGCGCTGGCCAGGAACCCTCAGAGTGTCGTTTGATGTCTGATTGGAAGGGAAATTGTGGGCAATCTAATGTGTGTAACATACTTGTTTATGATTGAAGGCGTGTATCAATGAGATGTGCACAATGTGTCTGTGTTTTGTATGTGCATATGTGTAACGTATGTGCATAACAGCGTGCATCTGTTTCTATCTCCCGTCTGCCTGTGTGGTAAGGCCTGCCACTTCATCTGTGTGTATGAATGCTGCACCCTATTAACTCCTTAATATAATTAAGCTGTTCAGCATGATTAGTTGGTGAGAGTCTTTTAACATCACTTGGTTTCTCATATTTGTGCGGCTATATGGCCAATCATAAACAACTTGCTGTCAAGGTCATATACCTCTTGCAGCATTGAAACATTCCATTAAAAACATCAATGTTGCTGTAAATGCCAGGTTTTGGTGCTAGTTCCTAAAAATCAGTGAATGCTTTTTGACTGTTTGGACCATTGTTTAAAAGTCATAATCACAGACACAGTAGAGCCCTATTTCAGTGACCCAAAATGGACCAGAATGGAACACTGGTCCACAACTCTTTCTTTTTCTATACAGGGAAATCTCACTGTTGCTCTCTCTTTCAACACGTGAATGTTCTTCTTAAATTCCTCTAATTGATTAGGGGAAGCACTTTGACATTGTCTGTCTTTTTTGTCACATTGCTTCCTTTATAATTAATTTTAAAGTGCATGTAAATCAGTTTGAAAATGTCTGATTACACAGTGTGCTATACATATTTAAAACCATGCCTTGCCTTCCTGAATAATGCACATAATTCAATCAATTATACAGGATCTATCAGTGCAAGTCTATATTAAAACTGTATTTCCCCCCTTAGCAATGTGCTCACGGGTGCTTTTAACAGGTGTGTCTATACATCAGATAGCTGGATGACCTCATTAACATATTGGATAAGGACACAAAACTTTGTATTGGCTCAGGTGTTTCCTGCCAGGAAGCCTGGGATTAGTTTTTGATGTTGACATTTTGGAAAACTGTGTGGAATGACAGCAAGACAATATTTATGACTGCTTCTATTTTAATGAAATTCCCCATATCACCTTTTTTGGCTTTTGGTGTTGATGGTCAAGGAACAGAAACTTGAATGTTGAGTGTAAACGTAGGAGAACAGAGCATAACAGAAGCAGCAAGGCCTGGACAAAACCATTTTTGGGTGCTGCTGAGTGTGCTGCTTTCCTTTGGCTGATGTCTAGCCCTCAATCACTTGCCACACACACACACACACACATATGCATGCGCACACCTCCAACACCATCCCACATATCTGTCACAGCCCAAACATTATTCCATCTGATTACGCGCCAGTTCCCATCAAGAGCAGCCTCGGAGGCTCTTCCCCGCCCTGATTAACACTAACCACCATGCACTGCAATGTCTTCAGTATTTGTCTTTTTCCATCAGTTCCTTGTCTTTCTTTCTTTTGTCGGTATTTTACTGATTCTTTTTTATCTACCTTTTAAATTCTAGCTTGTACTGCTTTCACTCCAGGCGTTTTACGTTCCTCTTTTCCTTATTAATTTCTTTATTTTTTTATTCTTTTCTCTGTAATGGATTCCACGTCAACAGTTTGCTCTGGATTGTAACAACCAACTTTTTAAAGAAACTTTTAAGAAAACATACCCAACCTTGTCCAGAAAAGGCTGAGAGTCCTTGTACAATTTTAAATCAATTACAACAATAAGACCAGTGGACAACAGGAAGAAGGAGAGGGGGCACTGAGTTTAATGAATGTTGAACACCATCAGTTTCATCAGTTGATCCACCCTGATCTACCCTCTATCCAAGTTTGGAAGAAAATGTGAATGTTTTTGTCTATAAATCAATCAGATACAGTTGCAACTGTCAAATAGACCAAAATCCTGCAGCTATTTTGATTTAGCATCTCTGGTATGAGGACTCCTTTTACTGTCTTACAGAGTCACGAGCATGCTTTTTATTTTTAAATCATCCATAGTCTGAAATTTTTATCCCTCACCTGTAGCTGAAACAGCTATGTAGCCTTGTTGATCAACCTGAACACCCAGGTCTTATCTATCACTGTACTTCTCTCCAGATCATCTTGAGATGACTGTAAGGGAGATGACTCACTGGTGAAGCAGGAGCACAGCATCACTACAGCAAACAAGCAAAACAGCACGTGGCCTCCACACGTACTGATAGCCAAATACAAGGCAATAGTCAATCATAACCATTCATTTTGAAAGTATTCTGCAGCACGTCAACATCAAACCATTTTATAATGTCCCTCATCATCCAGGCTGTGAGTAGTTGGCTATGACGAGCACATTGACTTTAGGTCTTAACAATAGCCAGCTAGCCCTTACCAAACCTTGCTTATCTTATCCCTCTTGTTTTTGTCTTACATCTTCAGCTGCAAAGCCTTGACTAACAGAACTGGTATTGCTGGGCTCAGTGGGCTGCTCTCTCCTCCTCTCTCTCCTGTCTGCTGCCGGTGCCTTCGGGCTCACTCCATTGTGATGATTGATGACTAGTAACTTTATTTAGCTATATTAGCCTCAATAAGGTACTTGCTCTCTCTCATCGTTTCAGCCCCACCTTTACATTTTTTCTCTTTTTATTTGTAGATATTGCTCCACTGCAGTATTTATCCAAATGTCACCACTTAACAAAGGCGGGAAAGTTAGCATGAACTAGACCAAAAGTAATTGGCTGGGAGAGCCACTTGCCTAGGCCAGTCAGCCACATTGGTGCATAATGAAAGTATCTCTCGCTCTTGATTTTGTATAGACCTATTGTCATTTTGGTGCTGTTTAATGATATGATTGGGCTAGCCCACTGTCAAGAAAAAAATCAATGGGCATATCTAACTGTTTTGTGGGCCGGTAAGGGTCAGACAAAAAAACAAAAGAGTTGGTTGATGAGGTGAAGACATTGACGGTTATTAAAACAACAAACAAACAAATCATGTAGTGTATATGTGCAGCGTTATAAGCTCACTAGACAAGGTTGCTGGTGGCCAGCACAAACACACAGCACACAGAAGAGCCTTGTGGCCACATGCCTTAACACTTGCGTCTATGAATTTAGCTGTGCCCAGCTGTTGCACATTGACAAGACTACAGCCAGCAGTGTGTGTGTGTGTGTATGTGTGTGTGTGTGTGTGTGTGTGTGTGTGTGTGTGTCTAGGACTGCTAGCTATTTCCTGAGCTGTCTGTTGTGATAGCAAGTGCAGCTGCTTTTCTCTGCGCTTCCATATAATAGAAAAGACGTTTAAATACTGACTCCTGTGTGGCAGGGATACTAATGCTTTGGGGTGTGTGTGTTACTAGGAGTTTGTATTGGGACAGTAAGGGATTATGTATTGCTCTAATGTGCATTTGTGTGAGGTACAGTTACACTGGTCTGATATGATCGTCTATGTCTGTGTGTAGTCATCACAGATGAACAGGCAGGAATGGTTTTTTCCATTCCCTCATTATCTAATTGATATTATGTTACAATTGATGTAGTATTGCAGTGGGCTTAATAATGGAGGGCAACACCACATTAATTAAATTTGACCATCTAGCTATTGACTAAAAAGTTGAAGAAAGCTTTTTGGAATAATACTGAAGTCTTAAAAGTTTTCTGATTGATTTTCCATCTTCCAGGAATCCATTGGATTCCATTAAAGTCAAATCTACTTGCATAAAGTATCTCTACAGTATGACACTTAGTTTTTCTTGGTGGATAATTTATATATCAATTTTATTAGGAGACACTTCAGCTAGAATATCGCTGATCTGAAAGATGATATTTGAACATAACTAAGAAGATCAGACATTAACGCTGCATGACAATTCTTTTAAAGCTATCTCAGGTCTTAACCAACTAATCTTAACTATCTTAGCACTTTCTTTTTTGGTCAGTAATTTGAAAGCTAATCTTCCACGACACATGCGCCATGCCAAAGTGTCTGACTGATAGAAAAACAACACCATCACTGAGTGAGGCACTTTTGGCTGAAATAACTTTATTAATAGCAGGACTTGGACCATGACAGTGTTCTTTGAGATTGCCAAAAGAAGCAAGAGACAGAGAAGTGTGTGTGTGTGTGTGTGTGTGTGTGTTGAACAGAGAATCAAAGTAAAAGTGAGTTACAGAGTCAAAGAGAAGAGAGAGTGAGAAGAAGAAGAGAGAAAACAGCACGAGCAGTACGTGTGTGTGTGTGTGTGTGTGTGTGTGTGTGTGTGTCCATGCGGGATGTGCGTTTATGCATGTGTACAGATTTACCCTTTGTGCGTGTTTGCGAGTGTAAGTAAGGGATGGTTTGATCTTGTGTTGGAGTGTGTAAAGAGATTTTCCATCCATTAGGGTGGCCACACTCCCAGACACACACACACACACACACACACACACACACACACACACCTTCTTGAAGGCATAAGGAAAGTCACTCTGAGATCCAACGACTTATAACTTAACTTGGTAAATACACTAATTATATAATCTTTTGCATGATGTATCACACTTTGGAGGGGTGCTGTCTGTGTATATGCAGGCATGTGTCTGAAATCACCAAACACACGAAAGTAGTGAAAGGTACTCACCTACTCATCACGTGCAGAAGGAAACCCACATGGAGAACAAACAGCAACAGAGAGCAAAAGAAAAGACAAGAAGAAGCAATTAGTAAAACAAAACAGCAGTTAATTTTATGTTTCTCCTTAATTCATAGAGCTCCTACAACAAGAGGCACAACTTAGGCACTAAACCTGTGTGAAGGTTTGAAGTTAGTTTTAGCATTTGAATTGCTGGCCATATGCCGCTCTGGTGCATCTGCTACATCCATTTTATATATTTTACTTATGTTTCCATATGATTGTTAAAATCAAATGACTTAACACAAAAAACAAAGTGGAGCTGGTTTACTTCTCAAACTGCAGGTCTACCTTCCACCACCAATTACAACCATAAGCAACTATTCACACGCTGAAAATATGTAACTTTGTTGCTTAACTGTCACACACTCTTAGTTGTTGCACCATGAGCTCGGTAAATTAATTTCAGAGCTACAGATAGAGAAAGAGAGTATTTATTTATACTGACTGATGCAAATTAGTGTTTTGTTAATCGTTCTCAAATTAAATTATTTTATCCTGTGACCACAAATGTTCAGTAAAAATGAAACAATTAATTATGCATTAACCATGACTGCTCTCATTTTACAAACTGCATTCATTACCGGTTGCTTGTTGAGCTCATGATGCCCTGATGCTCTTTTTTTGGTAATTCACACTCTAAGGTTGTTTTGCATAGAAAATGGCACCTAAAGGCAGACCTTATCAAGCATTAATCAAGTCTTTTTATTTACAGTAACATTATTATGCAACCAGTTTTCTGCTGTAGTTTCGCCAGCGGCTACAGTTATAAGATCAGCTTATCAAGGCACAAATTTCACGGAGGCCATGGCCCTTGTGCCCCCTCAGTTTGACCTTATGCCCCTAAAAAATACACCCGGTTGCCAAGTGGACTTGTTGCCCCAGCTGATCTCACCATTATCTCCTTTGCCTCTTTCTTGTCACTTATGACGATAGTTTGCCAAAAAAATCTAGCACCAGCCAACCAGTAAATTTAATACAGTAAGATTCAGGAAAAGGACTGAGGCTTCTTTGTGATTATTTGGTGCCACTTGAGCTCAGATGTTGGTTTAAAGTAAACAAATGAATACATTCCCCTGTCTAATCATTCTGCTTGGTGTGAACTTCTCTACTCGATCAGGACTTCAGTTCCATGTCTCAAATGTAAATGTATAAATTAGAGCTTATTTTATTGTTAGAGTCATTATAAGTATTTCTGGAAAGGAATGCCAGCAAAATTCATAAAATCTAAAGTAAATGTAATCACTGTATCCCTAGAGGCGACTAATCTACAGAGTAAATGTTTAATCATGGCTGTATGATGTGACTATGAGCAGCTTGCAGCCTTGTTGCGGAAAAGAGCACTACGTAATGGAATATTAGTGGGTCTCGTGTCTGGCTTACTACTGTAGCTGTGTTTCATCTCTTGCTGGAACACACACGCACACACAAACACACAGTAGTGGTGTCTGCGGGCTGCCTGTGGTCTGGACAGCATCACAGGCTGTGGTCAATACTGCGGTGTCTGGGTTACACACAATTTACACTTGTCTTCAAAGACACACAAACACACATACACACTGATACAAAGAGGAGACATCAGCCGTCTAACAGAGTACAAGTGTGTTTTACAGTCTCTCAGTGGCAAGTAAAGAGTCTTATATAGCCCAAAATCATAAATCAAAGATTTGGCTCAGAGGGCTTTACAATCTATAAATTCTGTAACCCTCGATTTAGAACAACTCCGTAAAAAAAAAAGGCTGAGTAACGGTAACCAGAAATAACAATAAAAAACAACACAGAGGTGCAAAAGACAGACATTTAATTTGAACAGTACTGGATGAAACCATCTGAGAAGTTTTGAGGAGAAATGTGGAATTTCTAACAACTCATAGACATCTGAAACTTGAAACGGGGCCCAACTAGACACTGCTTTTTTGTAAGAGGTCACAAGCTCAAAATGTTGGAGAACATTGGGACGGGTATTTCATAAACCTATCATGTTTCTTAATATAAATTCTGATCTGAAAAGTGCATTTAGCTGTCAGATAAATGTTGTAATGAGTAGGAGTATCACATGTAGCATAAAGTACCTCAAAATTGTTGTAAAACAGTACTTGAGTAAATCCACCACTGACATGAGCCAGAAGCCAGCACTGTAACATCTGATAGCTATACTCTTTGGTTATTTTTGCCATATTTGCTTGCTTAATAAAGTCTTCAGGCAATGCAAGGTTATATGTTTTATTTTTGACAGTACAGTATGTGTATTTGTACACAGTTTATGCAGCAGGCTCTTCTATCACTTTTTCTTTTGCATTCCTGAAAAGCATTTAGCCCCATGCTATGTGCATGTATGTGTATGACTATTAACTCCCCCCTGCTCTTTCATTAGTTTCAGTCTGCGGGATGTCTTTAATATTTCTATGACTCACTCTGTATGGAGTCTTTTGTCAGAGTGATTGTTATTTGGGATGCTTTAACTGTCCGCTCTCCCTAATGCCTCTGTGTGCATGGAGAGCTGTTTTTTCTGCTCTGCTCTGTGCTGGACTGTTGCAGTACGTAAACATTGTCTCCGCTTCTCATAGCAGTAGGTTTAATGCTGTTTTCCAATTTCAGTCACTCATAGCGAATATCAGGTATTGTACCGTCTGTGCCATCTGTGCGCATTTGATGTTCTGTGAGGTGCTATTGCTTTGCCTGGCTACAATCACCGCTGCCATGGTCACTGGAAAGTCTGGGTGTGATACCCCTTATAAATATGCTTCAGTTACCACCAACTCTCTGAATATGCCAACAATTTCACTCTAACTGTGTGTTGCTACTGGTGCTGATGTTTGTGAATTGGATTTTTTTTGCAATTCGGCTCATTTGCATAGAAAAGTGGCCAATTTTGCTCCAAATGTGTGCATATTTTCTCATTTAAATTCATATCGTATCACAAAGACGCTATTTGCTTGGCAGAGCAGTTAGGGGTGCATTTCATCCTTTACGGGTGCTTTGAGAATTACACCATTTATTTTTATCCCATTTGTGCAGGATTAGCAGCCGCAAAAGCCGTGCAATGCTTTTGTGAATTCGCCCCTCAGTCTCTTTCCACTCAGTGTATGTTAACAGGCAGGGTGTGGTGCTGTAAAGGATACACCTTCCCTTTTTAACTGCTCTACATTCCCTTTATGCACATGCACACACACACACACACACACACACACACTGGTGTCTGTATATGAATAATGACCAGACGATCTCATGTGGTCTTTGACCCTTGAACTTTTGTCTACATGAAGGCTCAGAGCTCCTCTTACTCGGGGCCCAGACTGGTAGAGACTTCAGCATGTAAGTCTGTGTGTGTGTGTGTGTGTGTGTGTGTGTGTGTGAGTGTGAGTGTGTGAGTGAGTGAGTGAGTGAGTGAGAGAGAGAGAGAGAGACAGAGAGAGAGAGAGGCTTCTTTTTTCTATACAGTTGACTGTTCATGGGTATGTGTGCAGTGCATTGGTGTGCATGTGTGTCTGCTTGTTTCCCCCTCAGCATCTGGAACAGATTCCCACTTCGCCACCATTTATGGTAGAGCCATCACTGGCAGGATGCACAGACATCTATGGTGCTCCCGGCCCCCAGCTCTAAGCGTTTAAGAGCCCCTGGAAGAGAGGCCCCGCTCAGTGGAGCAGCCGGCCAAGCTGTGCCCCCACAGATGCACCCATTAACTGGCTCGCTAGCTGGGGTCGTGGCCCTATTTACTAGACTTAATGGCTAGAAAGGGCGAAGGGGATATTACGCCTGGGAGGAATATGATACAAAGGAGCTTTGGGGTTGCCAGGTTAGACTTCGGTCAATGTGCTCCCTGTTCTATCAATACAGGTGTTTGGAGTCTGATGTTATGTAGAGGCTTGGTAAAGAGTGTTTACTTGTCAGTGAGGCGGTAAACGCCTGTGTCAACACTTATTTATCTTTTTTTCCACACAGTTTTATTTGGGATTACAGACCATAATACCACTGTGAAGTAAACAATAGTAGAAGAGCTCAGTTTTGCTAATGAGGGCTCACTGTGTAGAGTAGATGGATATAAAGTGGAACTTCTTTTCCGCAGGAAAAGCCGCAAAGCCTGTTTGTAGTCATGTCAAAATATTGTTAGCACACAGTGAAGCACTTTTAAGGCACTTGTAATGTGGTGTAAACATCATAAGTCTTTGGTAATGGTTGCCATGGGAAAATTAAAAAGAGCAAGGGGGACATGACATATTGGAACAGGCTGGAGAGTAGACACATAGGCTCTTATTAATTGTGTTTAGTTAAACAGCAAGCGCCAACGCTGGGTAATATCTGCTGTTACCGTATGTTGCAGCGTGTTACTGACTTATTCTGCTCAGTCTACTACTGACTCAGTTTTGCAGTGTGTGTTTTATGTCTTGTAGGGGGTTTCAGCGGGGCAGGAATTTTCCACTGTGGGATCAGTAAAGTAGGACTACTGGGTTTTTACATCTAGTGCTAATGCTATACAGTACTACAGTCTCTACTGTCACTACAACTGTCATTTTTACTTCTACATTATACTGTTTTACACCACCTGAACCACAGAACAGTCTATCTTGTACGGTCTATCTTGACGATAAGTAGTATTTGTAAGGCTGAGTGCCCTGGTAGGGGAGATCATTGGTAGGGAAGACCACACTATTAATAGAAAGGCACAATAAACTAATTAAATACTTTTCCACATTTAATCCAAATGTCCATCTGAATCTCAGCCTGCAGTCACAGTAAGTCACTTTGGATTGCAGCATCAGCAAAATGGAGAGTGAAATGAACTAAGCACTTAACAAAACACACCAACAAAAAGTTAACACATAGCATTCAATTACATTACAATCATTTGTCAGATGCTATTGTCCAAAGCAATTTACATTAGTTGCATTTAACCTCCATAAGAATGAGAAATAGATTAAATCAAAAATTAAACAACTATGGCAATGAGACATTAGTAAGTGCTTGCATGAGGGTTCTAGGTGTAGGCTACTCCCTTCAGATTAAAGAAATGTGTGGTTTAGGCCAAATAAGACCATGTTTGACAAAAATGAAATTACTTTTATAGAGCTGATTGTAAATACATTATATATTAAAAGACAAGTCAATTGAAGCTGTGTGATAGGTCACACACACCCTGGTCAGGTGTACCCCGCCTCCTGCCTAATGTATGCTGAGATATGCTCTACCTATCCACAACGAATCCGCAATGAATGGATGGATTCAAGAGATGGTAAATGATTAACTGCAGAAATTATTTATAATCAACATGGATTAGGAAAATAACTCAAAGGAAAAATATGTACAGTTTGTCTCACAAAACCTGAAAATAGCAGCCATCCAGAGCAATCAGGGCGTGACTGTGGGTTTTTGTAAAACACAGCAAACTAGACCACTCTGGGGTAACTCTACTACAGTTAATTTGCTGCGGATCTGTTTCCAAACAACCTGTATCCAGGGCACAGCGCTGAGGTTTGAGGTCTGTCTTGGTTCTATTTCCAGTCTTTTACTAATTCCATTTCTAGCTGTGGTCTCCAATGAACTCAAGATAACCCCTCTGGCAAGTGGAGCACTAAATGTAAAGCTTTGTCTTGTCAACAAGGTTGTTTGTTTGGACAGTTTCTACAGATTGGGCTCATTAAACTTCAACGCCAGCAGTGAGGGAGTCTGCCAGGGAAGGGCAGAGGGAGGTAGCTGGGTCGTGTCTGCAGACTGCAGTCAATTATTTACGTGCAACTGAACAGACAAAAGTGCCTCCCTCACACTTCGACTGTTCTAACATTTGTGCCTTGTACTGTATGTTGGAGAATGTTTTTGATAAATGATTTTAGGAGGACTGAGAACTGGCGAGCCTTGTTTTTTCTGTAAAAAACAGGAATGAATGATGACATAATTGGAGTTCATTATGTCCACACTCTCTCACAGGATGGGTATAGATTATTAGATCAGTAACAGGAAGGAAAACACACAGTACCACAATGCAAGTTTCACATAGAGATGCGAAATAATAGCAATGTTATTGATAATAATAATAAAATAGTAATAATAATAATAATGCATTAATAAGGATAATAATATAGGACTAACTAATAATTGTGGGATCGAGCAGAAACATGGGGGCAGGAGATAGCTTGCAATCATAGATCCAGACCCCACAGCTTTGGAGGCAGAAATACCTGCCGAAAGCAACAGAAAAGAGAGAGGACAGAGACGAGAAAGCACAAAACTACGGGAATGGAAGATTATTGCCAGGAGGCTACTCCAATTCCGACTTTTTGAACAAGTCAATGCAGCGATATGAGTCATATACCAAAATGTGTGACTCATTTTATGAAGCTGCAAATATCGTGTGTTTGTCTGAAACATATGCCAACACGGCAAAAGCTTCTGTACTTTCTGTTCTGCGGTGCCACAGCTTACCAAAACGGTGCCAGCTGAGGAGGTGCCACTGGAGTGAGGAGAATGATAAAGATTACTCAGCCAGTTTCGTGTTAATCTGAAAATGTGAGAATGTAGAGTGTGACTGGTGGTGTGTTACTCAACAGAGAAAAACACTATGTTGCAGGTATAATTCCTATCTGTGTGTAATTTTATGCCATCAGTGTGGCAAGAAAGATAAACTCTGCTATAAAGCACTTTCTTGCTGAAGCATGTTAAGAAGAGTAGCAACTAATTAGCAAACCAAGTAGAGTGTAATGATCCAGGTATTCAGGCCTCATTCAATTTGATTCATACATTTAATATCTAGCTGCTCTTCAAACCCTCTGCTTTCAAACACTACAGTGATTTCTGCTCATTGTCTCCCTCACCACCCAGTTCCACCAGTCTGTCGACACATGCCAAATGTCTGAGCCAACACATCCAGTAGATTCAGCTCAGTGCAGCCAATCACATCTATTTATAAATTAGACTACTCTTCTTGGTCCTTTAATTTAATGTCACTCATATTGAGAGGTCAGCAGCACACTGAGTTAAAGTTGATATAACTTTAACTTTGAGCCTTTTATTTATTCAGCGCTGCTTCACTGAGAGGAAAGCTGTCTCAATTCGCGCACTTCCATACTTACACTTATTATTTTGGAGGCATAAGTGTGTTCACACGGAGAAGTATGGTAAAATGCAGTGCACTGTGAGTACCTGGATGGTGCACTCATAACGGCCAAAATGTGAGAGTGTGGAACGGTGGACACTTCTCACCCTCAACAACAGCCATTTATTTAATCTACGTAGCAGAAGGGGGCAGGACCAACAACACGGGAGAAGCAGAAAGCAGCTGAGAGAGAGCCAACAACAACAGAATGTCTTTTACAAGTTTCTTACGCTATTTCATCACTAAATCCACTTCTGAGAAGTTTTGAGGTGAGAAATAAAATGTGTAGATGTCGAATATTGGCAGTTTTAACTAACTTTCTTCTGAAATAAATAGCAGATACATAACAGAATCTGTGCAGAGAGATGCTTGTGCTTGCACTCTATAATGATTTTAAGCATAGTTCACAAAAGAAATATTCAAACAATTTGTCCTAAAGATTTTGCAGTGCACAAATGCAGTCCTGTGACAACACTATTAATACTTAACTAAAGAAAGGCAAAGCAGCAGTTTTATGACTCAGGGTGTCATACTCCATCCTCATTTAGTGCGAGTGTATTTACAGCGGAGAGGCCAAAAATCCATTGAAGTCCATTGTTCTGTGTGATGTAATGAAGAGTCAAAATCTTCTTCTTTAGACCTAATGTATTATTATTTTCCCGCTTAGCTATTGTATTATTAAAGATTTAGCATGAGTGTAGCTTGTTCTGTTTTGAACACGATGATACAGATATGCAAACATTATCAAATGGAGTTGCTTTATGCTCTGTTCCGTGCAGAACTGATGGTGGGCAAAAATTTGTAGGCTCTGCGAGCTGGTAGCTATTTCTTCTATGAACAACTCCCTAATGGCTAACTTGTGATGAAGGAGTCATGGCGGCAGCTGCTCTGAGGCCCTCAGCGCACACATGCATGCATGCACATACGCACATGCACACACACACACACACACACACACACACAGAAAACACACCAAAGGTAAGGTAGTCCACACATACATTGAGACACACACAAACACATAAGACAAACGTACGTTAGATAATATAAACACAAAATGCGTGCAGTGCAGAGACCTTGAACATACAGGCGAGGCATACACAGAGGCAACACTGCATGTGCAGACACACACACACAATGTAAAGGATGGTCCCCTCAGTAAATAGATGTGCCTTTGTGAAATGAAAGACCGTTTTCTCCTCCAAGAATCTTATTGAATATTTCAATAGATATTATTTTGGAACACACACAAATTCACATGGTAGACTTGTACACACACAAAAAAACACTACAATCCACACATACTAGTACATAACACATAACTTTTACTACATAACATTATCCAGTTTGTTCATTCAATAGCAGCTGATAATTACCGTTAATTTATTTGCTCTTATTTCAAACAGAGCGGGTGACATATTAACACGAGGGAGCATTTGGTTATGTTTGCCATAAAATTTGCAGATGCTAATTTGACTATTCAAATGTGGGCCTTGGTGCCTTTTTTAATTATTTAATTATTATTTATTGTTGCAGTTAACACAGCCTGCAGTATCTCACTGAAATAAAACTCAAATAAAACGGTAGCTCAGTGAAATTACAGGCTGGGATGGGTTTCTTACACATCTTACACATTGTTTAAAATGTAGCCTTGTTTTATTAGTTTCATATAAACTCAGTGGACACTTTACAAGCTACACCTGTAAAATCTAATGCAATGCAACACAACCAGCTTAGCCTTTACAAAGAAAATAATGTTCCGATTTTGTATACAAAGTCAGTGAAGTATTCAACTAAATGTTTATTAAGGTTGTATATATATATATACACACACACACACACATATATATGTACATGTATTTATGTATGGGGTCTACATCAGAGCAAAATGTCTACTGTTCGCTTTTCCCTTCTTTTCCCTCAGTCTTTCCCTCTACTCTCCATCCTACAGATCTCCCTCCTGGATGTATTTATAGCCCGCCTGGAACTCCTGTCAGAGTCGAGCTCTGAATGTGACAGTCACAATGGATCTGATCAAGTTACACACAGCAGCCTCCTCTATAAGAGTGGATTGACATGCTTTTGGAAACAGCTTTCCAACTTGAGCTGAAAGTTCCCAAGCTCTATAACCTCCAGCTAGTCTTTGTTAAGAAAAATATTTCAAAAAATATATACTTAATTAATAAACCCAAGGGTCATAATCAACACAATTACTTCACTTCAAAACATTCTTCTCTGAAATTAAGAGTTTTTAGCTAGATAGTGTTAAAGTCCCGCCCACTGCCAAGCATGAGTGGACTCAGGAAGTGATTTGAAACAACTGAGAAGAATTTCATTGTGGAAAATACTTTAGAAATCACTTGTTGTTAGCAAAGAATTATAATCATCCATTCATCTATGGTTGGTTTGATATTTTTATCCCAAGAGTTCTTTACGTTTAGGTCACCCACAAACCCTGGGAACAAAACACATACTGTAACAGTCAAAATTGTGAAATGGACCTTTAAGATATGCTGTTTCGCTTACAAAAGCAACATCATCAGACAGTGCCTTGTATTTTTTTCTCTCAAGTTAAACACTCATGTTTCATAAATTAGCAGCCGTACAACTGTGATTGGTAGGGTTGATGTGTTTGTTAGTAATAAACAACTAGCATTGTGGTCAGAAACATAGACCCAAAATGTGAGAATACGCACAACCCCATAGCAACAAGTTAAAAAGACATACAGCCAGATAAAATACAAACATGCATATGAACAGACACACTCACAGATTCTTCTGAAAAAGACAAACCACTGTTTCACTACTGGATCAGAACTGATGAAGTGCCTGCTCACAGTGATAGCCAAAACACAAATGATCAGTCAAAGGTCAGAGCTGAACTCTGACATTGCTTGTTCGTGTCTGAAACATCTCTAAACATCCATAATCCAGGTGGGATTAGGAGAGGCTTAGTGAGGCAGGACAGAGACATCAAGCTCCACTCTGTGAGACTGTAACCCTCGCTTCTTTCCTCTCATCACCCTCCATCCATCTCTCTACTTCCCTCTGTCATTCTCTTCACCCTGCCGTGCAGCAACTCAGGGCCAAAGATGGAAACACAAAACGTGTGAAAAACACTTCTACATACTTTAAATCAGATACATGTTTTCTTTTCTTTGACACATCGTTTTCTTTGCGAGAACATTTCCCTCCACTGGAAACATTCACAGTCCCCATGAGTAAAACTATCAAATCTCAAGTATTGTTGATGTTCTGTAGATGGAATAAAATAGCAATATTTGTCTTCTGAAAGTGTAACAAAGTGCAAGTATCAGAAACAGAGGGACCTTGTGAATAAAGTGACCAATTACAGTTTAAGTCCAAACATTATTCTCGTAATATGACCTGCCCAAGAGTCCTTGAGAGAGACAATGAAGCCCGGAGCTTCACATTTACATCAGATACAATGTAAGTCCTCAGTAGGTGCATTTTAATGCCCAGTAATAACTGTGCTGATCTACTTTAAAGGCCACTAGTGGTATGAAATTCATTCATTTTATCCAAACAATTATATAAGAGGGAAAAAAAGATCCCTGCACTAATGCATCTGCCAGTCTATCAACAATAAGTTCATGTAGTTTATTCAAAAGACTTGTATTTGTACCATCAACTCACATAAATGTCTGCCAACCACGGCTCTTTTGTGGAGCAGTTTAATTTCCGACAGATAAGGTTAAATTTAAAGTGGAAATTTGCACGGAAGATAATAAACTACAATAGCTTCCATCGTTTTGGACTCAATCTGTCTCTGTTTCATCAAAGGTCAGGACAGTCAAGACGGCTTGCTGTCAGTCAATGGTGCAAAGTTGAACTTGGCGCAAAACCTTTTCCCAGATTTACTTACTCTCCACAAGCAAATCCACTAATTTCTGCGATTCAACATTTGTGGTTTGTATGTAATGTCACTTTCTGTAATATTCAGGACCTCATAAACTTGCTCTGCATTATCATATTACCCTTTTCAAAAAAGGACACAGATAAAGTGATGAGCATATTAGCACCTCAAGGGCAGTTTTACTTTGCCCCCACAGGGAAATGTATGAGATGTAGATACACATTTGTGGCATCAGAGAGGTTTGTGGGCTTTTCCAAATATTGAAAATACAATAGCAGTAAAAAGACAGTTTGATAAGAATGGCATATGGCGTGTGTGTCACTGTATGACGCATATGAATAATTTAATATTTTATCTGGCTTGGGCTTATTAAATGCTACAGCAATTTGAATTTGGTTCGGGTTTCATCAGAATCGAACATTCAAGAAATAGACCAAAATGTACAAAGTCATATTATTATCAAATAATTTAGAATGTTATAGTCATTTTTCTCAGATCTTCATTTGCATATATATATATGATATATTTCATGGACATACTATCTTACTGAAACCATTTGCATAGCCTAAAACTATTCCGTTCTAAACTTTGTTTGATTCTGGGCATCAGTGACCCGTTATGTGTTTTTTTTTTAGATATGAACCAGCTCATGCTTTTATCTCTACCCCTCACCAACTCAGGTTTTCCTGACATAAATATGTCTGTGTGTATGTGTGTGTGATGCCATGTGACAGGTACTAAAGGATTAGCTCTGCTATCACAAGCCTGTGGCCACACCACTCAGACCACTAAACTTCACCATTCACACCACACACACACACACACACACACACACACACACACACACACACACACACACACACACACACACACACACACTAATCCTGACTGTGAGACCTGCAGTGAATGTGTCTGTCCGTGTGATGTGTGTATAATATATGATAAATGAAGAACAGTGATACATTTCCTAGAGAAAGACAATACAGGTTTAAGGATTAAAGCCTCATGTTTGCATAAACCATTAGAATGTGTTTTCAGTGTCATGATTTTAGACTATTTTTAAACTTACTGTTACGACTACCTGTTGGTCTAGGGGAGTGGGGGCCATAAACATATAGGCACAACTGGTATAGATCTTAAAAAGGTAACTTTTATTGGTAACATGGAGATGCAGACAGGTAACAATAAACAAAAGGAGGGTGGATGAGGGTGCTGCAAAAATAACAAACTAAGTTAAAATAAAAAGGTCCTCAAAAGGAGGCCTGTACCTATCTATCTATTTAAGCAGAGTTTATTCTTGCTACAAAAAGAACACAAAGAGCACAGCACCCACTCCACCTGGTGAAAATTAACACAATAGTAAACAAAAATACTAAGTGAATTTCTCCACTGCGCACAATGTAGAGCTAACAAACAAGGTATGTGGATTGTTCCACTAAACACAAAGTACAGCTAACAAGCAAAGTATACAGTCAATACCAGCGGCACACAAGTCAATAGGCGGTGACAAGCTGCCTGGAGCAACAGGTGGACTCTCCTTATGAGCAGGAGGTAATCAATGTGGTGACGAGCCATTGGTTGAGTGGAAACGGAGGGAACCAATGGGTGGGACTGATGTCAGCACCCCAGAAACCAGCAAGAAGGCAGGTCTTCATTCCACAGGGACACAGCCTACTTGGTAGAGGTGAGACAGAAAAGGGGAAACACAAAGGTGACAGCGACAGCCGTGACACCCCCCCCATAAACACAAACTCCCCAGTTTGGGAATTAAACAGTTTAGATCTAACTACTTTTTTTTCTCTATTATGATTGCAGCCTAGACAAGGCATCTGCATTAATGTTTTCTGAACCTTTCTTATGCTGTATCTCCAGATTGTATTCTTGTACAATCAACGCCCACCTCATGAGCCTCTGGTTATGGTTGTACATACGGGCTAAGAACACAAGCGGGTTGTGGTCTGTGTAATCTACCACGGGCAGAGAGGTGGAACCAACATAGACCTCAAAATGCTGTAAGGCCAACAACAAAGCAAGGGTCTCTTTTTCGATGGTTGAATAGTTAAGCTGATGGCGGTTATACTTCTTTGAGAAGTAACATACAGGATGGTCTATACCCTCTACATCTTCCTGCAAAAGCACGGCACCAGCTCCCACGGCATTGGCATCCACCTCCAGCTTGAACGACTTGGACAAGTCGGGGGCAGCCAGGACAGAGAGTGGCAGAGGAGAGACTTAGCACTATCGAACGCGACTTGACATTCTGGGGACCACACAAAGTCTACTTTAGGGCTAAGTAACCTAGTTAACGGTTCGACCACAGATGAGAAGTTCCTACAAAAAGCTCGGTAGAAACCAGCCAAGCCGAAGAACGAGCGCAACGCCTTACGAGTGGCTGGAACTGGACTCGAGGCAATAGCTTCCACTTTTGCCTCTACTGGATGAACTTGACCTTGACCGACTTGATGGCCTAGATAGGTCAAAGTGGCCTTCCCAAACTCACACTTAGCGAGATTTATGGTAAGGTCGGCTTGAGCAAGGCGAGCAAACACTTCGGAGAGGGTGGACATGTGACTCTCCCACGCATCTGAGTAGACAATGAGATCGTCTAGGTAAGCATTACAATTTTTAACACCGACTAACACTGTGTTAACTAACCTCTGGAAAGTAGCTGGAGCGTTACACATTCCAAAGGGCATTACAGTGTACTGTAAAAAGTCATCGGGAGTCACAAAGGCTGCGACCTCAGAAGTACACTCAGTAAGAGGGACCTGCCAGTATCCTTTTAAGAGATCTAGTTTGCTCACAAACACGGCAGTACCGAGGGTATCAACGCAATCCTCCATCTGAAGTAAGGGATACGAATCATGCACTGTGACCGCATTAACTTTTCTAAAGTCGGTGATAAATCTTGGTGAACCGTCAGCCTTGCTTTCTACAAGACATGGTGAACTCCACGGACTAGAGCTAGGCTTGGCGAGGCCATGCTGAAGGAGGTACTCTACTTCTCCTTTCATTACATCACGCCTCATTACATTTGCGCGGTACGGGTGCTGCTTAATTGGTCGTGGGTTGGTAAGTTTGACATCATGCTTTAACACTTTGGTCCTACCTGGAACATCACTGAACAAACTCGGAAACTGAGTAACTAAACCTATCACATCCTGCCTTTGAGCAGGGGATAGATGTGGTAAGCAGGTAGGCAACTCCTCAATCGCCTCTGAATTGGGGAGACGAGAATGCTCGCGGAACTGACTTACGATAAGTCAGTAACACTTTTGTAACACAAAATGATTACAATATTGCATATGTCCAATTTACATTCACTAATATCCTTTTCTAGACCACCAACAAAAAATAATGGAATAATGGATCTAATCAATCTTTTTTAGGTACGCTAGTGGTGTGGCAATGTCAGTCGGTTGGTCCACCGCTTTGGCTCAGATTAAAATATCTCAACAACTATTAGATGAATTGGATCAAATATTGGTACAGACATTTATGGTTTCCAGAAGATGTATCCTAGAGGCTTTGGTGATCCTCTGACTACCTCTAGCACCGCCATGAGGATGATATTTGCCGTTCTGAGTGAAATGTCTTGACAACTATTGACTGGATTGCCATGAAATTTGGTGTATGCAGATTCAGGTTCCCCCTGGGATAAATTTTAATCAGTGCTCTGTTAACTTTTCATCTTGCGCCATCAGCATTTATCCAATGCCTGACCAAATGCAATCAGCAATATAATCTCAGTTTCTCCCATCACACTCAGCTACTGTAGAACTCAGAAAGAATCAGACAGTTCGGCAGTTATTTTGAAGAGCTGTAAAACTCTTGTAAAAGAAATTTACAAGCCTCTGAGAATTTTTACACACTTCAGACGAGATTTTGTTTCCACTGTTAAAAAGAGAAGAGAAGAAAAGGTGAGATAAAATGAGACAAGAATGAGAAATTAACAAAAAGATAGGAAGGGGAGTAGCATAACATTTCATAAAAAGTTAGGAAATGACTTCAATTAAAGACTAATATTTCTCACAGCCTCTGAATGATTAATGGATGCCTAAAAAGAAAGGAATGAAGAAGACGTACAAAAATGTAAAATTTAATAAAGCATGGAGACAAAAAGAAAAAGTGCACAGCATAAAGCTCAAGCAGAGAGGAATGACGCAAAGGTATACGTATAACACACACTGCTACACACATGCGTCATGCCTACACAGTTGGGAAGAAAAGAAAATGTGTGCTGAAAGAAATGCACAAGAAAGTAAAATGTAGAGAAATAATCTGAGCTAATGAAACAGAGGAGCAATATTACACTGCGTTTTCACTGCCACCACACCAGATATAATATTTACAGGTAAAGACGGATGCATATGAATGGTTTCTGGTGCATGAAAACACACACACACACACACACAGCTTGGAGTGTGTCGATCAATAGCCGGCAGCTTCATATAGTGCAGATGAAAAGGGCTGGAGGAGAGAAACCCATGGAGACAGGACGACTATTTCCGGACTCCATATCAGACAGGACTGACTCTCCCTGGTGACTGCAATATTAAAGGGAAGCAGGCAACTGGTGCCATGAAATATGTACAGCATCATTACGAGTCAACATTGAGGGGAGAGAGAGGGAGAAGAAGAGCTTTACACACCCTGCATCCTGCTGCCCTCTCAGGTATCATAACCATATTAATGTGTCATTCATTTGTACTCTTGTAATAGGAAAAACTAGAGAAACTTGCAATTTCTCTCATCTTTATGCAGTAACAACACTGAATCTGAGAGAAAACTTGCATCATGTGCACAGTCAGTTACAATAGTTTTTCATAGAACAAGATGCAGTTAAAAGCAGTTGTTTACCTTAATGACATGTTGGTGGTGTGCTGGTTCACACAAACCACAGTGAATGTGTCATAGGTGTTGGTACAGACATTTTTGGTCCCAATGGTTTCTCAGTGGAAAGCTTTTCATGTGCATCTGCATTAGCAGTAACTCAACACAGCGAACTGCTGGAGTATGGAAGCAGAAGAGTGATCACAATAGCAATGCTGACATTAATTAGATAAAAGAAAGAACAAGAACATGGGCACAAAACTGCCATAATGACCACCTCATGATTTACGACCAAAGCAAACATTCAAAACCAACATAAGAAGTAGTGAACCCTATATGTAGGGCAGGTCTGTAGATACTACAGTCAGGAGAAGTTTGACACAAGAGTCACAGGCTAGTCTTTAGTGCATAGTGATGACCAGCTAATAGGTGAAGGCCAGTTGACTGTTAGATGGCATTGGTTTGCATAGGAAGCTAGCCTGATATGATCCTTAGGTATCAGGTGAACTTATAGCGTTCATGTGTGACACCATATTACCAGCATGTCAGATTTTACATACTGCTAAACTTCTATTCTTCTATCGGCACAGGCTCTCATTACACGACCCCAATCCTTACTCAGCTTCACTGGCTCACGGTCAAATTCCACATCACCAACAAAATCCTCCTCGTCACCTATAAATTCCTCCGTGCCACTGCCCCCCTGTACCTACTGGACCTTCTCCATCCCTACACTCCCTCGTGGAACCTGAGGTCCACAGAGAAGGGCTTTCTCTCTGTCCCCCAACCCAGACTGCGGACGTTTGGGGACAGAGCCTTCAGTGTTCCCTGAGATCCCAAGAGATCCACAATGCTCACTCTTTGGATACTTAAAATTTTGCTCAAAAATGTAGAATGACCTCCTTTTGTTGTTCTGTTTGTTGTGTCTCTGTATTTATGTGTAAAGTATCCTTGGGTCCCTTGAAAGGTGCTATAAAAATACAGGTTATTATTATTATTATTATTATCATTGTTGAACAAAATGCTTTCTTAACGCTGTTCAGAGTGCAACATGTCTCGACAAAACAAAAGCTCTTACAACAAATCTAGACAACAACTCAACTCATCAGCAATGTGTATGACGTTCTTAGCATATGAAGTGTGTAGAACAAAATTACTCTAACTGCAGCAGTTGGCAGCCAACTATGCTATGCTGTGATACAGAGAAATCATTAATCATTTATCCTTTATAATATTTGAACTTTAATCCAATCATTTGGGATTTTATATGTAAAACTGTAACCCTTTTCCACCATGCACTTACTCCCACAAACACCTCAGCATGTAGCAGAGATGATCAGCTGGAACACAAACTGCCACAGTGACAGAGTGCAGGCTGCATTGACATTTGTAAAAGCACAGCCAGTACTGGTCAGCTGTAATGTCAGGCAGATAAACTGCATACAAGGATACTAAATTCACCAGCACAAATGCCCAAACCAGATTGTGAAGAGGGAGACTTTATATCTTCTGCATTAGCGAAGTGAATAGATGATGTCGTTTGCGATTGTTTTTTTAATGCAGATTCACTGGGCTCCGGATCAAATAACCACAGTGTGGTTATTAGACCAGGAGTGACTTGCAGCTGGATATCACAGAATCTGTTCATGTAAACACCAACATGGCTTGTATTTTGACCTGTCAAATTTTTAAGCATAAATAATGGCAGATGGTTTGGAAAGCTGTGGCTGCATCCAGGCTCGCAGTTCCCAACAGAGGCCCCATCAACAGTTTGTGACTATTACAATAATGCAGGTGCATCTGCCTGTTTCCAGCAAGTTGTCAAGCAGTATAAATATTGTTTGTACTGCAGATATCCAATAGGAGGTTATGATTAAGGTTAGGATTTGTTATTGTGCCTCAGCATAGGTTTCAAAGGCTTAATTTGTCCGTGATTTAACGCACTGCCTGGCCAGCACAATATAAATAATTCTTTCACACCAAACCTGTTTTGTTAAATTCAAACCAACTCAGCAGTGTTTGCCCAGTTAGCGTGGTTTGTTTGGGCTGGTGTGAAATCAGTCAGTCAAACTCTGGTGTGGACTGGATCGGTCTGAGACCACCAGAAAAGCAAGACTCTGTAATAGGAGATGTGGGATTTCAGCATGAAAATTGTACTGCTATTAAATCCATGTGCTGACTTTGAAGTGTTTTGTTTATTGTTGTGCACCAAAATACCAAAGCAAATTCCTTGTATGTATAAACCTACTTGGCAATAAAGCAGAGTCTGATCTGTACAGGTGATGTAGCCAATAGCTTATATTTATTTATTTTAGATAATTTTGAACCATGGTAACACACAAGCACCATGTGGTATTTTCCTGGATTCATAAAAAAAAATGAAACACCAAAGAATGGTTTACATTTTGCATTACCTTCCCTAATTTTTTGGTTAACCACAAAGTGTTATTTGTAAAAACATTCTTTTTCTTACTTCCCTATTTCAGAAAGTGAAAAAGAGCTAAATGAAAAGTGTGTTCAGCTTGTGTCTTACTCTGTGTATTTAGCAGTTCCCCAATAAATAGTGAGTGCAGCATAGCGACCAAACAGTAACTATCCTGTAAAATAACGGTTTAAAATCTTTTTGTGCCATTCCTGTCTGCTCAGTATTCATGATTAATAATATACGACTTACATCAGTCATAATCACTTGTTTTTTCATGAGCTTTTTGTGAACATCAAAGAAGGTAAATAAACACGGAATAAGTTGCAGTAAAGTGCTCATCCAACAGGTAATTGTGGCCACCCGGCTGGGACCTGACACCATGGATTTATTTCTGCACGTGCTACTAATGAGGACAGTAGATTTTAGTAGCCTGCACTTTTTTGTTTTATTCTTGGATTGTTAAATTAAAAATACTTCTATGGTCTGTAAATAATACAATGTAATTATGATTTGACCAGGTTGTGATAAAGTGAATGTGTCCTGGATTTAGAGTTGGATCTGGTCAACATGTTTCCTTGTTGGTCAGTTACTTAAATGAATGTGTATTTTGCATGGCCACAGACGGAAGCAGGTTTGCTTATTATAGATCTCAAACTTGAATCGCCCGGTTTAAGGACACTCTCTGCATGCTTCAGCACGGCTGATGACACATAGGGATCCATGCAGTTTTCATTTTCACAGCTAAGATTGGGACATTACAGCACACACACTGAGAAAAGGAAATTGTTTCTGTGTGACTGATTAGCCAAATTGTTAGGTCTGTGTGCCTGAATCCCATGATTACAAATTCAGGAAGCTTGACTAAAGTCTACAATACCTTAGAAAGGTAATGGTAGTTAATTCTGTGCATGTTGTGAGGCTATGAGGCAGAACAGTGTAGCTGTGTAGATGTGAAATGTGTTATTAACATTTATAACAGGGACTGCAAAGGTCAGAGAGAATCTCAGTCTGGACTTGATTTAATGACTGAAAGGAGTGTTCGCAAGCTCGCATGAAAGCACTAACACATTTGTAAAACTACACTTGTAAGGACCTACTATCAGTTACACTCATTCTTTGTCTCCTAAATGTTATCCCCAAACTTTTCTGCACAAACCATTTTCTACACCAGTGGTTCCGAAACTTCAAGCACCCCTTCGAATGAAATTTTTGTTATAGCACCCGAACCGGCCAACCTTATCAATATATAATGCATATACAGTGTTTCCCACAGAATGACAGCTGGCAACAATCCGAACAGGAGGGGTCCATTGTCAATAGTTACTTTTTTGGCGCAATACTCCCATAAAATAAGGCAGTGTGAAAGCAGCTAATGTGTTCGAGAGTGAGAGAGAGAAGGAGTGAATAAGTGAGGGGAGGCGCTGAGCGAATTGCTGTGCTGCACGCAGCTCTACACTGAAATATGATTTTACCCATTTTAAATAAATAAAATCGAAAATCAATATGTGGCGGTCAGCGCTGATATCGTGGCGGGGCGCCACAAATAAATCAATGTATGAGAAACACTGATATATTCCCACAGATGCTTATCAGTTAAATAAATATTTAACTTCAAATAAACACTGAATACAATAAATAAACTACAACCCATGCCATTTCACTCACTGGGGATCACTGGCGACTTCCGCACACAAAACATACATTTAAAAAAGCTGAATACCAATGACAGAACAAATATGAATTGAGGGTCTCCTTGATAACTTTCAACCCTTACAGGGAAAAGAGAAAACTAATAGACACAATCTCAGACATGCTAGGGTTAGAACGGTGTAAAGTTTTTAATAACAACTGGATATCAACCAGCCAGGGGTGTTCACTATATATGACTGAGATGAGGACAGGTTTTATTCTCCTATGTCACTTTGTCTTACAGAGCTGCTTATCCATTGCTTCAAGATTTACAACTTAAACTAAACTAAAATCAGCAAGATGCAAAACAGAATAACAACACAAAATGTGATTGCAAATATATGTCAAACCCTGAGACACACATTTGTGAAAAGGTGAGTTTAACAGTTGACATCCATACAGATGGAAGTTCTAATTTAGGAAATTATTTACAAATTATGTGCCATTTAGGACTTAATTACCCTTTAGTAGTCTCCGTCTCGCTCTACTTTCCACACAGTCTGCATTTCACTCTGGGCTAAAGGGCCATTAGGAAAATAGGTATGACAGTGTATGCACAGTATATGTACATGTATAGGTGAGTAATAAGAAAGAGACTGACAGAAACAGACCGAGGGAAAAAGAGAACTGCATAGTTTTTGTTAAAGCAGCTGGAGGTCAGGAAGTGTAACCCAATAAGTAGAGCAGTTAAAGGGAACAAATCACATTCAGACTTGGTATTAAGTCTGCACATCCTTCTGTCCTATATGCTGCGTAATACATTGGAAAAAATGAGAACATAAAGAAGTTGTGTGTTGTAAGTGTCAGATGCTGAAGATTCTTCACAGCGCGGTAGTGGAACAGTGGATATGTATAAAATACTCTTAGGAATTACCAAGCAAATACAAATAGCATAATTGCTTCTGGCTGTAACATAAAATGCTCTGTAATAGATAGTAATCATTAATTCATGATTTAATAACTTTCCGACATAATTAGCTTGGACTGACAATGTGCCAGCAAGTACCTATTATTTTCAGTTTATTTGCTCTAAATTAGGGCTGCGCGATTTGGAGAAAAAGTCATATTGCAATTATTGTGGACAATATTGCGATTGCGATTCGATTATATTGGAACAAATGGTACTATGAGTCTACTTGCTTGATTATCAAGGAAAATGCACAAAATACTGACATTTTGAAATGTGTTTTTGAACAAAGTTAAACGATAAACAATATTTATAACAATAACAAGTAAAACAGAACTAAGGGAGCATGTTGCTCTACGGAGGAGGCGGTTAGAAGGAGCAAATATTGGCACACTGGCATCCTGACTCTGGATAAATCTACATCTGTCCACTGCAGAGACTCCATCCCCAACCTGGAGGAGGAACTAGTATACATGTGTATTAGTATAATATTATGTGGCGCTGGCTCATCCTACCTGGGGTCAGAAGGATATTAAATAAAGAGTATAATGTTCAGTTAATAGTATGCTGTTAGTATAACAATAATAGGCTTTATTAATTACTATATTCATTATATATCCATTCCATATTTATATATTTCTACATTTATTTATGTTGACTGTATGTTTGTCTACGTGTAGCACCTTATCACCACAGCAAATTCCTCGTATGTGTAAAACACTTGGCAATAAAGCTCCTACTAATTCTTCTGATTCTGATTATAATTTCATATAATAGTATAGCCTATTATTTTACCAATAGCTGAATATCAAATCCAGTTACAGCTCTTTAATTTCTGTGGGGTTTTATTTATTCATTAAACCCTTGTGCAAGAAAAAGGCTCTACATTGGTCACTAATTTGTTAATGCTAAGAAGTAACTTGTCAATAATCATATTGTTCATCATTTGAAGGTTTGCTGTAGTACGTCAAACCTTTTTTAACGTCCCGCCCCATCCAGGCAGTGATTGGTCGGTTAATGAAAAGTGAAACTTACAGGCACGTCGGCTTTATGAAAACGTTAAATGGCCAGTGAGCCAAACCCAAACCTTACCTATCTTCTCCCTGTTTTCTTCTGTCTTACCACTTCAGCTGTCAGCGACGTCTCTCGTTCTCTGTCACAGAGCAACTGGAGCACTGGCATTTCTCTCGGTGATTAATTGTGCAGCCCTATTCTAAATCATAATTGTGTGCACCAAAATACAAATAATTATACTTCTTAATTGTAGTTCAATGATTGATTCATCACAGGATGACACACTAATTTAGGATTCCATAAAATCTGCAGAACTTACGTCTGAAAATGTGTGTGTGGAATAATCAACACCCTTGCACATGTTTTTTGTAGAGGCCTTGAGGAAAGTGTGAAAGGAAAGCTCCAACGTGTAACAAAAGGAAGCTTGGTTTTACTCTAGATAAGATACATACACATATGTCATGTCTCCTATTGTTTGACACGACCTGCCTGCATCTCTTGAGGGATAAATAAAATTAGAAATTACATTTATTTGACCTTGTTGGCAGATGTTCACCTTTAAGGCTTTTCATTTTGTGTTTTTCTCAATTTTAACCAACAAATAATCCTTTTGTCATGATGTGAACTCCCCTCACATCCCAAAGTCAATAGTTTTTCTTGTAGCAAGCACAGTTGACAATATGCGTTTGCTAATAGAAAATTAATATAAAATGAGATAATAAAATGTTTTAACTACAAAGTGTTGCTAAAGGTAATTTTTGTGATGCAACTTTCTGAGATCCAAACAAACATCAAATTCTTCTTAAAATTTTGTTTATACAAAAAAAAAGAGAACTAATGTACTTTTTTCTGGTGACCTCATGCTTTTCAACCCAGAGAGAGACAAAAACTATTTGGAAACAGTGTGCAAGCCGTTTGAGATATTGAATGGAGCAGAGATGTGTCATAAGGTGTCGAGGTAACAAAGTGTTTTTTCCAGCTGAGGGCTTAGAGGAGGAAATCCAGTGTTATGAACGGAGAAATGGCCAGCACACCTCAGTGGTTTGCTCTATCTTTGGGTCACACTAATGGAAACACACAAACACATTCTTCAGGTCAATCAAGCAGCAATTTTTATAACCTCACCATAAGACCGAGGAGGCCACATGATAAAAAGAGAAAATAAGAATGAACAAACAAACAACTAACGTGGTTGGTTTTCTGGTACTTGAACTTGAGCCATTAGTAGGTTCACCTACACGCTTGTAGAGAGAAGGGTTATCAGTTAGTTGTAATTGGCACGATCGCCAATAAATGCCACTAGATTTGATCTTAACGAGGCTGTCCTCCCAAGAAATTCAAAAAATGGCTCAAAACAACATAGGTTTATGCTCAAGTGACAAAGCCCTCTAGCGCCCGTAGTAATTATGACGAGAGCAAAGGAGAAAGTCAGCTGACATTGTTGTACACAACAAAACCGTTTCCAACAGACAGCAAGCGTTGTTCTTTTTAAGCATGACCACGACAAGTCCAATAACCTTAACCACATGTTTATTATTGTAGCCACTAGTAATTTTACCAAAAACCACAAAGTACTTATTTTAACCACAATATCTTTCCATAAACCTAACCAAGTCCTATGTGCGCCTAATCCTAACCAAACCTTAACCATAGTGTTGTCACATCATGAAGCAGGTTTATTTTTCAACAGCAGTATGTAGCAGTTTTGGAAGGCACAGGAAAATGAGGTGATCCTCATCCTGATCAAAACACAATTTTTATTTAGTTCTAGGAAGCGTGGACAAACAACTTTTTTTATCATTTGACAGCTCAGTTAAGTTTTACTTTTAAACTTTAGTTTAGAGCTTGCATCTTAGTTTTTAAAAGCAAGAAAACTGTTGTGTGGCTCTGAGAGTCTCTGTGCATGTAGTTCCACATCACAATCCTTACAGTCCAAAAATGTCAGACTTGCTTTTTAAAAAGTGTCTGCATGTTTTAATAATGTATGTTTGGTCTTGTTTATGATATTAATATAATTATATAACAGTACAGACTAAAGGATACTTTTTGTGTTTTAAGTTTAAAAAAGGTCCCCTGTAGTTTCAGCTGGGAGATGTGTGCTCACAACATTAGACAAGGTTTTAGTCTAATAAATAAATAAACTATACCCACAAAATGTCAAGAAAGGATATTCTTACACCTATTTTCTTTACTAAACAGAAAAATACGACCATACACATTCTAAATTCAAGTTTTTCTCTTTGACCAAACTAATTTTGAACATATTGTGTTGTTGACTCATTCAAACTCAACAGAAACAAAATAAAACTCACCAAAACCATTGGATAGTCTTTCCACTGTTTCAACAATAACCAACTCTGGTTTGGTAGAAATAACCCCTTAATTCAGTTAGTATTCTGTTAGTATTCTGGCTCTACACGCTCCCTCTCGCTCCTCTACCACTTGACGGCTCTCCTGATCCCGCCGTGTCTTCATTGTCCCCAGAGCCGCCTCAGTACTGTATTCCCTGTCATCAAACTGGCCTCCAGTACTGACTCGGTGCCAGCTCACCTGGCTCTGGTGCTTGATCTGGATTCAGTCAGATAATAGGACTGCTAAGTTAGCGGGTAAGTAAGCAAACTAGCTTACAGCTGGGAGAAACAGTCATGAACTGCTTTGTGATATGCTGCCCCCTACTTTTTTGAGTATACATTCAACAGATGTGTTGTAATGTCTCAATTCTTACTGATTGTACGTTTAAAGAGCCTACAAAGATTTAGAGCAAAAACATGTAACTGAAAATTGGAGGAAAATGAAAGAAAATGAATGATTTCTATGTCAGGAAAAAACAATAAAACCACTGTAGACTCTCAAAGAAAATGACAAGGTTTTAGTGTTTAGATTGACACAGGAGACTGAGTCATTATGGTATATACAATATGTCAGCTTAGAGCTTCTTGGGAGCAACGTGGATCAAACTGGAGAAATTCATTCACTCACACCTACAGGCTAAATCCCCTTTCCAATATTATGGGGATTTATCAGTTGAGCTATGGCAAGTGTGTGTAAAAATACCACCGACAACAACATAGAGCTGTGTGCTGAAGTGCAGATTGTGAGAGGTATATACCTTTTCATTTTCATTCATTAAAAGGGCACTATTTGTTAGATCTGAGAGAGAAATATATTATGAAAATATATTTATTAAATTTGTTTACATAAGATAATGCATACTCACAATAGATAAAAACAGAAAAGTGTGTTGATTTATTTTTAAGCTGTTTCATTCACTTTACTTACAGAGAAAGAAGAAAAAGTAATTTTTACCTACGCTAACCACACGGATGGTAATGTCAGTCTGTCGGTCAGGTCACTACTTTGGTCAAGACTAAAATACTGTATCTCAACCTCTAAAAGATGGATTGCCAAAACATTTCTGTACAGACATTCATGGACCTTTCCTGTAGCGCCACCATGTGGTGTACATTTGTGTTTTTAGAAATGTCTTCACAACTATTGGACAAGTTGCCATGAAATTTGACACAAACATTTGTCCCCCTCAGGATGAATTTTAATATTGTAATTAGGTGATCCCTTAACTGTTCATCTAGCGCCATCATGAGGTCAAAATGTTTATGCTAGTAAGAAAATGTTAGCATACTTGATACACAAAATTAAGATGTTGCGCTTAATCCAGCTAAACATAGGCATGTAAGCATTGTGATTATGAGCATGTTAGCTCAAAACACCGCTGTGCCTAAATGCATCCTCAAAGAGGCGCTATAGATGACTGTACAGCTATAGTCTTATTAACTATGTAACAAAAATGAAAAATAGTTATGCCAAGAGATCTCAGTACAGTGTCATTTTGGCTGTTTTAGAGGAGGCAAAAAGTCGTCTTTAGCACCATTTCATTTACCGTCTTTGTGCAATACATGTAAAAAGTAAATCATACTGGTATCATACTGTACTGTAAGTTACAACAGAGTGGTTAGGAGGATCGGCACTAACTATATAAGCCCAAAGATAAACCATAATTTCTGCTTTTTCTCAAACAGAGCATAATGAACTATAATCTTTTAAATGTAAGGTGTTTCCTCCGCCTCTGCTAATAAGCCGGCCTCTCCCTGAATACTGCCACAGAATTGCTTTTGTCTCAACACTGTTTCCTCCCATCAATCAAGCTGTTCACGGCCTGTGGTTGTATTTGGCCAGGCAGCTCAGATGGGATCAGCAGATTTCCAGTAAGAAATCATCTGCTCTCTGAAGTGATTTCATATCTAATTTCTTTTATTGACTTGGCAGCTCCTAACTGGTGGCCGCCCATATTGGCTTACTGAGCAAAAGCATCAGTCATAAAGGTGAAGAAGGAACAAAAGACAGTACTGGATTTGATGGTGTCATCACCACTGTTGGAAAGTTGGACTGTTGACTAGAGGGTTTCCGAATGTTATACACTGTTAATGCTGGTCGACTGTGTAAACCCTTCGGACCGCCCACTACCATGGAAAAATTAATCTAAGTGGAAGTGCTTTTGGAAATGTTCTTAGCTCTATTGAAAGGTTAAATTATTAAATGTACAGCAAATTTCACAGCATAACTAAGTTTTGGATGTGTATCTGTAATGTATGTTATGTAATGTTTTTGCTTATGATTTGTCTTTTGTATTCTGTATTTGTGTTTATAGGAACCTCTTGAAAATGAGATGATGCATCTCAAGAGGCTATCCTTTAATAAATTCACAATTTACACAGAGTCAAAACATTACTGAAAGACTCTAAAGTATATTAGAATTGTGTTAATTTATTCAATTCACCATCAAATCAACTGACTGTAGTATATTATAGAAACAATGTAAAGAATCAAGAAGTGAAGAACTTAATATGACAAACACTTAGAGTCCAAAACAAATTTCCCTTTGGGACAATAAGTTATACCTTATCTTATCTTATGGATATGTACATTATTTGAAACTAACTAACTAACTGAACTTAATGTAGTAAACACAGAAGATCCTGTCGCCTTATTGGCTTGTGCATTGATCTATTAGTGTGTTTGCTCTGTTTTCAAGCACACAAACACAGATCTCACCAAACAAACCAAGTGGTAATCAATTGAGCTCCACCTCTTGAATAACGAAAAGGGTCTATGCTTTCAAAGGGCTGGGTGTTGCCATGGAAATGGCAAAGGTACAGGGACATGGGTGCTTCAAGTTGGGAGTTAGACAGAGAGAAGGGTAGGACCTAATCTGTGTTTTCCATTTCCATGTTACATGATTAAAACACATTTTGTCATCAGAAACAGTGTGAAATCATTTGGTGGATGAATAAAATGTCAACATTTAAATAAGAAATACTAAAAGATGAATCAATATGAATGAAGGTGATGTAACATGCACACATTATGCATTCCCAATAAATACATTGCAATGGCAATACATGTTCTGTGAACATTCTGTATTACTTGTACTTGTACTACTGACAATTTCTTCCCACAGATCTTCTGTAGGACATGCTGGTGTGACGGAGGCTACTCTCACATGGGCAATGCTTCTCCTTGTTTACAAAACATGACCAGAAAAACAAACAAAACAAACTAAATATCTGACTCTGCCCATACACCCACAATGTCTAAAATGAGCTTGCACCCTGCATCTGCTGATGTGCTTGCACAGTTTGTTGAAGTGATGAGCTCTTAGTGCGCCGACTGTCTTTGCAACACCTTCTCAACTAAATTGCATCCACATTTTGGCGGAATCCACGATATTTGACGTTTTACAGTTGATTCCATATTTATTATCAAATTCCGCAATTCCGTCAGGGTTTTCAGCATTGCAGAAATCATAGGGCCCTAGAGAAGGGGCGCAGTGTTAATTTTAGAGCTGAAAGATGTAAGTTATGACTGCATCAGACACCTGAATGGGCCATTTAGAATGAACCTGTTCAGTTCTACAGTATCTGAGGAGAGCAGGGGTTTAGTGAACCATGTATGGCCAGTGTAATTAACCACACATGCAATCATCAGGGAGGATTTCTCACAGTCAGTGTGATTAATACTGCATGAAAACATAAAGAGCAGAGGACAGCAAGCGTATTCAAGTGTTTGTGATTGCGCTGAATACATTTTCTTAACAGCGTTTCAATGTGCATTTCAAACCTTGCCTTGTTTTGGACTCAACATTCTCTAATATGCATGTAGAATAAAATCAAATTTGTCAAAGGGCAAATCTGATAAATTTGTCTTTTTGTCAAATGTGGTGATAAACATTATTATTATTATTATTACAATCTACAACCCTATCTCCTACAAAATACGTTTGTTTGCTATAAAATTGCTTTGCCCAAACGTTTTCCTTAGAAATGTAATGTATTGTGTATTATGCCCACTGTCCAAGCTTTTTCCAATTGATGAAGTTGGGCAAAGTTGTACAAGGCAACTTTGACACTGGAGAATGTGGTTCATGTTCTGCAAAAACATGGTTTGGGTTAAATATTGCAAATGCACCCAATCTCGTGCTTCAAATCAGTGTTGACTTTTTAAATGTATAACAAAGACCACCATCTTTCACTAATATTAACAAAGTGGTTTGAGTTACCTAAACATAGCCATAAAATGTTACTCATGCACAGACTGTATAAAAGAAGTGTACACAGCCACCATGACGTAAGCCATTGGTTTGTGGACTACTGTTTTTAAGCATTGAGTCTAGAATTTTGGCCATAGTCATCATCTTTTTTTGGAACCAGAAGTGACCATATTCAGATGAGAGGGTAGAGCTAGCTAGCTTGGTAACAGTGAGTTTTGTGATCTGTTGCACCCCGCTATCAATCATGATAGAGGCCATTAGAAAGAATGCAGGTTTAAGGCACTTCCGCATTGGCTTCACTTTTCAGACCTAGAGGTTGCTGCTTGTACTCCTGCTTTATCTGCCAGGAACAAATATTGTAGGAAGCTAAATATTGACAGGTCCGTGACAGACACGTTCAACATAAACATTTCTTCATTATGTTAATAAAAATTTAATCTGGACAGCATTATGTTCCCTACGAAACAAATTTGTTAATGCATATTAGTTCTATACTGACAAGGGGATGTTTCTAGAAAAGTGGGGTGCGTTTACAACAAAACCCCAAACTCCCCCCTCGCACCCTCTACCCCATCAATATGGATGTTTTGATCTCGTCCACTCATCTACTTCCAATTAGAGAATGGGATTATGGGCCAGCTGTATTACTGAACGGGGGTGTTTTTGTTTTGCTCTGTAGTATTAGGCTCACTGCTTTTCTTAATTATGAATAATAAAAGTGATTCATAATGGAAAAAACCCCACTTCACACGCACATAAAAACTGACTCAATCACACACATACAGTGGTTGCCAGAGACACAGAGTTAAAAGGACATTTCTTGGACGGCAAATGTTGTTTTTCAGCAATTATTTCAAGCTTGATGGAATAAAAATGTTTTTCTTATTTCTGTTAATGCTTCCCAACACTTTGGCCATTGTTCTGCTCTTCAGCCTCTGTGGCACAAGGACACTGAAAAACCCATTATAAAAAGACACACAAGCACACTACCTCCCACTGTGTCACAAACACACACTCACACAGTTTGTCTAAATGCTGCATTGAGCCTTGTCATTGCATAGGGGAACATCTGTGTCACTGTTGTGGTAACAGTTATGGTGAGACCCCTGCCATATTTTTCCAATGTGCTCTCATAAATAAAATGAGCACAAACTCTGAAATGCAGATTGCATGTTGTCAGTATGAATTATGTGAACATTGTGTTCTTCCACAACTAACCGGACTATGTGACAATCCCAAGAACTGGACTTTCTATTTTCTTTTGTTTATCATATGTAGTAAATGTAAGCTTTGCTTAGGCAACTGAAAGAACGATAGTTACGTATTGTAACTCCAGATTCTATGAGTATAGGCGCAGCCGTCCAAGGCTATCGCTATCGGGTTTACCCCTACGCGTGCATGCACGGCACTGAGGAAAGCTTGTCTACACCCACTCACAGCGTGGGCCATCTGCACCCATAGTGCCTTTTCTTCAGCAGTGAGAACCTAAGGTCCAGTGAGGCCCACAGCTTTGAGGGCTGCGCCTATACTCATAGAATCTAGAGTTACATTACATAACTATCATTCTATTTCATATAGGCATCACCCTCTAAGGCTATTGCCTGCCCAGAGCCAACATAATAAGCCACACAATCCCCCGCAACCCGTGGCATTGGTGTCGGCGTGCGCGCAATGGCCAATGGCACAACATGGGAAGGCAGAGAACTGACCCATGCATAAAAGGCGTGGACCAGATGGGGGGCCCCGCGACTGTGCAGGTGCAGACGAGGTCACGATAGCGACCGCATTAACTGCGCACAGAGCAGGGCCAGCATGAGCAGCGGCCGCTCCCCCCACCATCCGGATGGGATAAAGCGCACTGCGCACGCACAGAGTACAATCACTCAGACAGAACGCTCAGTACTGAGTGAATCAGCGAGAAGCTGGAGACATCCCGCAGGTAGAAACTGACGAAAGAGCACAGGGAAGACCAAGAAGGGAGCAGGGAGCCGCTGGGGGACCCGTGAATAGAAGAAGCGGAGTCGTCTGAATCCTGTTCTTTATCCAGGGAGTGGGTGGGCCTCCACACCTCCTCCTCCTGAACTGCGAAACTATCCTCTCAGCGCTGCAGCTCATTGGGGGTAAGAAGATCACAAAACAGGCAGTGCGAGCTGGGAGTGAGCGCTCGGTCCAAGGCAAGCTTCACAGGATGAAGATCCCCCAGGCATGATGTAGCTCGTATGGCATACACCGCACACCCATACAGACGAAGCGGCGTCTCGCCCTGAGCCGATCAGCTTGCTAGAAAACATGGTCGCTTTAGACAATCTTCTTGCTCTTTAGACAGCTCAGTGGTCAAGAAAAATGGGAGCCGATGGCTAGGTCTCACCGTTGTATATAGGGTATATAAGGTGCGGACGTAGGAGAGGCCCACTCAGTGCGGACGTAGGAGAGGCCCACTCAGTGGGTGGGCCTTGACAAGCTTTTCTCAGTGCCACGCGTGCGCATGTACGGCTAAAACCAATAGCGATAGCCTTAGAGGGCGAAGCCTATATGAAATAGAACTATGATTGAGGTTAAGCAACGAGATAACTTGGGAACTGGAAATCTCTTTGGTAAAGGTTGGAAAATTGGACCTGGGACCACAACATCCTACTATTGACCTTGTTATCTCTGTGACACAGTACTGAACTTGGCCGTGTTCAAGGTAAATGGGCACATCAAACTAATGTAAAAATTTAATTCAATTGGGCTTTACAAGGAAAACAAACATTTACATAGCCAAAGCAAGTGTGAAATAAAAAATATGTATCCAAATGTTTTCCATGCAGGAGTGGTTTGAGATGTTTCTAGGGTGATACCTTATAAAACATTTTTAGCTGTTTTTCTGATCACCTTTTGACTCCATTGTAGACTTTTGATCATCTCACATGATCTTCATCAGCAATATGAAGTTTGCCCAGGCGTCATGGAAATGTAAATATTCAAATGTACATTTTTTTCTAAAATATTATGATGTACAGGAATCGAAGGCTTCAGATTACCTACTAAATGGACCTTGAGGTGAGGTTGTTTTGTCAACAGCTGTTTACAAGGTGAAGAATGAACTTTGAAGAATGCTATACTTATTTTTGTAAAGATAAAATCAATGATTCATTTTGCAACTTTTGAATATTTTATGTGGTGCATGTTTTCATAAAATGTATTATAGAGGAAACATAACATGGTCTTTAGTTTTCCGTAGTTTACATGTGATCCTACACTTAATTTTACCATGTTTATGACTTACACAATATTAATATAAAGGCAACACTTGTACACTAGCATTGAATAAGGTGATACTAGTATAGTCATTTTGGATGTAGATGTGAAGTAAGTTGAAGAGAGAACAGTATCAGAGAGGAAGCAAATGATAAGGGACAGAATCAAAAGGAACACAAAAGCGGTTGACAGCAACAATAACACTAACCTGAGGTGGCCCTTGCTGATTTTGTGGTACAGTGAACCTGTGAGTTTATCCAGGGGTGTAATTTACCAAACTCACATATGCACAGTTTTGTGCTTAAAAAGGGTACAATGTGTAAGATTTGGCAAGAATTTAAAAATTATTTGAGGTATATAAATTTTTTCGTGTTTGAAAATGTTCACATATTTAGAACCAGAAACACAAAATGAGTGCACAAGAAAATCTTTTTCTGTCTAACTTTCATTCACTCATAATGACCACTTGTATGGCAACACAATGTAAAATACAATTCCACCCGTAACAATGCAGGAGCATGTGTAAATGAGAGGTTTACCCATAAGTTTGAAACTTTCTCACAAATCTGCTTGCGGGATGCTAGTATCTTAACCTCAATGTCTTTTTTTTGTCTACTTTTGTCCACAACAAGTAACTCTATCCTAGTTGCTATAATGCAATGTGATGGCATTCGGGGGCATTTATGCATGTAAAGGAGATCGTATGTGCACAGGCAGATGGATGTAGAACAGGTGAAATTTATCAATGTTCATTGTGTGAAGTTGTATGTGCAGTTGTTTAAGGCCATTTTCTTGTTTGTACGGACATTTGCTACACACACATTTAGAACTCCTTCTACACATGCGTTGATTAATGAGGCTCAAGAAATAAGGACTTGGACCGTCTCCTCTAGTTGGAGCTGGGCCAGGTCTGGAGCAGGTCTTGTGTTCAGTGCCTGTCCTTAATATCTTTAATGTGGCTGAGTCTGCTCTCAATGCACCATTTACCCCAGGACTCTCTGAAACACTTCGTCTTCCCCTCCTCCTTTCTTTACTTAACAAGGTCAGAAGACAGACGGGGGAGAAGATGTTTGTCACTTCGCTGTCGTGGTGGAGAAGCTGCAGCCTCCGTCACAGTTCGCATGTATTTGTATTTGTGTGTGCTTCTGGTTTTGCAAGTTTGGAAAATCTTTTGTGGTGGGGAACTAAAGATCATTTTGGGCCGGGTATCTTTGTGTGTCTACTAGTGTTTGTGTGTGCACAGTTATGTACAGTATATGTGCAATTATGTGTGTGTCCAGTGAGATCACCTGTTGGTATTCATGTTTGCATGGATTTCTCTGTATTCATACCACAGAGATTCAAGGTGAATGAGTTCTACGCATCTCCAAGCATAATGTTTGCTTTCTCTAACATCCCTGCAGACCAGGATCCATGATGGCCTTTCTGCATTCGATATGAGGACCTTCTACCAGTAATGGGTGGCTGAATAAACTTTCTATAGAAAACAGCACCATAATAGAAGCCTTTTGCAAAGAGGGCCTGACAAATGGAGGGTTTAACATCTGCAGTGAAGTGCCAGGAACAGTAACTCCTCTACAAAAACTAGAACTGCACCCAAACAACATAAATTATGTTAGCCCAGTTTCCACAGTCGCTCTGCTGCTGCTTGCTGTTTTTTGGTTATGCAGCAATGTTAGTCAAGGGATCTATTGGTTTTGGTTAAATGTTCCAAATGTTGTGGTTTCAGGTTCAGCTTTATTTAATGCTCAGCTTAGAATTTCTTTTTTTTTTATCCTCTCAGAGATCATATTTTGTCTCCTCGCTCTGATCTTTTTGGGGGCATTAAGGCCTTTTCGGGAAATTGTTTTTGGAATAATACATCGCCATTGTGTATTGGAAAACAAATTGTACCACTAAATGTGTTTTAACTTCTTTCCCACAGTTGGAAACTGGCAGCAGGCCTCACAGAAGAGGATGGAGCAATTTTCCTTTCACTGTAGCTGACCAGTCCATCCTCTACTCCTCCACTGTTAACTACTGTATTGGTCGTTTCACATTTTGTTAATGTTGTTTCTTCTCCTGCCTCCTGTGGGGTGTTTGCTACTGCTTCAGGCTCCATATGTGCAAAACTGTTACATTTTTCTCACCCAACACACATGACAGGTATGTTTCTCTGTAGAAGGACTTAAATTATCACCTTCAGTGGCTCACACTGACAACAAAATGTGATTGTTTGACATCTTAGAAGGTACTCATGATTTCACTTGTGGTTGAATTATCATTACCCATGGTTATTTGTGGTGAGGCTAAGAACGTATCACCGTTCCATTTGAAATGACACATTTATCAGTCACTGGGGCTCAGACTATTCGCAGGGCAAGTTGAACAACTGTAGATGGCAAGCTAACCGCTAACACATGTTAGTACTAGTTTGTCCTCTCCCTGGCAATTGACCATCATTTCACTAAAAAGACTGAAGAGGGGGAAATGCTCTTTGAGCTAGCTGGTGTGCTGCCTATTAGTAAGCATGTGTGTTAGCTTGGGTGTGTTAGCTTGAGGGGTGGTGATGGAGTAGCCGATAAGACACTTTGGTGTGGGAGACCTGGGTTCGATTCCCACTGTCCTACATTCAACAATGTGTCCCTGAGCAAGACACTTAACCCATACTTGCTCCAGTGGCATGCGATAAATAGCAATTATGAGTCGCTTTGGATAAAAGTGTCATTCACATTAGTTAATGCAGTGTTTCCCAAAGTGGGGGGCGAGCCCCCTAGGGGGAGCGCAGGAGCTATTGCAGGGGGGCGCAGCAAGGTAAATAAATGTGGCATGGTTGAGCACTGCTAGCATACGATGGAGAAGTTTGTCAGAGGGTTCCCCTCTAAACGCACGACAGAGGAGTGTACACCGAGAGCTAAACTAAGAAAATTTGACGAGGCATATATCGCCCTCGGCTTCACCAGTGCAACGGTGGGTAACACGGACAGATCACAGTGTGTTGTGTGCCTGAAAATACTAGCCTCTGACAGTTTGAAACCAAACAAGCTAAGACACCACTTGAAGAAAACCAATTCAGAGCACAAAGATAAGCCAGTTGAATTCTTCAGAACAAAACTCATAAACTGTCGTGCACAACAGAGTTGCTCTAATAAAGCTGCATCTGTGCCATTAAATGCTCAACTCGCCTCATATAAAGTTGCCTTCAGAGTTTCTAAGTGTAAAAAGCCGCACACTAAAGCCGAGGAATTAATACTTACTTCTGCTATCGAAAATCCATTCCTCTCTCAAACAATACCATCGCAAGACGCATTTATGACATGTCAAAGGACATTGAGGAGCAGCTTAATGACATGGTACGAGAAAGCTTTGCTCTATGATTGGATGAAGTGACTGACAGTAACAAGGACTGTTTGCTGATAATGTACGTTAGATTTGTCAATGTGGGTGACTACCAGAGCCACTGCGGAAGAACTTTTCAGTCATTGACACTTACTTGAAAGAGGCCGATCTGAAATGGGAGGACTGTGTGGGGATCTGCACAGACGGGGCAGAAAAATGTTGATCGCAATCAGTGTTGTTGCACAGTAAAACCTTGAGATATAAAACATATTACATACAAGGTGACGGACTGATGATGATGGTGGATTTTAGGAAGCGGAAGGTCGGGTGGGGGGTATTCTTATCTACAAAAAGGGGCTCTGCAGAAAACGTTTGGGAACCACTGAGTTTATGTAATAATGACAACATGTGCATTTGAACTTAATGAGGACATTAAGTTCAAATGCACATTTGTACCATCAACTTCTGTCTCATGAGTGTCTGCAACACATGCCTCTTTTGTGGAGCAGTTCATACTCCAGAAGACGATGCAAAATGTGAAAGTACTTTCATAGGCAAATTTTTTCATTATTTTCGGCTTTGGCTTCGGACAAGAATTTTCATTTTGGGTGCATCCCTACTTGAAAGGATGTCAACAGGGCTTGCTAGTGGTCAATGACGGGAATTTCCGTGTCAATGTTCACCAAAATTTAACTCAACACGTAAGATTTGCGCAGATTTACTTTGCCCTCATGAGTGAATGCACTGATCTCGATTCCACTGATATTGATTTCACTTCAAAACTTTGCCCTTTTTGAGACTTTTCTGACCAAGTGAGGATACACACACCTCACTGTCAACAGATATCTAGGGACTATTTCTTTGTAGAATATGCCGATGAAAATTGTTCACAGAGAGGTCTGCAGCTTATCTGGAGGAACAGGGAGAGACAGATACCTGAAAAGCTGATAATATAAAAAAAAATACTTCTTTTGGGTGAATCTATCATCTAACAGGCTATGTCAGAGCAACATGTGGTTCAGCTTCAACACAATTGCAGTTCTTCCAAGCAACTGTGCTCCAGCAACAATTCCTCAGAAAATCTGACTTAAAAAAAAAGACTTAACAGCTGATATGCATTAGCAGCGCTTATGGTAAGTAACATAAAACACCTGCACAGACAAATGCAGGATAATTGCTAGACACATTGCTAATGATGGTATTTGCTTCCTAACCTGCACAAACTGATGACATTTCCTGCAAAAAAAGGGGGGGATGTGTCTAATGGAACATAAAAACTGGTGAGTGCATTTAAAATCCATTAGTTTCTAACCCTGGTGTCAGTTCTGCAGCGTTCAGTATGTTCATATGCAACAAACCACCCCTATCACACATAGCAGATTTCGCTGTCGAAACTGTAATATCTTTTTCATTGTAAGTTTCATTAAGCAGGGCTGGTAGTGTTGTGCAATGTGGTGATTTATACGAACTAGAGTTGTGTTTCGAACAATCAGAAATTGTCCGTTGCATGTGAGAGCAAAGGAAAGAGACACACAGAAAGAGATTTACATATATTTGAGCTGGGAAGTTATGGGCATCATCTTTAGCCTTTAGTCTCCTTATAAATAGCGTCATGCAGAATTGGATGGAGTTGACATTTAGCAAGAATACAACACAGGCTCCCAAATCTCTGCTCTCACCCTCTATCTTTTGCTTTCAATTCAGAAGTGTGCCTTTAGGCCCTATGTGTGAGTTTATGTGCACAGTCTTCTTCTTTGTTCTTTTTATCTGTTAATCTGTTAAATACTCTTTTTTTTATTTACGGGGTGGTGATGGTGCAATGGATAAGACACGTGCCTTTGGTGTGACAGACCTGGGTTCAACCCATCCAGCATTGTGTCCCTGAGCAAGACACTTAACCCCTAGTTGCTCCAGAGGCGTGTGAGTCTCTTTGGATAAAAGCGTCACATAAATGTAAATGTTCTACCAAAACACTTCTGTCACCTAAAAAAACTTAGTTGTGCAACCTCACTTATAAAAGATACAGCCTTTTGTCTTTCACACACACACACACACACACACACACACACACACACACACACACACACACACACACACACACACACACACACACACACACACACACACACACACACACACACTTAGAAAGACTAGCTGTGACTTAACTATTCCTTAGAGACTTATCCATAACCTTTAAATTGTAATCCTTCAGGTTTCAGTCCTGGTTAATCTGGTGATATCAAGTGCACTTATATTATATATATTACAACAAACACTCCTTGATTAGCGACTTTGACAGAATAGCAGCTGGTTTGTTTACAGCACAGCCTTTTTCCATCGTACCATCGTCTGATTTCATGCTGAACACGGCGTGAATAGTCTTCCCCACAACAGCAGGGCAAAGTAAAAGGATTTGGTTGCCTAGCTGAGGAGTTTGATGTGTTCAGCCTGTCACCTGCCCCTCATTATCATTATCTAACAGCTCATTGTGGCTGCACTTTATTGCTGTTACACCCTGTAATATTTAAAAATGATGAGCTGATCTAAAAGCCCAAACTTACGTTCTCTGACGATCACGGTCAGGGATATCCACAGTGACAAATATATTGCATTTCCTGTGCTTGCTACAGAATAAAAACCAGTGTTTCACCAGGTAAATGATTTTAATGTAAAGTAGCAACAGTAGGAAATGTTGTGTTTGCCTTTAGGTGTAACAACTCTTACATGGCTGTGGGAGAATGAATAGTATTCAGCGTGGGTATCAATTACATTGTATTGATTCCGATTCTACTTATCCAATCCAGTTCTTATCGAATCTCGGTTCCGATACCAAATCCTTCACCACAAATCCATCCCTTCATGGCCAAAGTGAAAGAGATTTCTGTACTAGAGGAGTGTCTCTGGACACTCGTATCTAAGAAAACTACATATTGGAATAATTTGTAGGCATCATTTATTTACCTTCAATATAAAAGCTGAATGTCAGCTCATCTGTGTTGTGTTCCTGAGAATGAGACGTTGCTACTGTTAGCATTAGCTGTATCTGGGGAGTCATTGTAGCTGGGAGACTGCAACACATTGAACATGTTGCATTCCTTCAGATTCACACTTTGTTAAAGTACATTCTTCATCATTTTGGAGGTTCTTCCTCCCTTGCACGAAATATCCTTACAGCAGGTGTTGTTTTTTGCTGCGCTGTTAACTTTTTTAGTGAAGCTAAGCCAAACTTCTGAGCATTTGCTGCGGTCCGCGGAGGACCAAGAATGTAAACAGAAGTACACTCTTCTCGCATGCTTTGTTGACGTACTGCATAACAAATGACGTGATGTTACTTCCGCGTAGCAGGTCCTGGCAGATAAGTGCAATTTTTATGGACTGGAAAATGCTCACTGCTGTTCAATCAGAAGCGCGACTGAAATATGCACAAAGTTAGGAACCGATAAGCAGAATTGAAATGCATGTGTCTTATCAAATCCACGGTTCTTGGAATTTTGCTAACGGATCCAACTTGGAATCAACTCTTGATAACCAACCCTTTTTGTCTCCAGATGTCTCCACGATGTGACTTATTACACTGTTGACAGATTTATGTCATAACATGATTTTAAAATAACTACACGCATAGCCTACACACACAGAGCAAGATGGGCAACCTTAATTGCTTGGACAAAAACACAAATACCCTCTTATCTATCGCACTCTTTCTCTATCTCTCTTGCACAGACAGTCACACACATACTGTCACACACAACCACACACACCACACATATTCACACAATGTGCTAACCAGTCAACTGGGTTTATTTTAGTTTAATCAAATGTTAAAAGGCTCTCCCTCTCTTTGTTTCACACACACACACACACACACACACACACACACACACACACACACAGTGAGAAGGTGTGATGTTATCCAAACAGCCAGCTGTCTTGTTGTGTCAGGCTGGTTGCTCTGTTGGCTGCAAGCCTGGGAGAAGGGCTTACTTAGAGAAAACAGAGACTCACTCTACATTAGACTGACTCCCGTCAATGGACTGGGCCCAACGCCTGCACATACACACACAGATTTTCTCTCGCACTCTCTACCGGGCAGAGAAAGTTTCACATACACACATGCATTCACAGGGACATTCTCTCTCTTCTTGCCTCATTCCCGCTCACATTTTTGCGCACACACTTACCAATAGCACACACCAATAACACGCACACAAACACAGAGGATTTTTCATGCAGTACAACATGAGTCGCTCGATTCTTGTCCAGGCTCTGGTTGCTAGGGGCAACATGTACTTTTTTTTGTGGAGTCATGTGGTATAGATCTCTCTCTCAAACACACACACACACACACACACACACACACTAAAGTGCACATACGCAAAGAAATTCCAAAGCATGTAGAGTTGAACCATTTTTATAAATTGTTGAACATTTGCAGAGTGACATTTGATCAATCATGTTGCTTACTTGGTAAACACACACACACACACACACACACACACACACACAAAAACCTGCTCATCTTCCGCTTCCTAAAATCCACCATCATCATCAGTCTGTCACCTAATTTTTCAGCTTCTCCCTCATTCCATCATCTCTGTCAGGTTTGCTTCACAGAAGCTTTATTGAGACTCCATCTGATGAGGTCACATAACAGAAAACAGGTCTGTGACCTCATCCTCTACTGGTACCCAGCAGGAACTTCAACAACAACCAATGAAGATCTGGCTTCCTCCTACTTAAGTTTCCTGTACATTTATTTATGTATTTGCACACAATCAAATGGTAAAAAATTGCCCTTGTGTAAAGCTTTACAAGTAAAAGTGCCTTGCCTATCCCTCCTGATACCTGACAACAGTGCTCTGGTCATTCACTAAAGGTAGCATGCTGCATTGTTGTTCAGCACCTGGTGAAATAATCACACTAATCATTGAGTCACTTATTAAAAAGTCCACAGAACAACCCCTCCCAGTTAAACATGCAAATTCTGGTGTCTCATCATTCATTTGTCTGTCTGTAGTCTTTTTTATATAAAAAAAAATGACATTGTCTTTTCTAACTCTATACAAAATACAACTATTAGAAACGAAGCAAAGCATGTGAGGTAGTTGTCCCCACAGACTAGAGCCCTCTGCTTCTGTCACGTGACATATTATACTCGCTCAGTCAGTTTCATTAAACTGTATATTCCAGTGGTTCTCAAAGTGGGGTCCTTGAGGTATACATATGTTTATGTCAGTTAGGGGTCCTTGATGTGAAAAGGTTTGAGAACCACTGGCATATTGAAATGTGATTGTAATATTACAATGTATTTAAGCAACCACTGCTCACCTGACTCTTTTGCTTTGCGATGCCTGCTGCTGCACTACTCACCTGAAACCTATGCTGCAACTGCTACAGCCATTTGCTGTCCTTCATAAGTCCCACCTAAACCCAGTGCATCTACCAGCGGTCTTTAAGTGTCAGTGTGGAAATCATTATTGTCACTCCCCAGTACATGTTATGCTGACCTTCTAGGGAGTGACGAAGAGTCTCAATGCCAAAACTCTGGACTTCTTCTGCACTCTTTACTTAATACTCAGTTCCAAACGGTTGGCGAACTAAGAAGTGAGGAAAAACTAATGTGAAATTGTACATGTGGACCATGCAGTAGTGCAGGCTTGCAAAAGCGTGGGCTCCACTGAGTGTCAACATGAATCTACATCAACCACAAAGGAGCTGTGGAAAGAGGCAGACACATTATTCTAGGATAACTGAGCTTTGACATAACTGAGTTGTGTATTATGGTCATCTTGTGTTTTTAGCACAGTAAAAGCAAATGTACTTCCCTTTGAAACAAAGCAAAAGTAAACACTGTAGCAGCTTGGGTCTGATGCAGTTGTTTTGACCTGTACTGCAGCACCGGTTTTGAGCTCATTCAGTGTCCCTTTAAGGATCCTGGAGTGCAGCAATGTGATGCATCACTCTCTCAAGTTTGAGATATGAGAGACCCCTTGATCTCATACCAAGGGACAATAAAGATTCCCCACTCAGTAAACAAATACAAATATATGATGGACAGCGCTCCATGGTCCTGGAACACTATCCAAGAACAACACGTTCTGGCTCCTGATGGCTTTTAATGAAAAATGAAAAAAAAACATAGCTTGCCTCAGTCATTTTCATTAAACTCTTCCACATATGCCCAGGATTCTTCACTCAGAGCACTTCAAAGGGCAGCCACAGTCTGACGCCTCCGCAACAAAAGAGAGACATCTTTAAAGGGCAATAAAGGAACATTGATTCACAACAGATTCAGCAACACAGAGAGAGGAAAAGGGAGTGAGAATGATATTAATCTTTAAATAAAAATTAAGTACAAATGTTGTGTCAGTTAACTCCGTTTTGCTTATTAGCTGCTTTAAAAGCATCTTCTCAAAATGTCTAATGTACGATGCAACACAAGTTCACTACAGACTGTCTGATGTATGAAACTACTACTGGTAAGAACTGACAGATTTTCAAGTCTGACTCTTGTGTTAGTGCTAGGAAATTACTACCTGTAGCAAATCACAGCTTGCATGTTGCAAATTTGGTGAAACAGACCCCTGGCTTCTATCTCACAATACAACAGTGATGTTGCTACCTCTATCAGAGGAACTGTAGCAAGTCCACAATAAGCAAATCCAACTCACTCCAATTTTGCTAGTTTAACAGAAATAAATGTTCAGTGCGCCAGGTGCCTTGTTCAAAAGGGTTGTATATTGTTGTGGGTATGTTTTGGATGCAACATGCAATAAACAGATCAGAGAGTCATCTCCCATTCCCTTTATAAGCCAGGTGCGCTTGTACCTTGGCGCATATAATGGCGGATGAATGGTGCATTATTAAAATCATCAATTGACTGAATCGCAGACTCATAACAGAGGGGGGGATATGGACAGAAGTGTGAACATGATATAAAAAAACGGTCTCTATGCTTTTCACAAGTTACTTATTTAAATTGATTGTTATTATTCCAGCTCTCATGGATGTGCCGTGTTGTTTATTTATTTTGCATGACAGTTTCTCCCTTTCATTTTTCCCTCAGTTGTTTTCTTATGTCAGCTGTTTATTGCTGCTGTTCGGCTGGTTGTCTCTTCGTTTTGTTTTTTTGTTTGTTGTATTTCTCCGCCCCAAGCCCCCTCCCCGTTCTCTTGCAGGTTTCGTTGCTTTCTGCAATTGCTGCTTTCCTCTGCTGTTTCCTGTTGTCCCCACCCCTATACAGGTGTTGTCCTTTCTCTGTGGTGTCTGTTTGTACAGTGTTTGTGCCCCCCATTCCCATTTATGCCCCCCTGTCCGGGCCGGTGACAAATCAATACATATATAAATAAATAATAAAACAGACAAAGGAGTATTTTAATACTCTTGTTAAAGAAAAGTAAAGTAGTGGTTTATCAGCAATGTATCTGAACTCCACTGCAGACTGGAGTCTGTTAATAGACAGACAGATGCTTCTCTATGAAATGTCTAGATCCTTACTGCGCTGCATTGTTATAATCTATGATGAACCAGTCGTGGGTCACATTTCTCTCTCTTCCTGTGGTTTCTTTATTTTGTGTTTTATTGATGTATAAGTGTTTTCTTTAACGATTTACTTTCATGATTAGAGGGGCTGCTGTCAGTCATTTTAAATGTTTCCATGTGCAATCACAGCAAATATTGTGGTGCATTTCAGCAGCAAAACACACAAAAACTGTCGTTATAAACTTGACATGACAAAGGAAACTTTCCAGAGGAAACAGAATTCAACTTTTAGCTTCTGAAATAATTTTGACGCTCTGATGGAGCTCAGGATCAATCAAGAGGATGGCTGCTTTACTCAAAACAGTTTCACTGTATGAACGTGGACTGTGTGTGAGACCTTTTGGATGTGTAGAAGAACACAGAACATGAATCAACATTAGATCCTGACCGAGTTGGAAGATTCTAATAATGAATGAAGTTATGTTGCTGTGCCGCGTGAGTTAATGCACACAGTGTCTAGCAATGACACATGCGCTGCACTTTGCGCCGCTTTGTGCCAGGTGCAAGATAGGGCCCGAACTGTAGTGCTGTTACATATAGATTAATTATTCATATGCATTTTGCCTTAACTAATATTGTACTCTCTGACTGCATGGTGACAGCTGCAGCATCCCAGTTGAGTAGCTTCATTTTACGTAAGCAAAAGTGACTTCTTCCAAAGGGTCTTGCAGATGTGGTCGTGTCTAGCAGGAATTTGGGGGACAAAATTCGTGTTCTTTCCTACCCTAAATATCTCACATTCAGGCAGCCCCTAAAATTTGGAATACATTATGAGATTATGGTGTATTTACCTTCAACTAGTCATCATTTATGGTAAATTGAACTGGACCAATTGATGAATAATGGAATAAGGGGACAACTCATGCATATTTTTGATCACAGGGTGACACAGACCATTAATCTGGCACATTATTTTCCAGCTGTCCACCACATACTAAAGTGAAACATCCCAACTCATACTGTAAACGCAGGTATCACAAACTTCTCATGTTTTCTTCAGGTATTTATCATGCAGGTCTTCTGAATGAACCACCTTAACGACCTCCATGTGTCTTTTGAGGAACCGGCCCCTGAACTGGGATAAAGCAATCCACCCATTTGGGCTTCATAGTCTTATTTCCAACCAGTGAAATGTGTCAAAATTAGTGTTAGGAAAATTCCTACCTGTTGCAAATCACAGCTTGCAAGTTGCAAATTTGGTGAAACAGGCCCCTGGGTTCTATCTCACAGTACAACAGTGTGGGTCAGATGAAGTAAAGCCTCTGGAAATGGAAACTGGCCAGTTTAACGTGTCACATTGGCTTTGATATCCGCAGTGAGCGTTCACTTGGCAGCACACCAGTCGGTGTCGGCAGTTGGTCAACAATGACACATAATAGGTTAGGTTTTTTTGTGTGTGTCTGCATGTTTCTGGTTTATGTCCTCTCTTTACCTTGTGATTCTCACCACCATTACCTTCTGTCTTCGTTCAGTGCATTTGGGGTGTGCTTCATAAGTAGAAGCTGTGTCTAAATTTGGGTACTTCCTTCAGTATACTAACATGCAGTACACTGCGTACACTATGTACTTAGTTGCTCAATGCGCTAATTTTGACAGGGTAGTGTTCTCAAATCAAACACTGCTGTTGTGCACAACTGGAAATGACTATCGCACGATTGTGCAATACCCCCAAAATAACAGCCAGGCATTATCACCCAAAATAAAATGCTCAGAATCAGGTTTATTGCCAAGTAATTTGCTTTGGTATTTTGGTGCATAAGTAAGAATTATATAAAATAAAAGCAATAGAAAGCAAGTATTGTAACCGTAACTGTCCACTAATAATAATAATAATAATAATAAAGTAACAACAGTCCCTTTTTCATACTATTTCGGTTGTTTATTTATTTGTTTTTTTAAGTTTCACAAGAAAAGAATTTCCGGTACATCACAAGCCAGATGTTTCTTCATTTCCACATTTTCGATTTGCCAACAATTTTCATAAAACTGTCAATATTCGACATCTACACATATGATTTCTTGCCTCAAGAACTTCTCAGAAGTGAATTTAGTGATGAAATAGTGTACGAAACTTGTAAAAGAACGTTCTGTTGTTCTGTCTCTCTGCTGCTTTCCGCTTCTCTCGTGTTGTTGGTCCTGCCCACTTCCGCTACGTAGCTAAAATGGCGGTTGCTGAGGTTGAGAAGTGTCCAGCGATCCACACTCAACTTTACTCACTGTGCACTACATTTTGTCACACACTTATGCCCTCAAAATAGTAAGTGTAAGTATGGAAGTGCATGAATTGAGACACAGCTCAAGTGTATGTAACAATTCGGTTGAAGCTACAGTAACGTAGCATTCCCATAACATCATTTACATCATTGTGCTCATATAACCAGCAGTTAATTTCACTATTAATTAATCTGTGAATTATTTGATAATTTAATCAACCATTGTCTAGAAATATAGACCGTCTAGAAAATGTCAAAATGTTATTGTTACAATTTCCCAGAGCCAACGGTGACATCTTCAAATTGCTTGTTTTGTTTGACCAACAGTCCAAAACCCAAAGATATTCTGGATAAAAGCAGCGAATTCTCCAATTTGTGAAGCTGAAATCAATGACATTTTACTTGATTAATGACTTGAAGAACTAATCGTTTTATTAGAGAGAGTGACTTTGAGGCAATTAAACAAGATGGCAGACTGTCTGTACTTAAAGCATATTACAGAGACAGAGGTAATATGCTCATCTATATAATATCTCATTTCACCATCCCTCTGTTCACCTTCTCTTTTCTCAATCAAGCCACTTTCTCTCTTCCTCTCAATACCTCCATCTCCTGCAAATCTCAGCACTCTCTCCAAATCCAATTATTTGCCTAGAATGACAAAAGACATTCCCCAATCCTTCCACAAAAAAAGAAAATGTCAAATGAAGAAAACACCTGTTCATACAGTATTCTGTCTCAGTCCATCGAAGAAACCTGTCAGCGTGGGCGAGGTGGTGCTGTTCTGCCTGAATCAGTGTGTCACCTGGGAAAAATGTGTATGACTAACCAAGATAAATTATTCACAACAAACTGGATTGTATGTTTTTGCTACGATAGGTCTATGTGTGTGTGTGTGTACTGATAATGCACAGACCAGACTAACCTGCCTGACACACACACACACACACACACACACACACACACACACATACACACAAACAGAACCTGCTGAAATATTGAAACGCTCACCCCAGTTGGTAAAGCTGATATATATAGCTCATAAATCTTGCTATATCTGAGGATTTCTCTGGGGCCACAGAGCAAAGAGTGACTCAGAAAGCTGTGTGTGTGTGTGTGTGTGTGTGTGTGTGTGCATGTGCATGAGAACAGTAAGAGTGCGGAGTGTGTTTTTTTGTGTGTGAGTAAGGTAACCAACTACATTTACACAGACTGTCTACATAAACATTTACACAAATATTCTCTATATATATCAGAGGGAAATATTTTACTGCTTACTCTACATTAAAGAAATAGTTTTGTGAAATACTCTAATTTGCTTTCTTTCCAAGAGTTAGATAAGAAGATCAATACCACCAGGGGTCTTGAAGCTAAAGTAAGTCAAACACCTCTAAAGCTCACAAATGAACAGCCTTTACTAGTTTCTGTGGTTTAAAGCAGAAGGTGTCAGCAAAGATTATAGCAAGCGTTCATAGTTTTTACTTTCTAATCCTTCAGTGTAAATGTTCCTATTATTTTAACTTATGTATTGTATGTATCTGTATGTTTTTAATGTGAGACAAACACACGCAGACTGTGAAAACAAATGCCCCTTCACGGACAATATAGAATATCTATTATTGCAAAATAGAATTTACCAAGCGTTGGATTGTTCACCCACTAATAGGGAATGTGCACTGGTTAACAACTGTCAAGGATGAACTATTTCTGCTTTTAGTGGGAGTTAAATGCTGTAACTATTTCTTGGTGCACAATGGCGAATTTTTGAGAGAAATAGGCCTTTTGTGTTCAAAGAGAAAGTCTTAGATCTTTGAGTTCAGCTCTTGATGAATGGGGGCAAAAACAAAAGTGTTGTGTTTTTAATTATGTTCAGTGTATGTTAAAATACTTAAAAATAAATGGAAGAAAAGCTCATGGAATGGTCAATGACTTCCCAATTTACTATTAAATCACTTTTAACAAGCTACCTGGCAGAAACACTATGCATGGAGACATTGCTCTGGAAATTAACAGACAGCATGCCTCCAGGCATAATGAGCACATTTACTACTTTAAGTACGTTTTGCTTATAATATTACAAACTACGAAGCTATGCACCCGAGCGTGTGTTATGTGTAAAGCACTACGTGCAAATGTGTATTTGTGTGTGCTAATATGTGTAGGCGTGTATATGGGATTCTGTGAGTGTGTGCTTTTGTGGCATGTTCTCGTTTAGAGAGCTGACAGGGTAACATCTGAGGTGTATGCTGACAGGGCGAGGGAGACTGGTATGAAGCGAACCCAGCACAGTGCACTCTGTGTGGGCAGGAGGACAGACGAGCTCAGCCTGTCTCCATCCATCAGTGCTGGAGTCTACTCAGCAAACTGGCACCTCCGCTGATGTACAAGAGGGCTGCCGGATGACTAACGAGCACGCACATGCATGTGCACGCACACGCACACAAGCATATATATACGTATGGAGCAACAGATACATCATATAACCATGCATACTAATACAGTCACATTAATATTAGGAAAAACTGTGCAACAGTAGTTGTGTGTGTGTGTGTGTGTTATACCAGTCATAAACACACACACACACGCACAATTATTAATAATAGGGCTACACAATATAACGTCATTGCAATGTGTCCTTATGCAATAGTCACATCGCAGAACAATGCAATGTCAAGAAAGTCAAATTAACTCAAACACTTCTTTGCTGTTTGACACAAAAGGAAAAAACTCGTACAGTTGTCATTTTCCATGACCAAATTACAAGAGACGTCTGATGGAACTTCATTTACTCTAATTTAAGGTTTCTTGGATACACAGACTTTGTTGCGTGTGAGTAACAAGCAGGTTCTGCATGTGCAGCAAACCATCAATCACAATATTGTTCTTGATCAGTTTATCAAACAGATAAAATAGGCCCCACCACGTTAGTTGACAACATGAAAATAAGCGAGGAACAGGAGAAAATCACAGACACTGTGGATTTGGCTGCAGAAAGAAAAGCAACTTATGTAAACCACTCTATTTATTTTTGTTATTTAGTTTAAAAAGTGTTTTCTGCGTTAAAGCTAAATAAAGCATAGAATGCATTTAAAATAAGTGATTTTTTCCACCACAAAATCACCCCAATAATTCTAGATGCTTTTTTCATATCGCAATATATATCACAGAAAAGAAAAATATTGCAATGTCAGTTTTTTCCAATATCGTGCAGGCCTAGTTACTAATGACAACCACAAATACACAAAAATGCACACACACACACACACTTATATATAAACACACACTCACATTATTTCTCACAACCACTTGCATTATTTGTTTCGCATGTATGTGCTCTAAAAGAAACACAATCTCTTTCCACACACACACACACACACACACACACACACACACACACACACCCACCCACACACACAGATTTACAACATACACACTTCCTGTGTGACCTGCTTGAATGTCACAGTATATTTGTCACTGCAGTCCTTCCAATCTCGCACCTTCTCACCAGTGAGCTCTGACTGATGTAGCCGACTGGTTCTCTGATGACACCGCCATCAAAGCGGATCTGATCGTACATGAAATCTCTCTACTCTGACTCAGACTAATTAGCTCCTTTTTTTTAATACACACATTTGCAAATGTACTAAATTCAGGAACATTGACGAGAATATGTAGTGGGTGTGATGAAACCGAATGTTCATGGGGAGCTTTACATAAGCATTCCTGGTGCACTGGAAAGAACTGAGACAGTGATGGTTAAAACTGTAGACAAATACGGTTTAGTATAACTTCAAGAGAAGAAAGGGGATTTTCTGATGATCCACGGTGTGTTGGGAGTGATGCACTGATTCAATTGCTAACCTGCATTGGTCAAAACTGAAGTCACATTGTCAAAACCCATCACACAGTTAGCGAAACAGAAATGTATATGTGGACCAAACTTTGAATCATTTTTCATTGCGTTCACACAAAATGCATTCAGTGACTACTTTCTCTTTACTACTTCACCACCTGCAAAACTCTAAATATTTGCAGCACATTTTGTCAACACTTTGTCCAAAACTGTTAAATCACATTCAAAACAGAATGATTGCAAATATCCTGCATTTTTGCAGCAACCAGACTGAAATACATAGAAAATCTCAGCAGAACATTTACGTACATTTTATGTTTACGTCTATGTGCGTAGAGAAATGTGTGTAGTTTTATGAAATTGGTTTTACTGTAAAACTGCAAGCTGAGTGTAAAGCAGGAAATGTGCTTGTATTTTATTATTATTTATTTAATTGGTTCAAGTGGTTGGTGCTTCTATTACAAGTTGAGGTCATTGTGTCTCACGTACCAGTGTTACTGTGTAAACAACTGAGAAAAACTGTATTGCAGCACTGAAATTTCAGGAACCTTTTAAAAGTTCCTGAATGCAGTTTTTCTCAGTCGCTTTGTTCCATTTCTACAATCATCCTCAACATTTGCAAAACTATTTGTATTTGTAAACTATGGCTAAGGTTTAGATGAAAATGATTGAAAATGCACAAGGCTGCATTTTTTCTGTATGGCATAGATCAGTTTCAACAGTACAGAGTTATACATTGCAGGGAATTGGACAGGATTCACAGTTACACTTTTACTGTATGCACTGTAATTTGTTGACAGAGCATGTCATTGTGATGCAGAAAAGAAAAAGACAAGACTATTCCACAGCACTGGATAGCATAATGTAAACAGCTACAAAATAAGAAACGGAAACATGGAAACACCCCCTCAGGTTGACGTTCCTGTCTATTGGACCACAAATTCTTATTCACATCATAACAGATATCTTCATCAATTTACCGTAGCACACATTTACAAAAAAAAAAGTTTAACAGACATGTAGAAAAAACTATTTGCACATTACGTGTTCAACCATTTTGCATGTGGTGACTTACGAAATGAACTTATGTCTAGATGTTTTGGGGGTAAGACTTCTTAACAGAGAACCAGTATACTGTAATACATTGTGATCAATATGACAACAGTACAGTAAGCAACTGATAATGTAGGAAACAGCAGACAATTGTAAATAATCATTTGCATAAATGTGTCAAAGCATTTGCCATTTGCAATTTCAATCAATTTGGGAAATTGCTTTTTCATATGATGTGCACACATGACTAGAGGATGTGGAGGTTGAACAAGTAGAATTTCAATTCTGATCTGAGAAATGTACCAAAGTGACTGAGAACAACTGTATTCTATGTGAAATACTGATTTATATGAGAAATCTGTCACATTTTGAAGATTAAGTTAATCAAATTTACATAATCCTTCGTGTTTTGTAGGTCAGTGTGTTATGAGTGACAATGGATGCTTTCTGAGAGAGACTTGTTGCCAGTGTTTTGGTTGAACAAGTTCATTTTGAGACTTGTATGAAGTGTTTTGGTGGTTTGAGTGACTTTTGCAGGTGAGATTAATTGTTTGGCCAAGATGCATGTTGGTAATGCAGACTGTGTGAAGAGTTTTGAAAAAGTGGCTTTAGTTTTGACCATTGCAACTTAGCAAAAGAAAAACTGTAAAAAGACTTACAAAACTGTCCCTGCTTTTAACTGCATTACCACATAATCATATCTAACTCCTTAATATTTGCTTATACTTTATTTCTGAGGAAGAGAAAAATGTTAATCATGTAAACATCCTGGTGTTGACATAATCTTTACTAAGTGAACTTGTATTTTGTATCTGTCATTGCGTGTTTGCATATCTTGCATACAGAGCTGTCTATGAAATATTTTTGCCTGGATATGACGACTGAAGTGCCCTTTTCTTAATTTCAAAATCAGAGTAGACATCCGGATGTTTCCTTTCCTCCAAACTACATGAAATAAACCAACCTTTAAGATTCTGCCTTTTGTGTTTCCAGCACAGAAAATGTTGTCCCTGTTTTCATCTTCACCTCCCCCGTTAATCTTATTTCCATCTCCCTGTGTCTTTTACTTATTTACGTATCTTCTCCTGCTTCCTGATCATCCATCCTTCTGTTGTGCCATGGATGATAGTGTGCCAACTAGTGACCTGGGCACACAAATCCACACTGTATCTGTGCTTTCTTACACTCTCCAGTGAAGACATAAAACACACACACTTTAATAGGGTACCCGCTCTGTACCTATTCATACAAACACCGGAACACATCATGACAGTATTTATACACAGATGGGCACACACACATCACTTTTTCTATTCATCCTTTCTAATGGGTCCTTAGCATTTTCCAGCATTTTCCATTGGGTGATAGCCAACATTCTCCCCTCTACCTGGAAGGAACTCTGAACCTAGACACAGAGGCTGTGTTTGAAACTCTTTTATGTGCTCAGGTGTCTCAAATGTTGCCATGTTCTCAGGAAACAAAGTGCAGTTTCTTCAGGATACCTTTGATGTTTTTCAGTGCATTTTACTTTTTTTTATCAATGCACTTGCAGTTTGAATAATAACTAGGTGCGACAGACTTTTATATTATTTCAGGTTTCAAAAATCCAATCAGTGTAGTCAAAGTTGTTTGTGTTGTGAGAGACACGTTTTCTCAGGGCAGCAAAAATATACTCCTTCTGTTCCAAGAGGGTCAAACAAAATTGCTACGGCTTAGGGCTTGTCAATATGGCCTATAATTGATCTTGTAGAAACTACCCAACAGTAAGACCTTAAACATCTACAGTAGTAAAATGCAATATTTTACTGCACAATGACTACTCTACGTAAATTTTGCTATAAAATTTTATTAGTTTTAAGTTAGTAAGGTTTAGAATGCAGAACCTTTACTTGTACTGAAGTATTTTCAAAGTGAGGTTGGTATTAGTACTTTTGCTTAAGTAATGGACCTTACTACATCTTACACCTCTGGTTAGCACACCCCCAGCCTAACTGCACCTGTGTGTTACCTGCCGAGTCTTCCCTTTTAAGAAAGGTGGCTTTGTGTGTAACCTGTGTGTGATGGAGTGTGGTGGGAGCTGGAAGCTGCGTTAGAGTAATTGGAGCAATCAGATGACTGATCACATTCTCTCTTGGGATTTTTTTTGCCACAGCAAGGGAATCTGTGACCTATAGCCCCAGAGATGCTTACTAGCTTGCTTTTCACAGTTTTTCCGTTAATCACCCCTCTGCGGTGACCAGCGTACATTAATTTATTTCAGATATATTGAGTATATTCGACATATTGCCCAACCCTACTATGGCTGGTTTGAAAGGGTAGAGCAGCAACACCAAGAGGAAAACAAATTATGTTAATTAGTTAACTTAGGTTCAGGAGCAGGGCCACGCCTAACACCACACCTCTAATCAGCTGACAAGTATATCTTCACCCAGGCTTATTCAACCGGCCTCCTCTGTCTCTGTTTGCTCGACCCACCCTCCCTTTCCCTTCCCTTCATCCCATCATCCCTTCCTATTCAACCTGGTGCACCACTCTCTCATGTCTCATCTAGGTACCGTCTGGGGGGTCAATAAATCACTCGGGCGAAACTTCTACCAAGAACCCCCACTCTGAGTCTCAGCTGCCCGCTCATCACGCAGCCTCCCAGATCAGCATCTAGATGGCATCCTTTCTCCACCACCATTCCCCTTTACATCCATTTATATATCTGTACATTCAGAACATTCATTAAACCTTTAAACCACATATTGTTTTTGCATGGTCCTTGCTAGTGAATATCTTATTTATAAAAGTGTCATTCCCTTTAAAGAGCCATCTGTAGCTGAGTTAATGCATCCCAAACCCTGCACAAATCTGTGTGATTAAAGGATAAAACTGGACTGATGTTGATCGTTAGAACAAGGTGTGTATCTGCATTGTAGCAAATTACTAGGATGGGTGGATGCGCTACCTGTCGATATACCAGAACAGCACTGGGATCAATGGCTGACGCACTTAAACCGTGTGTGACTGAATCAATCAATCTCTCTCTCACACGCATTTACGTAACTTCTCACATTCAAAAGCCGACATGTGGATACATACACCCGTGCTGACAGATAGATAGATAGATAGATAGATAGATAGATAGATAGACACAATCTTTACAATTGCACAAAACACAAAAAGTTAAGCAAACAGATGAAAAATTTGGTGAAACATCACTCTCATACACAGATCAACACACATGCACAGAAAGGAATCATCTTCTGAGTATAGAACATAATGCAGACTGTGGCTGGAACCCATTTCAGCAAATGTGATTAGCCCAACACACGCCATCTCATTAAGAGATTGAATCTTAATGCTAGCAGTGTTTCAGAGCACTATTTGGCAAAAAGCAAGCCCGGATTCTTAAAACTGTCTTGATTCATGCTGCATCCAATCAGCAAATCAGGTTTCCTATAAAGAGTATACACAGTAGCATACATATGTAGATTCCACACACACACACACACTATAAGGCTGTTTTTGACACACTTGCACAGCACTGATACACACACACACACGCACACACAAGCACACATAGCAGCATCTGTTTCCGCATAACAGCAGCCTAATTAAACAATCAAAAATAACTTTTCTTTTATAAATGGTGTACTTTCTTTGGTTTCTGTGTGTGTGTGCGTGCGTGTGTGTGTGTGCGCGTGTGTGTGTGTGCATCTCCTACCACGTATGAATGTATAGGCAATGTCTACATTTGCACACAGTGTGTATATTTGTTGATATATGAGTATGTTTTCTGGTTTGAGTGTACTGCATCTGTGTGCAATAAAAATGATATATACATTTGTGTGTGCGGGTGGGTTTGCACATTTTTTCAGGTGTGAATATACAGTACAGCATGTGTGCATGTGCATACAAGTAGTTAGTGTAATCTTATGTGTCTACATTTGTGAGTGTGTGTGTGTGTGTGTGTGTGTGTACATCTCCAGCACATCCATGTGTTTAATGAATAAGTTTTTTTTGCATGTTTGTGTATTTAGTTCTGACTTTGTGTCTGCATATACACATCTGTATGTGCAAGTGTGTAAACAACTGTACAAGCATGCATGTGTGTGTTGTCCATTCCCTCCCACCTACCATTAACATATACCACAGTGAATGATGGGGAGTCACAACTAAAGAAATCTATTCACTTAAATGTCATCTGACACACTGAAACAACAGTAAATTAATACTGAACATGACATTTGCAGTAGCACGATCACTGGAGCAACTAAACCAGAGTCACCGTGGACATTGCAATAGAACGCGGCATTCACTCCATAGCTTTCATTTGCACGATTGATCAAAACTATCCCCATTAGAAGTTATTGCGTGCAAGATGTTACTCACTTTATGGCAATTAAATTTAAACTTCAAAGTTTTGCTACAGCCGCACGTGGAAATTATGTAATGAATCTATTAAGATCAGTGACTTAAGTTTCATGTATGAATTGCCAAAAGGTTTCAAAGGTGTGTTGGTGCGACAGCAACAGCAACAAGTTAATGACTTCAGACAAACTCCACAAATGAGAAAGGATCTTTAAGCTCACTGGCACCAGAAATGACTGTGGCAATTAATGAACCAACAGATGGATGCTACATGAATCTATTAAAAATTAAATTAGAGCTCTGCGAAGCAATAATTTACACATTAACACTGAATAAAATGATTCCTTTAAGGTAAACAACACCCCAGCTCTTTGTAGCAGTTAATTGTTTTCAGCTCAATCAATTAATAAATCAAATGCTCTGACACAAAAAAAGAAAAAAATAGGGTATCCATGGCAGTCACATGACTGTAATAAGTACATTAATAAGCAGTCTAAGTCTAGATCAAGATGGCTGCATCAAAATAAAGTCCAATCACAATGCAGTGCATTTACTGTGACTGGAATAATCCAAAAGAAAAAAATCAAACCTCTCCCTGTGTATTAGTTATTGCTTGGGAGTTAAATCTTTTTCTGATGTTGCATTTTTCATTAGTGACACTGGATCAGGGATAATTTCTAAGTGATTAACTTAAAAATGGGGAATGAAATGGGGAATGGAAGAACTAGTATAAAGTCGACACCATTCAATACATAAATGCTAAACTAAGATAAAATATAAAGCATATCGTGTGCACATTAAACAGTAGTGAAATACTGCTATGTGTACAGTAGGCAAACATACATCTATGATTTCCACCTGAGTCCTTAAAAATTATTTTTCCTGTATCAAAGCACAAAAACACAGACTCCTAGTTTCTGTCAATTAGCCCTCCAAGTCAAATTTTTTTCCTAATCTCACTGATGTTTCTTAATCTCACTTACACAGTTTGGGTAAGACTGTGGTTTTGAGCAGATGTAACGACTTAACCCCTGTGACCTCAGCTGTCCCGCTTGAGCAAATAAAACGTCAACATCCGGCTTCACAGCCCCTCCTCTGACAGCTCCACTTCCTCCTTTTCACAGCGCTCCTAGTCCAGCAGGACTGTTGGAACGGAAAGGGATGTGGTGTTTCATCACTCCAAGCATGCTGCAGTTGGTGGGTGTGCTGGTGTATGTGTGTGAAAGAGATACATACGGTATATGCACATATAGATACATAGACAGTGAGTAAAAAAACCCAAACTTAATCAAGTCACAGCACTGCCTAAACTGTTTGATTGACAGGGAATCACTTGGGCCTGCGGCGCAGAAACACAAACCACAAAAGGATCTTGCAGAGTAAAAGTGTATACCAATAATTATGCAACTATCTCTAAAGATATGATCATAACCAATATAGCAACTGTTGTGGATTAAGTACAGTTTACAGTACATGGGTGTGTCATGTTGATAAGCATACTAAGTTGGGGCACAAAGAACAAATCCTATTACTTTAGTTGGACACACAAACCAGGAACGCTCAGCCTGACTGTTCTCCAAATTGGTTAATTGAAACTGCATGAACAAAAAGGAAACTGGATGTTGTTTTTTATATAAGGAGAGTTTTGCCAGAAATTCTGGCCATGAAGGAGCTATTTTACACCAGAAAAAACAAGCTGAAGGCTGTTTTAAATTTATGAACTGAAAAAGCTTTATAAAGTGTCCCTCCAGGACTTTTCCCAAGACCAACTCACTGTCCAAACTAGTGATGACAGACTCAAAAACATGCATGGGAGTAGCAGTTAATATTTCACCCTTTCTCACCCTTTTCAGTGGACAGCATGCTGACTTTCCGTAAGAGCATCAAATCTTCCAGTGTTGGGTCAAGATTAGGAAGAATTTTGCCTAATATTGTGCTTTGTCTGATTTATTGACTCTAAATGCAGTTTTTGCAACTAGATGTGCAAAATTACATGAGTGTGCATTGTAAATTTTGTAAAGCAACAGGTGATCACATCCTAAACAAATCATTTACTGACATAAAGTGATGCAGCTATAAATCAGTCAACTGGTGAATGAAATCAGGCCAGTGATAGTCACAGCCAGGACTCTTAACCACCAACTTCATCAAAATAAGGAGGGGGAAAGAAGAAAATGTGACCCCAGCTGGACCTTATCACCAGTGAACTACAGTATCATCTTAAATCTGTTATATTTTTAAAAGATGTGAGTCGTGTTTTTACTTTATTCTTGCTTAAATAAAACATGAATCATTTAAAATACCTGCTGTCCTTTAAATCCAGCCTTTAAGAGCTGGGAAAACTGTTGCAAAATTGAAAAGAAGGAACCGAAAAAGTGTTTTGTGCTGTATCACTTTGCGAGAATAACTAAAAGTGTAAGTACTCACACAAAAGCGTGGTAGACGAAAGCCCATTCTCTTGGTCTCTCCAACACGTTGTAGAGGTAATTCTGGAGCCGCCGGTAGCGCGCGTTCCGGCGGCCGCTCTGCGCGCTGTAGGTCAGCGGCTTCCCCAGCAGGCTGAGCCGGGCGCCCTGCTTCCTCTCCGATCCCAACACACCTGCCGTGGCGGGAGACAGGAGACCGTCCCCGACTCCAACCGCGTTATTCATCGTCCTCCGCCCAGACTCCACATCGTTGAGTGCGTAGTCCTGCACCTGGCGTCCCGTTGAAGTCTTCAGCCAGAGCCCGGTGCCGCCGCTCTCGTCGCCGGTGTGATTTCTCGGCATGGCATCACCAGCGTAGTGCGCTGGTAGACCGGCAGACATTCACATGTAGCCAAGTGCTCTTTCGCCTGAGGGTGTTTAGCTACCTTGACTTTCAGTGTACACTAAATAAAACAAAGAAGTGGTTGAAAGAGTTGAATATCTAATCTGCTCTCATTGTGTCATCCCGTGGCTGTTTGAGCAGATTCAAAGTCCGGTTTGGACACTTTGGCCATCTGCGCACGGCTGGAGAAGAGTTGGGTTATGAAGGAGTGGATCCATCGAGACATTTGGCGAGGGGGAGGGCACTCCCATTCTCTCACACTCTTTTCTTCCCCAACTCACCCTCACTCGCCGTCCTCTGTCTGTAAACTGTGTGGAGCCTGCCGGTGTTCTGTAGATAGGCCTATGTGCTACCTATCGGGATGTGCTACTTGCTCTGCGCATGTAGGTTAGAGAGAACACCGGTGCTGCCCAAAGCATGGTTCTCTTTTAGGCATCGGACACAAGAACGCGGCACCAGCAAGCATGATCTCTACAGTTGTGGCTCTATCTCTATCTATGGTGATTTGAATAATAAATGTTAATTGAAGAAACGTCAGAAGACACCAGTGCGCCGATGACGCAAGTTTTACGCAGGAGAGGAAATTGCCCGATACCCCAAATCACCCGCGTAATCTACCACCCATTAAACTCTGCTTTAAAACACTCCCAGACATAAAGTCTCTTATTTTGCGTGTGAAGTCGGACTTTAGGAGGGAACTGGACATGAAGTTGCGGGTATCACTGAAAATATCATGAAACGGTTTTCACACAGTAGGTATAAAACGCCATCAGTAAATTGGTCGACAGCTCTTAGTTCATATTAGAAACAGACTTTACAGTGAACTGCTTCAGCAGCAGTGTCTGTTCGGTCTCAAACTCTGGAACCGTACACGCTTTCTAAATATGCTGTTAACAGCTGTGTCGCTCTCTTCCTTACTGACCGACCATGTGACCCAGGAGACGCCTACTTTTTTCCGTTCTTTGCAACAACTTATAACTAAATAATCTTACATTGTAACTACGTGTGAATGGCAGCAATGTAATCAGTACCCTCAGTGATGTTATTGTGAAGTTCGGCTCGGTCCTTCTAATGAACACACCGAAGAACTGAATGGTTAAAAACAATGGTCAGTGGCAGTCCTCATCTCAAATACGTTTTTGAAGAGAGGTTAGATTTTTTGGCTATTAACCTTTCCCTTTTTGACTTTATCCATCAGACGCTCGGGATGATGTCAGCAACATGAGGCCATCGCGGACTTTTTTTCTTTAGACATGTGATGTTTTTTTCCCCCTGTTGTGATCAAAGCTTGACCTCTAGTGGTCAAACAGTGGTATTACATGTTTAGCCTATATGAGGCGGAAAAAAGTCCTCTGCAATTGGTTTGGAAAATCAGAATCAGCTTTAATGTGTGTGCACATACGAGGAATCTGACTCCGGTCTTACATTGCTCTCGTTGTACATACACAGAGCAAAAAGTACATAAACGCAAAAAAAGTTCAACAATAAACAGAAACAGACTACAGGGTATAGTACAAACATACACACACCGTAAACAAAAACAACAACAACAACATTTGTAGACAGCATGACAATAGTGTAATGGAGCAGAGTGCAAAGGATGCTGGAATAAATATGTTAATGCAGGTGTTTTTATGTACATAAGGTAGGTGAATGTGATACAATATATGCATGATATATACTGTATATATAAATAAACAGCTATTCAGAAACAAAAATGGCAAATTAATAATAAATTGTAAAGTAGAAAGGTAGATGTTAAAGTTAGAGTCACAAGGTTACTGTAAAGGGGTTGTTCCTAACACTATGTCTGGAGTTTGGCGTATGAGTGAAAACTGTTCCTGTGTCTGGTTGTTTGGCTCTGTACTGCCTACCAGAGCAGAGAATTCTGATTCTGAATATCTGGATTCATCATCTTGTGTTGAACTTTTATTTCCTAATTAGGCATTGTCCATCTTGTATATGGACAATATGACTCTACAGGGTTAGATTGGCCAACAGGGCTTTTCTAAAATATTCAGAAACAACATTAACCATTTCATTCATATCGATGGTTTCCTCCCTCTCATGTTACTCGGGATGATATCAGATTTATTCCGAGGTTAATTAAAATGTTTAATAAAAATTCTGAAGATGCCTTCTTGTTGCCATGCTGTAATTTGTAGATTAAGTTGGCAAACAGCTATTTTCTGTTCCTTTCTAGAAACAAAACTGTAACATCAAAATATTTGCTTTCTTGTTAAAACATCTGAAAGTAACTTACTTTTTAGTGAGAGTAACATTTCACTTTTATAGTAGGCTATAAAAAGTTTTTTTAAGTAGACTGTGGACTAACTTAATATAAAACTATGTTTTTTTATATTGGAAATGTGTGACGTCTAGTTAGACATCTGTTTTGACATCAGATTAGCAAGTCTGTGATGAGTGATGGCAGCTGCTAACATAATTTCATCACAAAGTTGGGTCAAATGGGAGAAAGAAAAAGGGGGTTTCGAAAGAAAGCCAAAAAAGAAAATCCCAACCAACCTCGGACATAGATGTTTAGTTTGATTTGACAGATGGACAATGTTGTGCCACAGCTCCACGCCAACCTGTTCAATGCTGTGCCTGGACCCAGCAGCACCTGAAGGGTTTCCCCTGAGGAGCTGTGGCCTTCACCCCAAGCTGGCAAGAAAGAAAGAAAGAAAGATCTGGGGTAAATCACAAGTCTCTTATTTGATATTTTCTTGCTCCTCGATCCTGGCTTGAACCAGAAACTATTTTAGTTCGCCATATTGCATGCCATCCGTAAGCTCTCATTTCTGCTCTGGAGACTCGCCCTTGCATGGTTTCCTTGCGTCTCTCCATGCATCCCTGGTGGTAGAAAGGAAAAGAAGTAAGTGAGGGAAAACATGGATGCACTTAAGATACAGAGATGTACCCCTGAGGAGGGAAAAAGGCCAAGAACTAACATCTGAAAGCAGAAAGAAACCATTCAAAGCACCAAAGCTCAAAGCTCCTGCTGCTAAAAAGAGAAGGTGTGTCATCATCAGGGTCAGAGGAGGAGTGGAAAAGCCAGCCAGTGGATTTCTGGATTCAGTGTGTAATGAATGTGTAAAGAGTAGGCACATGAGTTGTGTACTCCCCTGCTACACTCACAGTAGTGTTGCCCAAACTATGACTCCACATGTGCATGGGTTTACACACACATACACATCTGTTATGTTCAAATTGTTTTTAATGGTTGTTTAATTTATTGGGCTCAAATGCCCAACATTACTTTAATCAAGAATCATCTAATTTATGAATGTATCTGTGTACATTAAAATATATTTATTTACTGCTGAGACCTTAAACAGTTATTTTCTGATGGTGAGAATATTCTAACATCACCAACCCCGTGTCCCCTACAACGTGACCCGGCTATAGTAGTGCATAATGACATGAAGGTTTGTAAGGCTGGTTATAAAGATCCATATGAAGTACCCGAAGAACCACCCACTAAACAAAGAGGTTCTTATATGGCAATGCCTTCTGAAGAACAATTTAAGAACCTTTTTTCTGTAAGTAGAGATGCAGCTCACCATTGGTGGACACTGAATTGAATGCTGCCTGTTGATGCACATTTCATCTAGCTACTCATTTGTATTTTTACACGTCATTCTTACCCTGTTGGCTATATTGTTCTCGTCTGTGTTCAGTTTACACTATTCCAATTTCCATCCCAGTCCTTCAAGGATCAATAAAGCAATCCACAGAGTCTTAATTGGCAGAACTTCAGCACCGCGGACAGCGACAGTGTTTTACAATGGACTGAAATTAAATGAGAAAGCTGAACTAGGAAGGCAAGTAAGGAGGAAGAGAGCGAAGGAGATGGTGGGTGGGGAGAGTTGGACAGAGGGTGGTGGGAGTGAAAGAGAGAGAGAGAGAGAGAGAGAGAGCATTGGTTGGGATTAGGCCTGTGCTGCAGGCTGGACAGGATTAACGGAGCGCAGTGTGGCGCCATTCCCTGCGCTGTGCGCTCTGCTATGGACTTCTCCGCGCGGCATTTCTCCGTCAGCTTGGATTGATCGACAGCTGAGACCTATAGCCCACACTCCGCAATCCCTCTGATCGTGGTGATATATGGAAATATGGCCGACGTCCCTCAACTCGTCAAAATTGGGATTTCCTTGAAGATGCTTCCCAACAATACCGCAGTGTACTTCAAGTCCGACGGCGCCAGGTTTGGACAGACCCGGACCATCAAGCTGCTGACGGGGTCCAAGTACAAAATTGAGGTGGTCATTAAACCAGGAGCGGTCGAGGCCACGTAGGTAGCCCTTCGATTTTTGTTTCAGGCGTGGATTATCCTGACCTGGTCGTGTGTTAGGTTGTTAAACTGCCAAAAGATCATAATTCACTAGCCTAATGGGCGCTGCAGACGCATTTTCAGTCAACGAGGGAAACGTTACTGGAATAGCCTGTGGAGATGTTCCATGTTGGAAGGCAAACGGACACAGGCCTATAGCCCTTTCCAAATAATGGAGATTTTGTTGTCTGGTTGTGGCGTCGCTAATAGACAATCGATAGTCATTGTCCCTTATTAATATTGGGATAGGCTATAGTGACGTCATTGTGACTTACGGGTTTTTTAATTGGACAATTTCAATCTTCCATTTATCTGTAAAAAAAATAAAAAATAAATGTTGTTGTTTTAGTAAAATATCTTTCCTCTTCAAAGTGAGTGCAGCAGGGTCTTTGTCTGCTTAATCGCCAGAACGTTTGCCCGTAATTTTCCTCTTAATAACTCAGAGAGTAAATACATTCCTTGACAGTTAATGAAAGAATCAAGAATTAGGCTCATTCCTCGCATGCAAGAAGGAAAGCGCAGATTTTAAAGCTGCATTCATCGACTGTAGGATATATCGCCGTTACGTGCATGAAGTGGAAGAAAAAGGAGTTGATTTCCATGCTGCAGGGAAAACACAAAATCGCTTAATAATGGCTTTCTAGTTTTCTTATATTTGCATCACACAAAATATAGTTGCACTGTTGTGTTGTGTATGTTTTTCTGACAAAAAGTCCTTTCTTTGAGCGCTCAACAAGTCCTATTTCCAAGTGTAGCGCTCGAACATAGGACTGTACGAGGAGCACATGAAGGCACCATAAACCCCAATTAGTTGCAAGTCAAATCCACCACAGATTAGGACTCCACGTTTGGGCTTTGTGTCACTGCCCTCTTGTGATTTGCCTACAATTTATGATTATGTCATGAACGTTGTTGTACTTCCATCTACAAATAAGGATTAGTGTAGGATAACTTATGTAAAGAGGCTAAAATAACAAGCACTCCGGTATATAAAAAAAATAGGTCAAACATGCAAAATTTTGTGTTTGGTGCGCAGCTGCAGACCTATTACAGCAAATGATTTGTCAAGATGAAATCCTGACTGGAACACAAAAATGCATCAATGAGTAGGCTATGGAGCTCACAGTTTATCTATAGCAGGATCTATGTTTTTAGTACTTTATTGGATTTTCCATCACAGATAAAATTATTGGGTTTATAATCTGTTACTTAGTGCTTTTAAATTGCATGTGTCATTGTAAAAAAAAAAATCGTCCAATCATCAATACAGCCTGTAGTCTTTATTTTATTAACACGTGGTTATATTTGAGCATGTTTATTGATGAATCCGTTGTGATGTGTACTTATCCACAGGTCAATGAGTGTGGGTGGGGTGACCTTCCCCCTGGAGCAGCAGTCCAAAGACCCACAGTCAGTGGTCTATACTGGGCAGTATGACACAGAAGGGGTGGCACACACCAAGAGTGGAGAGAGGCAACCAGTTCAAATCAACATACAGGTATGATATACTGTACACTGGGCAGGAAATTAACTTTAATCTGGAGGCAGGAGAAGTCCAATATTCAAAAATCATTTTATAGCCAGGAAGTGTTCAGGATCTGGTCTAATTGGTAGGGGAAACTGCAGGCAACATCCGACCTTGTTTGTTGATATATGGAGCTTGCTTGTTTTCTGGCTCTTATATCAATGCCGGCATTAAAGATAATACTGATTGGTTACGCTGGCTAAAACTACATAATCTAAACAATAACACAATAGACATTTAATCTTTTCTATGACAGCATAATGTTGGGAACATCAGCGTACCAAAGATGTATTTGAATTGAGCTTGCCTGTAACGTCACATTTTAAATTCTCAGTTCCACTGATGTCCACACAGTTAAAGATTGTTAAAGGATCCCTATGAGTGACTCCCAGTGACACCCAGAAGTCTCGCTCAAGGACCATTCTTGCTCTGAAATCTAACGAGATGCGAGTTGTTGCAGGGAACCCCTGCGGAAATGAGGGAGAGGAGTTTGATGTGTACACAGAGGAACTGCTAGCAAGACTTTATTTCCTAACGTTGCTCCAGAACAACAAACTCCTCTCTCCAGCTCTGACTCTCACGTTTCCACCATCGTCTTCCTGCAACAACTCGCCTCTCACAAGATTTCAGAGCGAGAATTGTCCTTAAGTGAGACTTTACTTTAACAGTTTCTTGTTAAAAACAAAGTGTCACTGGGAGTCACTTATAGGGATCCTTTCCATGATGTTATTAGACACCTCGTATAACAGCCTGTCAGTGGCAAAAAGAAGCACTTTTTGTGGACGTAATTTTGATGGGCACAACTGGTCCGTAGGAATAAGTCTGGTCTATATTTTCCTTCTTCAACAATGGTCCCTTGGTATTGAACTCGATCTGTTCAGCAGATCTCTTTCTGTCTTCTGAAATTGCTTGAAGACCTAGCTCACCTAATACGCTCAGTCTTTCAGTGTCACTAGCATAATCCATCACTAGCTCTTCTCAAAAACACCAAGTCAGTTGTCAGGCACCTACAGTATGTGTCACTTCCCTTATTCTTGACACCTTGGACAAAAGTATCAGCCAAACAAGAAAATGTATATGTCACAAATCCAATGAAAAGACCAGAACCAACAATTAATTGGTCCTATAGCACATATTTGTGAAGCAAAATGCAAATCTAGCTTATTACTCTGTGCCATAGAGCTCCAGTTGTCCAAAAACAATTAAAAACTTTGCCTGTGACACTGTGACTGAAAGTAATCCCCAACAAATACACAATTTACTCTGGTTTTAGAAGTGTCCAGCTGAAAGTATTTGATCAATTCAAGATCTTCAGTAGGAACAAATGGACCATAGACATTGGGAAAGTCAGAAGGTTTTGAGAGACTGACTTGGTTTGGGCCTTTTTATGGGATTTGTTGACAATAAAAAAAATACTGAATATATTCAGTCTTATAATTTATTCACATAGTGATAATTTTCCAAGTGCTACTCTACAACTGTGTCTCATCGTGTTCCTTTAATCCTCGATTAAAGGCGGAATAGCAGTCTAACCAGATGTGTTTATGTTGCCATGGTTATGTTTCTGCTGAAGTAGATGCCAGCCCCAAGAGTTTCCATGGTTATAGATTTAGGGTGTGATCCAGGTACCCATGGATGATGATAGCTACCTGGATCACGTGATCTCTCAGGTGTTGAAGCTTGTCATTAATGTAATATAATTAAGGCTGCAAATAAGGATTATTTTTATTATCAAAAAATCTACTGATTGTTTTCTCGATTAATTGTTTGGTCTATAAAATCTAATTACCTAGAGCTTCAAAAGTCTTGTTTTGTGTGAACAAATGTCCAAACCCCAAGATATTTAGTTCACTATCATAGAGCAGAATATTTGCCTTCTTTGGCCTGAAAGATTAGTCAAACCCATAAATTCTACCAACATGAGATGTCCATTGTCTTTTGGTTCTAACTTCACCCACAAAATTAGTTATTGATGTTTGGTGGGCAATACAGCAATACACAGAAGCAGCTGTTGTAGTTCCCTGTGTGGCTATGAAATCACTGCCATCTGACATAAATGTTCAAGTTTAAACTAACATTTTTACCTTCTTTTTTGAATCCCTAACCCTACGGAGAATGAAAGCATAATGACACATTCAAACACAAAGTTACAATTGTTATACAGCCTATTGACATAACATTTTTACAAATATAATTGAATCTGGTTTGACATGCATGTGGCTGTGTGTATCCTACCCATCTGTCCAGTCCACACCCCGGGGGCCTCTGGGATGAAAGGGTGTGTGTTTGCGCGTTTATGTGTGCATGTATCCATCTGTCCAGTCAGTATGCTTCCTGTTCATTTCACCTTCACATTATTTTACACAGGATAATATAATGTGAGTCTCTGTGTCTACATGCGTATGGTTGTGTGTGAGTGCGTGTTCCCATCTGTCTGCTCTGTATGTTCAGTCATCACTTTATCAAATTAGGCCACTCAAAGATGCTGAAAACTGTTTGTGTATGTACTCATCTGTACATGTGTTTCCCCTTCAGTTCACAGAGGCGGGGATGTTTGAAACGGTGTGGCAGGTGAAGTACTACAACTACAACAAGAGGGACCACTGCCAGTGGGGAAACAGCTTCAACAGCATTGAATACGAATGCAAACCCAACGACACTCGTACACTCATGTGGGTCAACAAGGAGATGTTTGTTTGATGCAGGAACAGCTTGACATATTTACTCTGCAAAAACACAAGATGTGACGTTTCTGATTGTCAGTATGTCATATTGAAATTAACATTTGCTATCTCTTCCTTTTGCTAAAAGGATGTGTTTATCCTCCCTTCCCATATCTACTTTCAATCCATTCCACTTTGGCTTTATTGTAGTCTTTAACTCTCAACTACCAATATCAGAAAAAGGGTTTTGTCCTGTAAGAAAATACATCAGGTTAACTGCCAAATCAGATCATATGGCAGAACATATATAATGCTGTGATGTTGCCAGTTTTGTTTACATTGGTTTTACAGTTTTTATTTTGTATGGTGCTTCTACAAATTTGTCAAAATGAATAAGGCACCTTTTATTGAGGTTAAATTAAAACATGTAGCACTTCTCAACAACCTACGTGAAAATCAGTTTTAATTATGTTTTGAAAGACTGAGATAAAATGACGTTTTGAGATAAATATTTTTTCATATGCAGTTCAGTTGTGGCATCTGGTAACCCTCAAGGTTGTTCAGACTTATGTGTATGAATACTACTGTATGTGTGTGAGTGCTTGTGTGCCTATGTGTTTAGTGACAGTATGTGTATGTGTGTGTGTGTTTTACAAACTGTGACAGATTTAACAGATGTGTTTATTTGTGTTTATGTACTGTACTTTAGAGCTATGAAGAGTTTCATTCAACATTTCTAGAAAGTCATGTCATGTCAAATGTCAGAAAACCATTGCTGGCATGAAACTTAAGTATAATAAGTCATGTTAACATTCACCAAAATGTTATTACCTTGTAGAATAGAACATTTCCCCCCTTGACCAAGACCTTTTGATTTCCATAGGCAGAATTTGAATTAATTAAAAAAAGGGCCCATAGTATTTTGGAATGAACACTCTGTGTAGCTGTGTGTATGTGTATTATTATGTAGTATGATTTTGTACATTATACTGCAGTAAATACAGTATAATGCATTAATGGAAGAATTTTGTGTTTGGGTGAAGTTGTGCCCCTATTTACAATGTGTTTGTTGTCTCTACCTCTTCCGAAGGACTTAGCCATGAAGATTTGTGTTTATTCAAGAGAAATAATGTATTTGGAATATTCAGAACATAAACTGAGATATCTTTAAATATTTTTTCTATTTCTTGTGGTAAATTGTGATATTTAAAAAAAATAGTATTTTTGTACAGTGAACCGTTTGACATATTTTCATATTGTGTGTATTTTGGTAGAAATAACTATAAAACATTTTTACTGAAACATTGAATTGACCTATGCAAAACATCAGAGAAACAAAATAATAATGGAAAGGTGCAATATTGTGGTGAAATTTACTTATCATTGTGATCTTTTTGTGAAGATGTTGTTTGTTTCTACTGTAATTAATAGTAAAATGGAACAAATTTTTGTGTGGCAAATGCATTTCATTAATTTATTCTAAACTTAATTTAAACCATTAACTACATTAGAATTATTGTTTTGACATCTCAAGCAACTACTGCAGAAAAATCACTGTTACAAAGTAAACTACATAAGTGAATCATATCAAGTTCATAATCACAGTATACGGGAGCTTTTAGAGTTCTGATAATCAAATAATAAAAAGATGTCATCCTGAACTGTTGGTGCATCACAAACACTGCAGAAATATGTGAAATGGTAAGAGGGACAAGTCCCAGAAAGCATAGTGATATAGGTTACACACTGACAAACCACTATGGAACTATGTGCTGAAATGTGTAAGATAGGTAAGTCACCTGCAAACTGAAAATGATTCCCTGACAGGGTTTACTGTGCACCGGCTCTTCTGTACCTCTAAAGCCACTTAAAATCTCACTATGGTTTACAATGCTTAGCATGGACTTAGTGCTTGTCCATAAGGCAAAGTCTGTACTATTGATGAACAGACTTAGTGCCAAAGGGATTACATAACATGAAGTTCATCTGCTAGTTGTGTTCAGTGAGGTTCAGGGTGCACGCACAGCTCATACATATGGGAAAAGGCGACTTCCTGCAGTACAGCCATGCTGCCAGCGGGGGGAGCACAAGCACAAACCTATTCAGGAGGTAAAAATATAAATAAATAAATATAACCTGCTGCCCCCCCCCCCCCCCCCCCCACCGCCTCCTCTCCCCTCCCCTCCCCTCCCCTCCGCCACCGCCTGCTTGTCAAACCGAGCCTCCTCCCCCGCTTGCTGTCCCCTCCCAGCGGGTCTCCCTCCCTTCGCCTCTGCAGTGCAATCCTCGGTAAAGGAGCGAAAGGAGAGAGACGGATAAAAGAGTCTGGAGCTGGGTGTAGAGCCAGGAGGAGACCTCAGAGAGCACCACAACCATATATTTTTTTGTATTTCTCGCCAGAACTCGGCGGCCTACCGACTCCCCCCTGTTGTAAGCCTTTTCCGCTCACTTCGCCTGGATTTCATCATCCGACCTGCAAGATGGTAAGCAGCAAAGCTCCCACTTTCACCCTCCACCGGCTGGTAAACACACCAGTGGGCAGGCCTGCGCTTTAATGTGTCGAAAAATGTGGCGTTTTGACAGGTTGCTTTTCTTGGTGAGCGCTTTGCCTTGAGTTAACAGTCGACAACGCGGAGCTCGGCGAGAAGGAAACGCTTTCCTCGCCCACTTTTGGCTCCCTGTCGCGCCCTCTGTGTAATATCCCGGGGCTGACAGTAGCCTGAAGCTTATGGCCCAGATGTATCTTATCCCTTCTCGGCACAGCCTACACTCTTATTAGCAACGAGACCCAGAATAGTTTTCGTGACAAAAATACACGCTTAAGAGGCCTAAGTTTGCGACTAATTGTGGCACATTTTACACACCAGGCAGGGAACTGAAACGTTTCAAGTTACGCTTTTGCCCTATGCGCTCTGCATTAAACGTTTAACGACATTTATCTCAGGGTGTTTTCTAGGTGGCATGGCGGTGTGTTGATAGTTGCAACACTGTTTCATTTGAGCCTAAGCTTTAATGCATAGGTCCAGGCTGTATATTTACAGCGGTTGTAAAGGAGGCTGCCATAGCATGCCACTGAATTGGCTCATGCTGTCCTAATTAATTGGTGTGTGTATAAAAAAAAAAAAAAAAATATATATATATATATCGGTGTGTGAGGGTGAGTTGCCTAGAAACCATATATGTAGTGACCAATAGGAGTGGACCTGACCGGGGGATCCATCCAACCACAGATCAAGCACACCTCCACAGATCAATTATCTGATCAGTAATTGATGTCCTGACAGCAGTATTGGCAGTAGTATCCATTTGTTCACTAGCAATCCGTTTAGAAACTTTTTTTCTGGACAGGAAGAAAATTATATGTTTATTTGTGGTGAAACCAGTATTGCTTTATCATATCTAGTAGATTCAAGTATTGACAGGAGCCAATGAGATGTCAAGTGTACAAACTAGAGCTAGGCCGATATATATTCGGGGGGCAGATATATAGGCTGATATCAATTTATTGGAGATGTATCGTTATCAGTGTATATACAGTATATGGGCAAAAGTACTGGGACACCTACACATTACTTTTATAACATCCCATTCTAAATCCATAGGCATTAATATGGAGTTGGTCCCCTCTTTGCAGCTATAAAAGCGTCCACTCTTTTAGGCTTTCTACAAGATTTTAGAGTTTGTCTGAGAATTTTTGCCCGTTTATCCAGAAGAACATTTGTAAGGTCAGACACAGATGTGGGACACAAGGGCCTGTCAAGTTCTTCCATACCGAACTGGGAAAACCATTTCTTTATGGAACTGGCTTTGTGTACGCGGGGAATTGGCATACTGAATGAGGAAAAGGCAGTTAGAAGAACTGTTTGTATTTTGTTGCTTCTAGATTTCCCTTTAGAAAGACCATACCATGAAAAAGCTGCCCTTGACAAAAGTATTGGGACAGTGTCCCGCTACTTTTGTCTATATAGTATATCAGCCGATAATTAACAAGAAATGTCAAATATATGTTTTGAGGTTATTGTCCACCAGAGTTTGCCAGTGTCAAGTTTCTATTTGATCTGTAAAGTGTTTTGCTTAGTACATTATGTTGGTCACAATTCTTGAGCCTATAACCAATCAAATCATTATTGGATCTTTTTTTAAGTTCTCAAACACTGATATAGATATCGACATCAAAGATCCGGTATTTGTCAGGCTGTAGTGTAAGCACACTTGTAGACATACTAATCTATTAGAACAGTTGGTTTTTACACTCACAGCCCACAACGTGTGAGCTCACTTGGGGCATGTTTATAGAAACGGGTTTGGACACATTTGCTGAGTAAAACTTAAAATCTGGAGTGTTGATTGGTGCAAAAGATTACTTCTGCAAAACCAGATTTACATTCAAAGAGATGCATAAACCACACACAAAGGCCAGGGATAGCATGCAGTCTCAGCTCTCTGCCAGAGGATAGAAACTCAGAGCGTGAATGTCATACAACTTATGGCCTGTCAAAATGTATTTTTCTCAGCTGCAGGGGGAGGTTGGTGGCAGGGACACGCAGTTGCTTAAGCATGTAGTGGAATCGTCTGATTCTAAGGGGACCATATGCTACCTAGCAATCAAGCACCACCCACATAAGGATTGAGCTGTAGCTAATGTAAAAGAGATAAAAGCCACAGCGAACCACCAGCAGAAGTGATGATCAACACTACGTGATCCACGCTGCACTTCCAACCAGCCCACTCAATCTGGATTTATTCTCCTCACCGGCTATTGCATCTCTGCAGTGCTCGGCTTGCACCAGAGCCAGCAGTCACTGGCACAGTCCAAACTCTTGTCATTAAACATAATTTTTTTGTCTGGTATGTCAGTCTCTGTGCCCAGTGAATAGAAAAGTTTAAAGTAACACTCAAATGGCATGTCGAGGGTAGCTTGCCTCTGTTATTAGTTGTTGGAACAGGATGTTTAGGGGGCGTAAACCATGAGAGAGTGTTCAGTAGCACTCAAAAGTTGAAAAGTTCAAAATGGATGTACTGACACTGACGTTGGAGAAAGTGAAGGAGGGTTTAAAAAGCTGTTTTGAGTATTGTGTTGGTTCCAGTTTTATTACATTTTTCACCTACTACGTTTGGGCAATAGGATAAATACAACACCTGTTGCCGAGAATCAGAATCTATGGCTGATTGAGGTTTAGGCTGATTTAAATTACCAAAGTAAGTGTCTTTCTATTTCTGCCTCCTCAACATTCAAGGCATCAAATGTGCTGTTGCATATACTTAACCTTTAAAAACACATGTTGCACACTGTCAGTGGTACCAATGGAACCAACATTATGGGGCTTCATTCACTGATAGCCCTTACCTGCAGTGTGTTACGCAGCGAACCAAAGTATTAGAGTATGGAGAATTGATGTACTGGTTGAAGGGGTGACTGTGGCCAGTGGGAAGAACCAAGCCCCAATGCCTACCACCAAGTAACCGCCAAATATTCACACATTTCCAGAAATTTAAAATAATGTCATTTTTATATTAACATATGATGAAAAAGTAACAGTTGAAAATAGTTTTCAAAATAATTTTTCTATTGTTGCATCCCTAATTTGATCTGTTGTAGAGGCTGCTGTTTTAACACATTCACCACAGCTGCAACATTTTGCATGAACGCCCACATAGCAATAGTGAGGTTGTGTTTGTGTCTGTAGAAATAATAGTGCTGAAACGAAAAGTCGGTCAATTAGTTATAAGGCTTTTGTTTAATTAACCGATCATTAAAGTTAGTCATCAAGTAACAATTCCAAACATAGAGATTTTTTGCTTTTATTTGTAACTTGACTTATTGTGAATTGATTATCTTTGGGGTTTTGACAGAATAAGCACATTGAAGACATAATTTTGTTTTGTTTTCTTTGTTTTATTTTTTGCATTTTAATACATTAATCATAAATATAGAAAAAATCATTTACAACAATCGTATGCCATGACTTTAGGAAATGTGTCGCTGCCCCAGTGACACCAAGATGAATTCCTATATTGGCGAACAATCTGGTCTTGAGCTGTTAAGTAACGATGATAATAGATATTAGACTTATGTTCTTTGCAATTGGTAAATAAACCACTAGGTTAATGCTTAAGAAGATTTGGGCATTGTTAGTTTAAATAGCGTTATGAGGCCTCCAAAACCCTTTTATAATTAAGCCCAAGTCAGGGATAGAAATGGCTGAGAGGATTAGCCCTGCCAGGGTTTCTTCAGGCAGCTAAGAGTTTGGTAATTATTTTCATATTTGCACTTGACTCCTAAATCTGGCAGATCCCTGACACACACACACATATCCACACAGAAATGATGCTTCAAACAAAAGGAGAATAACTGAATGTCTGTGCAACACAGACAGATGTAAACTTACAGCAGCTCACATGCACATTTCCTCCATGGCACCTTGTCTATGTAATATGGTAGCAGGTTATTAATGATATTGAGCTAGCTGGTTATTGGCCTGTACAGATTTGGGCTGAAAAATGGAGGGGTGAACTCTATTTAAAGACCCATTTGAAAGCTCAGCTCAGCTCTGCACTCTGCTACGACTCTGGAGGGTTGAGTATGTTTATCATGAAGCTCGGCTATATGGCAAGCTTGATACTTGAAGACACATTTGTGTGGAGGAGGGGAGTGTGATCCCTGAACTAATCAAGTCAGTAAGCAAAGCAGTGAGAAAACGCACAGCAAATGAACTGTCTTGAACGCATGCGCAACACATTTTTTCACCTCAAAAAGAATCTGTCGGTAACATAATGCGTTGTGTGGGAAAAGTAGTTTAAATTTGCCAAGCTAGACACACTTGTGTTGTCATTTATTCACCATGTACGCACACACACACACACACACACACACACACACACACGCGTACCTATCCAACAGTGCACCGTCGGAGTAAACTGCCAAGTGTGGACCTGTGTTTCCAGTCCTTTTGAAGTAAAATAAATATAATACAAAATTTACTTTTACTGTCTTTTAACATAATATTACTGCAAATTTGCTTTTTTTTGCTTTTTAAAGAAATTGCCAAGAGGGGACTTAGATCCTTAAACGATAGCTACCTATCCAAGAGGGGACCTCCATTGTTATGCAGTGGAACTGTCTGTGCTCATTCTCACCTAATGACTGTTTTTACCTTCAAAGACTTTCTTTGTTTCTTTCAAAAATGGATAATTTAACTTTAATGTGAGCAATGTGTAAACATTTCACCGTGATCCAAACTTTAATCACTTTAACTGAAAATAAATAAACTTTAAACTTTAATTCAGAAGTAACTTTGCTGCATGCATTGATATCAAGCACTACAGTATTACCAACAAAAATTACTTGATCTAGGTTTCGAATACCGTTTAAATAATAATAAAATATCTTATTACACTAGTGCACTTATTTAAATTTTCTCTTAGGGGAATTCATATTCTTCTGTGTGGGATGGTCATTTTTATGACCTGTGATGTATGCATTTTAAAGAGTTACTTTGTATTTGCTCTTAATAACTGAATCTTAGACTGGTTTTGAATCAAAAACAATAATACTTATGAGAAAAATTTAATCTCAACTAAGCAGTCTGTTGACACATGATTTGATAATATGCTTTTGAAACAAAACTTAAAGGCTCAGCAATAGTAGATTTCCTAACTAGTATTAAGCTTCAGACTGTAAGATAAAAGGCTGCCCAAATAAAATGATGTCCTGATGGGTTTTCATCAGGAATGCATGGTATTTTCATGTTTGCATTAGGCCTACAGAAAAAAGGTCCACACTTGTATGGCATTTAATGACATGAGTCCACTGTTGGTTGCTACATAACGACACATGTCCCCTCTTAGATAGTATGGAGCAACAGTCACACTCCAACATCCAGCATCAATAATTATTCCGCATGTTTTGTTATGTTTTTGTAATGAAATATAAAGTCTCAGCTTTAATGGATGGCTTAAACATTTTCACTCTTGACACTGTATTATAATGAAGGGCTGCCCACAAGTTTGGGGAGTCATAAGTAAAACTTTACCAACTTAAACCTTCAAGAGCCTGAAGTTTGATCCTCCACCTGAGAAGCTGCTGTCCTTTGCTAAGAAATGTGTAACCCACATTACCCATGAGAAAAAGACTATTACCGATGACATGACATCCAGAGGCAAAGTCGATCCCTTGTTGAAGTGTGGAATGAAAATGCTGGTTTAGTTACAGACTTGCAAGCTTAGATGTACCTGTGTACTTTATGGACAAGCCCTAATATAAAGGGCTACCCAAATTAATTCATGAAGCATTAATGTCCTGATGAGTTTTCATCAGGAATGCATAATATTTACTGGTCCGCATTGCCTACAGAAAAAAAGGTCCACACTTGTATGGCATTAAATGACAGGAATCCACTGTTGGTTGCTACATAACGACACATGTCCCCTCTTAGATAGTATGGAGCAACAGTCACACTCCAACATCATTAAATATTCCTCAAGCATGATTTGTTATTATTGTTTTGTAATGAAATATGATGTCTCAGCTTTAGTTGATGGCTTAACCATTTTCAATCTTGACACTGCATCAAAATGAAGGGCTGCCCACAAGTCAGGAGAGTCATAAGTACTTTAAGATAAATAAATAAAAAGTAGGAACAACATGGTCAGCAGCAAGATACTTTGTATTAATTTTTTTATTAATTGCTAAAAACATATTTATTAAGTTTTACTAGACCTTTGAAATGGTTTAGCCCCCAAATCTTCCAAATATGATATTGACCAATTAGGACATGATTTTAATCAATTTTACAATGTACTTGTTTCTTTAATCTATATTTATAGGTGTGCATTTTGTTTGTTGATTTGCATTACAGAAATGTCCACTGTTGGCTGGTATATAATGACACAAGTTCCCTCTTAGATAGCATGAATCGACACTCACACTGCAACATGGATGAGTAAAAAAGAAATGTATGATTCTTAAAAGAAAATTATAATGTAACCTAAATGGAATCTTTAGTTATACTTGTAAATAAGGTCTATTGTTATGTAACAAGTAATAGTTTCCAAATAACTCTCAATTAAGTCTTTTCCAACTCATAATATGTTCTTCATTCAAAAGTATTGCTCATAACTAGTTCACTGGTATTTGACGCTTTTTGACCCACACACATTCCCTATTCTGAACTTGCCTCCTTTCTCCAAACAAAACATTAAAGCACAAAACTTTACCAACTTAAAAATTCAAGAGCCTGAAGTTTGATCCTCCACCTGAGAAGCTGCTGTCCTTTGCTAAGAAATGTGTAACCCACATTACCCATGACAAAAAGACTATTACCGATGACACATTAAATAACAGGAATCCACTGTTGCTACATAGGGCACATGTCCCCTCTTAGATCCTATGGAGCAACAGTCACACTCCAACATCATTAAATATTCCTCAAGCATGATAAATAAATTTCAATTAGAAAGTAAATGTTCAGCAGGAAGATTCTTAATGTTCTTTTTTTATTTGCTAAAAACAGATTTATTATGAACTTTCACCAGCCCTTTGAAAGGATTTAGCCCCCCAATTTTCCCAGTATATTGACCAATTATGACAATCACAGGATTTCAATCAATTTTACAATGTACATGTATCTTTAATCTGTATGTAACGGAATGCATTTTGTTTGTTGTTTTGCATTACAAAAATGTCCACTGTTGGCTGGTACACAATGACACAAGTTCCCTCTTAGATAGCATGGATTGACACTCACACTCCAGCATGAATAAATAAAAAAGAAATTGATAATTTCTAAGAGAAACTTATAATTTAAACTAAATATAATCTGTGGTTACTTGGGGTTTGAAGAGACACTAAGTTTACAAGACTAGGCGAGACACAATATTGGGTGCAAGTGTGAAATGTTAAGTAGTTCAAGTTCAAAGGCCTAACGATCATCATTGGTCGCAAGAAACCCTCCCCCACACTGCAGACAATCAGACACAGATTCTCACTGCAGACAATCAGACACACGTTCACACCCCTCACCTGCTCCAGGTCACCTCTCAGAGACAGCACTCACACTTTCACCAGGATTTTGTATTTAGCTTAACTCTGCATTGGATGCTAATTCATAACAGTTTCCTACAACCACAAAAAGAAAACGGTAGAAATATATGTAGACATATGTTTAGTAAAAGTGCCCAAACACCCAATTCTAATAAAAATCTGATGATGGTACAGCCAAAGAGAGAAAATAAATACAGGAGAGAGGAGATGCATGCTAATAAGCCACAGGTTTGAACTGGGCCACTGCAGTAAGAACTCATTTGTGTATGGTGCACATGCTCCTGAAGACACACGCTCATAAACTGAAAGTTTCTTGCTCTCTTTTCTCTTAACTTTGACCCTCAATTTACTGTATACTGCACTATATGGCCACTCTACATTTTGGTTTCAACAATACGCTTAAAAGAAATGTATGCCAGTTTGTATAGCATATTTACAATATTGGTAAGCCTGAGAGAAGTTCTCACCACTGTTAAATTATAGTATCCCTGACACAAGTGGCATGTAACACAAAATAAATTAAACACTCAATAAACACAATTAAGGCAAATAAAACAGAAGCCTTTTAACTACATAGCCTAAATACCTATGGTAGAAGCACAAAAAGCAAGGACAAATGACCAAATAATAAAAATCTGAGCAAGGCAATAAGGCATTATGTTGGTTCTGAGACAGGCTGTAGGTAACTCCACCACTACACTTAATATACGTAGAAGTTTAAATTCATCAGAAGAGAGTGACCTAGAATTTCAATGACTATGAATGCCTGGTTGACATTCATTGTAAGCCTTACATATTAAATGATTCCCACTGCTTGTAAACCTTTTCAGTGACTTTAAGCATTGTTGATCATGTGTCAGACCAATCAGAGAGACCATCAGTCTTCTTTTTTGAGATAGATTTCCATCCAAATACACTATATGGGCAAAGGTGCTACCCCTGTCCTAATAAATTTGGTAGGGGCTGTGTTTTCATGGGTTGTTAAGGGAAATCTTGCCTATGGATTTAGAATGGGATGTCATAAAAGTTATGTGTAGGTGTTGCTGTATTTTTGTCCATACTAGTGTAATAAATTAACTCCATATTATACACAATCGCTTTAAAATTCATTTCGTGATATTTTAAAAGTTATTCAACCCCATTATTTGGGGGTGTACTAAATCGCACATATGTATGGTTATTATACTAATTCTTAGTAGATGTTTTCTGGTGTAAAACACCTTATTTAGCTACTTTTTGTGAGTAGCTTGTAACATAGGGTACAATTTTCAGCATTGTACATCCGCTCTTTACAGTTTCAAAATATCTCCCACAAGACTCCAGAGAAGTTGCATTACAAAGGCCAAGTCACTGGTTTGCGATCTTGACGCCCTAACGACCATCGTCAGCAACAAGAAACCATCCCCCACGCTGCACACAATGGAGAACAATGACTGAAACTTCACAACCCTCACCCAAGATGACTTCTCAGAGACAGCTCTCAACATTTCAACCTTAAAACATTTGTGAATCACATAGGCTCTAGTCACTTAAATGTAGAGGATTCTTTTAAATCTACATCATTAACTGAAGACATGTGTAACTCTTTCTAAAAAATCCACAACAATACCTTCAAGCAGTATGTCTGACATGTCTACCACAGTAAACAAAAGTAAATCAAACCTAATCTAATTGCCAGAGAACATTTGCATTACTATGCCAGCAGTAGTTAGCATTTGATGTCTTATCCTAAGAACCAATCACTGTCCAGATAGCTAGTCAGGATTGTGTATATATATTCTGGGCTCCTCAGAGAAGGTGCATGGCAGTCTTTGGTGTCTTGTGGAAGTGTTGACAAGTATGCAGTTTTTTGAAGGAGAAAACCAACTTTAAAATTTCTTTACTATTCTTACTAATCGTTTACCAGTCATCCATTTATCTATCTGTCTATCTTAACGGTATGTAGTTGTTCTTTTGAAAAACTTTTTCATCTTTCCATCCTGAAGACCAAAGCGAGAGGTAAGTTGAACATTTTTACCAATACCCCTTGTATGTTTTCATCAAGGCTGTTTGTAACTAAACTATCAAATTTAAATATAAACATGTACATATATATATATATATATATATAGTATTGTATAAGATAGTATATTCTGACTGTATCAGATTGTACAGATAGTTTGTTATTGTATATTGATTGCTTAGTGTGTAAATATTTTTACACCTATGTAGAATGTTACCTGTATATTGTATATAGGGTGTATATAGTATGAATATTATTTATACTAATACATAGAATTTTAACTGATTCTACTTTTATTGTATTTTATTCCTTACATTCCTATATACATATATGTACACAGAAAAAGTACTGATAGCTTATATTGTTTTACAAAGTCACCCAAGTTATCATATTGTAAAACATTTCACTGGAAAATGAGAACCAGAAGGGTTTTTCCTAAAAATGAAGCCTTGCAACTTCACTGCATCTGAGAAAGAAAAAGCCAAATTTCAGAAAGGATTCATCTACAAGGAGAAAGGTATTAGATCAGAACATAAGATTCTCTATTCAATACTGTATTTAACTACAACTTTCTTGGTTGCTAATGAATTATAAGGAAATGGAGCATTGTTAAGTGTGTGCATAGTATTATACACTATATAGTTATATGTTGCCATGTAAGGAGCAACCTGAAAATGGTTTAAAGGCATAGCTTGATTTTGTGTTCAGATATGAGAACAATATTGATCTTGTCATTCAACTCTCAGCAAGTCAGTCAAGCTAAGCAGGCAACAATTAAAATAAGAAATACCCACTGCCATCATACATAGTGTACAATTTTGATGTGTATTATATAAATGTAGATACAAATCCAAACCCTTAGGGTGACATTGCATAAGATCCTCATCGAGTGTTAGAACTGCTGAGATAGTGTTGGTCGTTCATGGAATTTGATGACAGACAGACTGACAGATAATTCATTTAATCAGTATAAAAATCACCACCAAAAACACTGAGCCAGGAGAATTCTTGCAGGAATATATTTGAAGACACATCACTGACTCCAAAGAAGGGGCCCGGTTCTGAGAGTGCTCCTTGTTATGGTACTAAAGAAGTCCTCAACGATTACACAGTGGCATTAAAGTACTATAAAACAAATGTCTGGGTTTGATAACAAACCGATTCTCTATTCCCTCAACAGCCCAGGACCTCCACATCCAGCATCTTCACCACCAAGATTGTCTGAGACCAGCCAGCTGGACAGCTGCTGCAAGAATCGTTTAGCATCCTCAAATAATTTCTGCACAAACTGTCAGGAACCATCTCAGGGAATCTCATCTGCATGCTCGTCATCCTCTTTGGGGTCTCGACCTGACTGCAGTTTGCCATCATAACCGACTTGAGTGGGCAAATGCTCACATACGATGGCGTCTGGCACTTTGGAGAGGTGTTCTCTTCATGGATGAATCCCAGTTTTCACTGTGCAGAGCAGATGACGTGTGTATGGCTTCGTGTGGGTGAGTGGTTTGTTGATGTCCTAGTTGTGGATCGAGTGGATCGAGTGGCCCATGGTGGCGGTGAGGTTATGGTATGGGCAGGCGTGTTTCACGGACAACAAACACAGGTGCATTTTATTGATGGCATTTTGAATGCATAGAGATACCATGACGAGATCCAGAGGCCCATTGTTGTGCCATTCATCCACAACCATCACCTCATGTTGCAGCATGATAATGCACGGCCCTATGTTGCAAGGATTACAATTCCTGGAAGCTGAAAACATCCCATTTCTTGCATGGCCAGCATACTCACCGGAGGAATTGGGGCAAAAACAAAAGTGTTGCGTTTATAATTTTGTTCAGTGGAAGAACACAGAAGAGGGTGGGCACATGAGGAACTTTCAGTTTAGGAGTTTGTGTGTGTCTTAGCTTAAAAGCACATTCAATAAAGTTTGCTTCAACATAGTTCTGTATATTTTGTACTGTTTTCTATTTGTGGTTGAACAACTTGTGTTATGAATAGCCATCCAATGTTGTGATGGTTCTGAGATGATCTATAGGTAACTCATCACTATTTCAATGGCTATTAAAATCACTAACACACATTTAAACTGTACATGCTAAAGAAAGAAGTTGAAAATACTGAGATGTAAAAATCTATAAAGACAAATACCTGCCAAATATCAGTGTGAACTTAATGCAGCACTGGTTGTGTGTTCTCCAGTTGATGCAAACTGTAAGTATTTATTTTTTTCTCACAAGTTGGAGTGTGATTATCGCTCCATGCTATCTAAGAGGGAACTTGTGTCATCATGTACAAGAGAACAGTGGACTCCTGTCGTTCCACACAGTACAAGTGTGGTCCCTTTTTCTGTAATTCAAATCAATAAATAAAATGCATTTCTGTAAGTGTAGACTAAGCACATAGATATGATGACAAAATGTATTGACATTCAGTGGTTGTGAAAACTGGTCAGTTTGGTGTTTTAGGACTGAACAAGTTTAAAGCTGTAGTCAAAGTCTGATGTGAAATACTTTTTAACAATTAATTAAAACTGAATAGAAAGTATCTTACCTCTAATCATTTAATTCATAATTCAACTCTGGTTGTTTTTCTATTTTTGTTCCTTTTTTTTGGAATCTACAATTCATTTTACTCTCCAGGCCTTCAGTGTAGCCCTTTATTTTGATACATGTTGATCTTAAAACACAAGACATCCACTAAACCTCAGCCTTTATATTTTGTTTTAAAAGAATGTATAGAAAATAAAGAGACTATTTAGTTAGTTTATTTTGTCTCAAAAGTATGATTAAATTTGCTTATTTATTATTTTCACACAAGTTGGAGTGTGATTATCGCTCCATGCTATCTAAGAGGGAACTTGTGTCATCATGTACAAGAGAACAGTGGACTCCTGTCGTTCCACACAGTACAAGTGTGGTCCCTTTTTCTGTAATTCAAATGCATATCTTTAAGTGTAGACTAAGCACACAAATATAATGAAAAAAAAAATGTATTGATGTCCAGTGCTTGTGAAAGCTGGCCAGGTTAGTATTTTGGGACAGAACAAGTTTAAAGCTCTAGATGTCAAATGTCAAATATTTTTTTATTAATTAATACATTTTTTTTATAATTAATTAAAACCATAAAGAAAGCATCTTTATACTGACCATTTTATTTCTAATTCTACCCTGGTTGTTTTTCTATTTTTGTTCCAGTTTTTAGAATCTAAAATTCGTTTTACTCTCCAGGCCTTCAGTGTAGCCCTGTATTTTAATACATGTTGATCTTAAAACACAAGACATCGACTAAAACTCACTAAAAAATAAAGAAATTGTGTTTCAAGAGACAGCTTTCTTTACTGAGTAGCTTGTATAATAGCCCCTCTACAGTCTGATAGACTCCCTGGGGCTGCAAGCCATTCACTCTATAGGGGAGTGTTAAGAACGACGTGTGTGAATGAGTCGTTAAAATCTTTGCTTGATCCACTAGAGGCACTGCTGAGTATGGACTTAAACACTCACACACCTGCAGGTCCCCTCTTGACAATAGTTTAAAAAATTTACCAGATGGTTTTAGACATGATTTTAGCATGATTTAAAGCATGTCCAACAGGGGACCTAAAAAATGTCCCCTGTTCACTTTTTAGTCCCCTCTTAGTGGGTGTGTAACGACGTCGAGGTCCACTGTTAGATAGGTTGGTAAGTGCACACACACACACACACACACACACACACACACAGAAGTTTAAAAAAGAGAGAGGCTGCAAATTAGAGTAGCTGGAAGAAGAAAATATTCAGTATTTTTCCTTTAAATGTTTTAGTCAGTTGAATAATCAATTAGTTGTCTCAACACTACTGTACATACTTCTGAGGTTTCCTGTAGTAATTGCCTGCTGCTGTGATTTCGGTGTTACTTTGTATATTGAATGACCAAATGAAGGACTGCTGCAGTATCCAGCAGCTTTTTGAACATTATCTGCCCACCTTGCTCTCTACCTTGCAGCTGGATGAGGCCATTTGTCTGAAGAGGCCTATAAAGTGCATAATATTTAAAGAAAGATATTGACTTGCATACAATCATAAGACAACAGCATTGCCTCTTGACACCCTCAGCTGTGTTTGTTCAGACTTTGACTTGAATACACAGATTTGTTTTAATAGTCAGTATAGTATGATAAACATACATATTTGACTTGTTGGCATTGGTACAGAGGCATTTTGGAAACAAACAGTACATTTCAAAATGCCCTATTACAGTGAGAACAGTGCACAATGATTTTTGAGGCTGATGCTGAAGTTTGGCCTCATGATGAAATCAGGTTGGGAATGTGTCTAGTTCGTCTGTTAATCCATCCATCGTGGTGTGTGGTGCACAATATCTCAGCCACCACAGACGGGAATTCAGGGAATCATGCACGCCTCTGCTGTGTTCTTGCATTCTCTACACGATGCTAATTGGCCTAGTGCAGACACAGCAGCTTTCATTAATTTTAAAAATGTATGCAAGTCATTGCTCCATTCCAGCATGTTCTTGGTAGCACAGACTGTACTCAGAGGGAACTACAGTCATTAAAAGTGATTAATTACAGTGATTCTACATTAGGTGCAATATCTTGAGTGCTGTTAGATTCTGATGCAGTTTCTTTTGGTGTTCTTAGCAGCAGTGGGAAAATTCATGTTACTTTATTCCGATATTTATCTGTAAAATGCGTGAGTGAAGTGTGCCTAAAGCTGATGATACACAGAGCAACTTTTAGAGCAATGGTGCTGGACAATGTTGCCGTCAATGGTAACGAGTAAAGCTTCCCCCATGACTCCACCACCCTCCCCGCACCACCGCTATCCATTCAAAACATAGTCGGACTTGCCACCAGCAAGATTGCCCAGCAACATTGCTCAAAAAGTTGCCCCGTGTATCATCAGCTTAAAAGTAAGCAAGTAGTTTATGAAAAGGTTGCTTCAAAATCAACACATTTGGACAGGAATGTGACTGAGAGGCGATGGCTGCTATTTCACACCACTGCACACGCCACTCCCTTGACTAATGCACTAAAGCCCCGAACTGCAAATAAGGCAGCCTCCACATGTATGTTTGTGTAACTGTGTGAGAGAGGAGATGGGACCTGTTTATGGAGTGTGGAACCTCCATTATCTCAGTACTGAAGATGACTGTATAATAGGTTGGGTGTGACTTTTAGACATACTAAACAGATTACTTTTTTAATGTCTGTATAGTTATGAAAACTGAAGCTATTCCAAAAGTATTGTTTGAATTGAATAACTTTTATTGCAGATCAGAACTGCAATAAAAGTTCTGCCTTTTCACTGACTACTAACCGGAGAGTAGTTTTCTGTCATTTGATTTAGCTTTCTTCAGAGTCAGAGCAGTATACTTAGTCATGCCTGCCAAAGATGTCTCAGAAAAGCTCTCCCAAGTCTGCAGGCCCATGTACTGTACTCCCCAGCCTTTCATGTTATGACTGGGTTCTGCAGGTTTATTATTAGAAGCGTTTTTGGGCTGGCTGCAATGATGCCAGACTCTTCATTATGCAAAATGTGTTTTGTGTGCTAAAGCGTAATTGATTCTGAATGAAGCATGCATTATTGATGAGGCAACCGGAGTCTCTTTCTCTTTTTCTCTTTCATGCCTCAATTCCTCTCTGTGTATGCAAGAAGCCCTTTTCCCTTTTTTCACCTCCTGTTTTCTGTATTTTTGTGATTACCCCGTCTGATATACTCCATTAGCATCAATGTAAAGGGGCATCATACATGTTACATAAGACATGATGAGAGTTACTCTAGAGAACTTGTTAGCCACATCAGTGACCTAAAGCAGGCTTTAGTTAGTAAACCTGTAATCCTCAACAACAAATCTGCTTTGCTGTAAGGCTCTTCACCTCCAGGGACCCTACAGCTAGCAAGTTATTGACAGCGGACGACAGGGACAGTACGCACACCCAACACTGATTTACCCACAATTTTGTTTTGATTTTTTTTCCCCCCACATTTCATAAAATAAACTTGTGGTTAAAGTGGTTAAAAGTTGATGCACAAAGAGATGTTTACCTCTACGTCCTCTTGTTATTCTATTTTGACTCATCTCTACTTATCTGTCAAATCTGTTGCTAAGCAGTTGATTTACTTTTTGGATGTAAATCGATACATTTCGGTGCATTTTCCTTAAAAGCGACTGTGATAATGGGTGCATTCTACCTGTTCTTTTGAGAACATACATTTTCATGAGTAACAACATGCAGTGCTTTCTTTGTCCATATTAGTTGTTAGTTATTGTGATTTATTTGAGTGTCATTTGACTCGTCGCATGATTAGCTTATGATGAGTTTTGCCAATAGTGACAAATGGACAAATCCTTCATACCACTGCCCACTGACTTGTCAACTAGAGAAAAATGCACTTTCATTCCCCTCAACACTCCGCAGTTATGTCCACTCTGCAGTAGCATGTCCTAGTCTTACAATGGACACAGACATGTTTTGCCATTTGGCATCTGTTTCATCAGGTCAGACTTTATAAACTTTATAACAAATTCTGTTATCGTTGTCATATTGCAGTGCCAGAGCTGCATGTATGTTTTTTTGTATTGGTTGACATACACAGTGGTAATGAAACCTCACTAACTGACTGTTTGAAGCTGTGCCTGCACATTATTTGTTTGTTCAACCTGTTTGTTTTTGCTGTGTGAAACACTTTCATTCAAAGTTTTGAACTCTTTTTGGACAACTGCAACAAGACAGGCGTCTCAGGTCTACTTTAAGGCAATTTCTGCTGCTGTGCACATGTGGTGAGCTTTGACACATGAAACCAAAACACCAAAATAAAGGCATGAACAACAAAATTTGTCTCATGAAGCATGGTGAGAGTGCATTGAGAGCCTGTCCCTGGACTGGAGGACACAGGCCCAGTGCCTTGAATCCAAATTCCTGGTGGATTGTCCTTTAGCAAGTCACTGTATCTCTACAGCTCTTGCAGTGCTGCTCTGTAACGGAGTGAGCTCTGTGCAGCAGAGCAAACAAAAGGACTTTTCCCTACAGGGATCAATAAAGTATCACATTGTCACTATTACCCTCTGAGCCACACAGGCAATTGGACACCAAACCTCAGTAATGGTGGAGTCATGCGCTACGCACTGAGCTACACTGGAATTAATTTGTTAAACTGGCAGTGCTCAGCCACTGTCAGGTTGTTGTTGTTGTTGCTAAAACGCTCAGGAGATTTTCATATATAATCTCTGGTCTAGGCTACTGGATACTTGTGCCAGCACAGTCTCAGTTTGGTAGTCCTTGATGCAGTTGCAGGACAATTGCTGTCGATTGCTTGCTGGCACAGGGCATCTCTCTCGCCTCCCGTCCCCCCCCTCCCATCCCCATCACCCCCACCTGTCTGCAACAGGGATTCCTCACTGGCTCCCATGGGAGTGTTCAGCCTCGCTCTGCCAGCAATCAGACTCACGCTCAGTGGACACTGCAGTGTTGGATGGGATGAGATTGCGGATGTCACTGCTGAACATGAGCCAATAACACACACACACACACACACACACACACACACACACACACACACACACACACCCACCACCATGCCTTGTCTTTGGATAGTATGGCTCATTTAAAGTCTTTGCTGTTATGCTGTCAGATTTGATGCCATGTATTGTATCATGATTTGAAAGAGGCAGCACATGTAGATAGGAAACAGCGTTAAGGTGTTTGAGTGAGATTTTTTTAAAATGTTTTATTTAAGTATAGAAAATAGTTGACATTCACCACAATTTCAGCTCATCCTCACCAGAAAACGGCTGTATAGGTTGACTGCGCAAACAGCTTGTTACGACCCATATTTACGTTTATTGTTAGGCCTCGACCTATAGTGGCCACAGTAATTATGACGGGAGAAAGTCAGGTGAGGTAGTATGAAGAGCGAGAAAGTCAGCCCTACAGAGGTGGATGGATGGATCGACGAACCAAACAAACACAGTATTTTCACCAATGAGACTGGCGTTCGTGTCTGATGTGAAACTAAGTCAGCGTGCTAATGGAGCATATTGGAGGGAATGATATGTTGACTATAATCTTTTCCTCAACCCTAACCCAACTGGGACCATTTCACAACGTTAACCACGTGACTTACATCACATACTTAAGATCCGTTATGGTTCAGTGGTCATATATGTCGTTTTGGGAGTCACTGACAATCAACCTATTCTGTCGTTTAGGTGTGAGGACGTGTTGCACATTTATATTTTAATATTTAAACTAAAAGTAATTTGGAGTGTCCATTGAAATATAAAAATACTGATATGCAGTGTTAAATTTCAAAGGTTTGTAGTTGCAGAACTGTACAAAATAGTAAAAACTTATATTAATTGTAAACCTAACTTTAAAGATGAATTGTTGCCTCTATTGAAAGGTGTGTACTTGAAGGACACAGTTGCACACAGACTCTACTTCCACAGAAGCCTCATGTTGAAAGATTTTGCATTTTGATAAAAGCACTCACACACAATCTTTACAACTTAGGTGTGTTGTCACTATAGTTCTAACAGTGGGACATCCTTGCACATGCCGGCCACACTAGCAAAGATCCAGAGACTTCAAGCAAGAATTTTGCAATACCACATTTTAAAATCAGCACACGTAGTACTAAACATTTCAGCTGAAGTTACAATTAATCACTGATATTATTGAACAGTGTAAAATCTAGGGTCTAGAGTCGAAGCCATTACATTTACAGTCCTAACTGTTTCTGTCAGTTGACACGATGCCCGTAACTACCTGGTAATTAAAAAAACAAAGTTCTATTTTTCCTGTGCTTCTCTGTATCAGGAGGTTTTATATAATCAACAGTTTGTTCAAGTACAGAACATTGCTGAAAGCTCTCTATTGTCCTGTCTTTGAGAAAACGCGTGGTATGAAAATGAATCCATTGATCACCACAGATCACCAGGCCTTATTGTCTGGGAGCTCTCCCAGTAGGTGCCATTGTTATTTTGAAGAACAAGAAAACAACTGTGAGTTCTGTGGAAAATAGCTTAAAAATACTAGTTTGCACTTAAGCAATGTTTAAATTAGTATCAATATATTAAAGAGCTCAATTCAATTCTTACTATAAGAACCAATTTTAACTAGTAAAAGAGTTGTTTTGTGAATTGTATAGAATATAATTCACATTGTGGAATAAAAGTTTTGTCTTATTTTATTTGGTGAAAGAGATTTATGAATACAAAAAAATCAACATGGAAAACAATGTTCACACGAATGCAAAAGAGACGCTAGTTCAGATACTCTTAGGATTGATATCTTATTGGCAATCTGAGAAGGAACATTTCGAGCAAAACCCAGCTGGAGACGTTGGCCAACATTTTGTTGCCAAGAGGGTTTGTAATCACTGCCAGTTTATCTTACATAAACTTAATTGATGTAATGGGTCGACTGAGCCTCCAATTGTATTGCACATAATTTGAGGTTGTTCCTGTACAATTGCGATGTCTCCAGTTACAAAATTAGCTTACACCTCCGTTTCTCTCTTTTCTTCAGGGAAATGAAGCCAGTTACCCCCTGGAGATGTGCTCGCATTGTAAGTATTTTGAATCTTTGCTTGCTCCAGTTACACAGTGCTCAGTTATGTTCAAAGAATGAGACCCTCTACATTTCTATCTGGTATAGTTCATCATTTGCATGACACTCATTAAATACATAGCATTTACAATGTGAAACGGAAACATTCTCTTAATTTCCAGATAATGTACTACTATTTCAAGATATATGGCTGTTGATACGTAACATTACATACACAAGGATTGGATCTGGTATCCTTAGAAAGTGCCATGTTCAGTTTAATTGTATTTGCTTACACTCATTTTATACGTTATGTCATGTTTTATTTTGTGTGTGTGATGTGTCTGAAATTGTAAATGTCATCTTGGAATCAAACTCTTCTTATGTTCTTGGTCATGTTTACAAGGTGTCTGCCTTGTAGACATCTTTGAGCTCCAGAGCTCTCGGGAGGAGGAGGAGGAGCAGGAGAGCTGAGGATATGACTCACATTTCTTCTTTGTCAGCCTCCTTTACCTTTCCTACCTGATGATACATCAACAGAATGTCTCAGCCTGATGTTGTTGAAAAGTCCTCAGAGATGCAGATTTTATACCGCTCAATTTACGCCGTGAGGTTAAGAAAATGGCTTCACTGCTGCTTGTGTTTAACGAGCACTGAGACGGCGACAGGTCCCTCTGTAGTGTAGGTGTACTTCAGGGACTGTCGCTGTTTGGATTGACCTCCATTGTGTCTCAGAATTAGAGTCACACGTGAATAATTGTTTTGACATCATGGCTTTGAAGTTAGTTGTTGTGAGTTTTTGGTGCTGCAATTAATAAGGTGTTGTAAGAGGCAGATGTGCAGGAAAATGTCTTTATTCTCCAAAATCCATCCATCCATCGTCAACCACTTATCCTGTGTACAGGGTCGCGGGGCTTTATTCTCCAAAATGTAAAGTGGAGCAGGTAAAGTAAGACAGAGTAATGAAGGAGGACAAAAGCTCTGCAAGGATTTAAGTTTACACCAGAGTCTTAATGACTAAATTTGTTTTTTATGCAATTTCCAGCTTTTTATGGCCAGAATACAGGTACAAATATAAATGAATTTCTCAAAAAATTATGGATTTATAATTATAATGCTATTATAAGCATTGAAGCTTAGAGTGACAACTTAAGAGGACTTACTTGCTTTTAAGATCACCCATGTCACACACATCCAAAGACATTTCCAAAATGGCACTTCTTGTTAGGGTGGACAAGCTGTGGCTTGTCCATACTTAGATTGTACTATAGTAACATCATGGGGGACGGGACCTTGGCCTGCCAGGCATTCCAGGCATTCCTCCCCCAGGATTGTGCCACCATGGTGAAGGGAGGTGGATTTGGATGATGCATGACCCAGAACTGAACCCATCAAGGACCTCTGTATTCACTCTGGGATATTTTTAGTCTCACCATTTCTCTGCCAGTCGGTTTCTCTCTCTCTAGCTATAACATCAGATAACTTCTTTTAAAGAGATAAAGACAGACAATATTTCAACAAGATTTAACTTATCCATCACTAAACTAATTTTTTGAGAGGTTTCTAAACTAAAGTTGTAATGTGTACACATCGAATGCATTAATGACATATTAGCATTTAGAAATTTAACTGTAAGAACTATTTTTCTCCTAGATTACAGATTTTTTTCAGTTTGGGAATATGTTCATAATTTCTTCTATCAAACATTCTCCTTTTGTCCTCTGTCTCCTAGTTTCTGTGTTTTATTTTATTTGTTTCTGTCGGTCTCTCTTTGGCTTTCTCCCTCTGCCTCTGTCACCCTCCACCAAAAGAGCAGCTGTTCAGCTCATCAAGTGCTTGGACAGGCAGGCATTGGCTGTGAAGAAATTAGCACTGGCCTGCTAGTCACATAGATTTGCTGTTTTGCACCTCAACCTTACCGCCCTCAAAGAGATGTGAAACCACAAAGCCTAACACCCACTCACTTGTGCCTGCCATCAGACTAAGATCAACAGAAGGAGTTTGTCTCTAAGAATCACCTTGATAAGATGTATTGTGAAGTTATTCACTGCTGGAGGATGAATAATTTCAAAAGGACTGTATCATCTTGTCAATGCAGTGTCTCACCCCTGCTAGCTTAACTGAGCTTAGATCGAGCATAATTTAATGGCCTAATTGTGGGAGCGTGCATAATTAGACACACAAACCACACACACACACCCATACACACTTTGCTAAAATGCATGGGTGCACCCACTCTTTTTCGCCACTCTATTCACCCCACACACACACACACACACACACACACACACATACACATACACATACACAACCCCCTCGACGTATCATACTCTGAAAAAGAAATGCAGCAGCAAGCCTGAAACCATTGCAGGCCTGTCTGCTGCCGCCCAAAATAAACAGTGGGCGACTCGCTGGAGTTCCTTGTTGCTAGGGGTTTCCCTGAGGGCGGGAGCCAGAGACTCTGTTGGTGGGGTGAGTTGGGGGTTTTCTGATGACAACACGGCTATATATATACACCCATCAGTGCACTGCCCTGCTTCGTCCTCAGTTTGGTCCATGCAGTTGAGCTGCATTATCAGAGCAGCCAGAGCAATCAGACTAATGCACTGAGGGCTACGGCTCTTCTCTGTAGTACACACTCAGCTATATGGCCTCCCCTTACCAGTGGCTTATATGAGATAAGACTGAAGGAGAGAGGGAGAGTGTTTGCGTTTGTGCGTGTGTGTCTTATTAGTCCCAGAAATAAACTGATTTCCAAAGTCTGTTCTATACCCCCCTGATGAAAACAGTAGACAGACAAAGCAGCTTCCAACTGGCTGCTCTGCTTGAAGTTGTATTGTTGTGTTGAATTTGTACTAAGCACAAATTTTAATAGTGAAATATCTTTCTATGACTTTTCCAATGGGGTATGATAGTGCTGTGTTTTTTGAACTAAGACAACAGTTTCAAAAATAAGAGTTTGGAGTTCTATAATGAGCATGATAATTTTATCTCAAATTAAATGACAATCTGTAAAATAACATTTTCTGTCAGATTATTTTTAGGATGAAAATTATTCTGTATTATCAAATTGAATTGTATATATGGTCGAATGTGAAGAGTCATGCTTTCACACTTGATGAACAATTAATGAAAATCACAATATGGCCTGTTGCAATTTTCAAGGCGAAAATAAATATTTTAAATTAAATATTGTCGTGCTGCAAAGATGTCTCGGCCTGCACATCAGTATTTCAATTAAATTATATTTTGTCTTTGTGCTCAAGCTGCAATAACTTTTATTAAAGATGTTACAAAACAGTTTTCTCACGCTAATCAGTACAAAACTGATTGGGGAGTTCCTCTTCAATAATAATCTGTGGCTTTTTTATCAGTCTATAGCACACTGTTGTCTTCTGATATGTTCCCTACGCCACTATACTAATTGGCACAGTATCATATGTCAAACTCGTGTAATTACTGCGCTGTGCATGTAACCTTCTCGTGTTTACCCACCCTCACACCTTGTTTGTGGAGCTATATACAGCAGGGTCTAGGCTGTAATTATCAGTAACAGGCCAACTGAATTTTGCTCTGTATATCACTCCCTCCCTGCTTGTCTCAGTTCACGTTTGCTGTGTTAATACAGTAACACGTCTCCATTAATGTGCAGGTTGAACCATTTGAAGGCTGAGCATGCTTAAGAGGACAAATTCATGAATGACATTTTGGGAACATTGTGTTTTATTATTAAACAAGAATGGGGAAAGCCAGTTGCACTGAGCAGATTTTCTGTTCACACAGCTGTGCTGTTGTAAGCTTGAGCTAGCTGATGTTAACAGTGGATCAGAAATGTTGCAGGGTTAAGAAGAACATGCGCCAATTACAACAGCCGTGGTATTGGTATTGAACTTGCTGATTCTTTTGATTTTAAATGTAGCCGCTCTTGCTCTTGTTCATCCAATACTGATGACACTGTAAAAATATATTAAACTTGCATTTCCAGATGGAAATTTGTAATATGTGTAACATTTCTCCATGAGGTTGTACTACTGTACGTTCCTGACTCGAACTGGCAACCTTGGGTACGGGAGGCAGGCGGGAGGCTAATACCCATGGGAACTAGCGTCGGTCGCTAGAGCTTCTCTTAAGGTGTCGGGGCATGAAGTTTACTCACCGCACAGCCATCTGGCTTCCGTTACATATGTAACCTAAGAATTTAATTTCAGTATTACACACATACGACTATAGAGAAAGCAAGAACAGCACAAACCATACTGGAGGGCATGCAAAACAAGCTATTGACCATTTGGGTCATTTGGCCAACCATTGTTGTATTCTCTTATATTAATTGATGCTTGTGTGTGTGACAGGCTTTGTGTGATTGTCTCTTGAAAGCTGTTGACATCTACACATGTATGTATTTTAATGCGTACACCTCATGAACAGTTGTTTAAATGTTCCTCCTTCTTGGTGTGTGTGGGGGGCTACTATGGTGGGCTAACAGGTTTCAGTTGCCTAGTAACACAGTTGAGGGTTCATACAGTGCTTATGAAAGTGTGTTTGTGTGTCTGTGTTGTGCTCCGCAGTGGAGTATAAGAGATTATCATAATCATCTCACAGTTACATTGGGTCTCCCTCAGAGCCACTCATTAGCATAGCAGTGTGAGGAGCTATGACTGTGCAGCCCTCTCCTGTTTATTTCACACAGGAAATTGGATAGTTTTTGTATGAATGTTCCATTAAATGAAAAATGCATCCATGGTTGTATTATTCCCATTTGTTATTGTTTTAAAACAAATAAAAGCAATGAAAAGCCCAGCACTTTTTCATCAAGCATGGTCATTTCAGGAACAGAGTTGTCCTCTCAGTACAGATTCCATATTTTTTTTTTTTGATTCTGTTCTTCTTGTTAGCAAACCAGGGTTAGCTAGTAGCTTATTTGATGGACAGTTTCTGCTACCTTTTACCATTTTGAGATTTTGGCTGCTGTAAAGGTGGATGGCGGCCAGTGCTTATAAAGCTCGTAATCTAGGAATTTAAGCTTATTGTACTGCACACGCTGGAAAGAGTTTGCATAAGAGCATGAGATGATGGCAATTAAATCAGAGAACCTGATTAGTTTATTGGGTGTTTCTGTAACAGTTATAACAGTTTTCAGAAAGAGCTGGATACGTCAGTTAAACTAGTGAGTCTTAATCATGAGTTTTATTTGGCTCAGATGGGAGCCACGTCTGTCTTTGATGCTGGCAGATGTGGGACTTGTTGGTTCAAGAGCCGGAAGGGTACTGTGATAAAGCTGTTGTCCTTGCTAGTATGAATAATACATGTACCTATTCACTGGGCAGCTTCAGACAGCAAGAAGGGATATGGGCACAGTGCTCAGATGTTCCGCTCTCAGCAACTGCACCGAGTTTGTTATGTGTTGTAAATGTCAGAGCGATTTTTCATCTGTACTGCAGCTTATCCTACTGTCCTGACTGTGTAGCAACCAAAGGAAGTTACTGTGACAGGGAGCTGGTGTGAGACATTTACTTTAACATCTGTTGTTGTGAGGGTAGTTGTACTTTAGAGCCTTTAAAGAATGATGATTATATACATGTTTTTTAATCTCTGCAACTAATGATTACTTTCATTATGAATTAATCTGGTAATTGTTCTAAATGCCTTGTTTTGTCTGATTAATAGTCCAAAACCCTAACATATTAAGTAGGGGTGTAACAAGATCTTGTTCCACAAGATGTCACGATATTAAAACGTGATTATATTTCTCATCAAGGTAAAAAACTATCTCACGATATTAGCATGACGGCCTGTGAGGGTGAAATTATCACACAGGATGCCCTCACCACTTTTAAATCATTTGTGTGGCAGCATTTTGGGTACCCGGTGGAAACAATAAATGGCGACAGTGATTTGTGCATTTTGTGTTTTCTAAAAATAAGGTCATTATATCATCTCATCTCGTGACCCAAATATCGTGTATCGTCTCTCCTCGTGAGCTAAGTGTATCATCACAACCCTAGTATTACGTTTGCTATCATATCGACTACCAAAAACAGCAAATATTTACATTTGAGAAGCTGGTACCTGGTAAATTTAGGGATTTTTCCAATAAAAAAAGATTAATTAAGGCTAGATTGCTATGAACCAAGCCGGTGTCATGTGCTGTGAACAGGAAACGGGAGGCTGCTGATAAGGAAGTGTTTTGTGTCAGAGGACAGCCGTGTGCTTGGCTCTGATAACTCGCACCTAGTGGACACAAACCCTGTGGCATAGATCAGAAGTTGTTAGGAACATAAAAACAAAGAAGTAAACCAGCACTTACTTGTGCAGATATCATGGAAATGAGAGTATAACAAACATCCATTGTGTACTGAAGGCTTTTGTTGCACAGAATAAAAAACCCTGCTTATTAATCAGCAGGCCGCAGTGGGTTTTGCATCACAAACAACTGCAACTGTTACGACCCGGCTCATGGGGAAAAGGGAAGCAACATGAACCAGAATGCTTTTCATACAATTGCAAGTTATCTTTTTGCAGGGTTTCCAAAAAGAACGGAAAAAGGGCTGATGGATGCTGCTTAACTCAAAGAAATAAAAATAACTTTAAGAGGTCTCTCCAAAATGAGAGATAGCCACAAGCTACTACAAAATCAACTTAAACAAAACTCTTATCTCTTACCTGTCATTAATAATCAAAACACAAAATGAGCAGCACCCTCTAACCTAGTGTGTCTAACAAAAAATAAATCTACAGGTGTCTGGTTGGTGTCAGTTAACCCCACTAAGATCCTTGCCCAATTTGTTAGCCACAGTTCACAGATTAAGGTAACACAGGAAACACTAAGATCTTATACTTGTAAATCACTGAACTAATGCTGCGTTCCAGGCATCTAGGAACTCGGAAATTTCTGATCTCCAACTAGAAAAACTAACCTGGAACGCCACTTGAAGTTGGATTTCCTACTTGTGAACTGGGAGAAAAAATATGTACCCCGACTTCACGAGTAGCAGCTGAATGACGTCACAAAACAATGGCCGCTCCCATGAAGGCACCATAGACTGTATGGGAAGCACACACTGTAAATGGTAAACCATAAACTAAAAGGCAACAAAAAGTATATTTACACGTATTTAAATTAAAATAATACATATACGATCATATAGTAAAACCTGTTCTGCATGTACATTGATATAGAAATATGTTAGGCCTATTAGGTAGCTGGCTACAGTAAAGACTCTCATAAAGTCATCTTCACTACATAAAAGTTATTATTAAAAATGCCTAAACATTAGGATGTGTAATCTACAACATTGACTGACTTGAGGGTTACCAACTGATGTAGCTAGAGTGGTAAACAGTTAACTAGTAACGTATAGGATATTTATGTCAGTTGTTGCAGTTAAACTGCCATCCTTTGAAGTAACACCTAAAGCACTGCTGAGGGTGCAACTGTGTGTGCACTTTGTCACAGTCAGCCATGGTTTTCGTTCACTTTCGGCGTCATGCACCACCATGCACCTGGAACGCTTTGAGGTCGGAAGTCATAAGTTTCAACTGGGAAGAATCCCAGTTCCGACCGGTCTTGAAGTGGCATAAAGCTCCTAAAGAAGTTAACACGTTCACTACAGTAGAGCGCAATACAAACGAGGCGAGTTGATCAAGGGCAAAATCACAACTGCCAAGTTCAACAGGTAGGCAGCTATTTAAACAGGGGGTGGTCTGGAAGGTGGTAGATGATTGACGAGGTTGACAGATGCCGCACCAGGAATGTTGTAGGAATGTCTTTATTATGTGGTTTGACGTCTAATTGTATATAGTATTTTTTTTCCCTGGGAAATTTGACATGTGACTTTATATCACATTTCTCAGCACAGGTAAATAGACTCTTCTCCGCCTTTATTGTTTGCTTGCTGCTTAAAGACAATTACCAAGTTCAAAACCTGAAGTTGAAGCGCTCACTGTTTATAATCATTAAGTCTATGCTGTTTGTTTTTTGTGCACTGGATGCCCTTCAGTGATTTTTATAGCACAATACGAGCAAATAAAACTCACTTTGTTATCAAGAGACTTCCTGTCAGCTTTAATATTAGACACTGAAACAACAAAACAATAAAACCCCTGTCCAGCAGAGGTGTATTACATCATAACTGTTTCGTGTGCCAAGGACATTAAATGTAGAGGAACGCTAGTGTAGACGCATGTTTACTGAATGCAGCTTGGTGGACTTCAGCAGATCTTACAACTAGTCTGCTGCTGTGGTTGCGTCCATCCTAACAGTCTCTCTCTCACTCTCTCATTCCTCCACCACACTTGCACTTTCTGATTAGACATTGAGCTGATGTAGCAGCATGTCCGAAAGTTGAAACCCAAAACACAGCCCACACGTCAAATCTCAATCTCTCTCGCTCTCTCTCTATCTGTCTGTCTCGCCACATCATATAATAAGACGCAGATTGATGGGAGCGTTGCTTTAACTTGGAATCATTTACATGTTTGTCTTGTTGGAATGCAGACATCCTAATGTGCATTCAGGTCTGCTCATCCAAATGTATATACGATACATATCTTCTCTTGAATTGTTTTTTTTTTTCTTTTCATTACTTTGCACTGCAGATACAGAGAGGTGACAAAAAAAGGTCTAAAAAGGCCTGTCTAATACACAGGTCCACAATCTCCCATAGACTTTTAACGGGGTTAAGATGTGGTGACTGTAGAGGCCATAGCATGTGATTCAGATCTATTTCATACACGAAGCTATTCAGTGACCTGTATGGAAGCATGTATATTTGTTATGTTTCTCTGCTCCCTTTTAGTAAGGTTTTTCCTTTCATTTGCCACTTGTGACTGAATTCATGATAGATTTGATTGCTGCCTGTGTTATAACTACATTGTGTTGACACAAGCAGAACATCACAGCCTGAAGGCTGAAGTGAAAATTTCTTCAGCTCGCTATCTCACGTAACTTTAAGCCTCTTCTAGTTTATATCTTAAGTCAACCTTTCAGGCGTTTTCCTGTGGTTTACCTGAACTGGCTGTCCTCATGGAGGTCAGCAAACCTGCTACGATCTGAAATTACCTTATTACCTTACCTCATAAATCTGTCACACCTCTGTATTGCCCCCACCCCTTCACCCCTTCCGTTTGTTAGCTATGTGGTAAGATTAATAGATAGCCCATGTCATTTAGGATTCCAGATTAAAGCAGGCAAAGTAGTAGTTTGTGGTTGGCCATTGGGATCACGTGACTATGTGTGAATGAGCTTATATAGTAATTAACAACTGGCTTTGTTATTGCTTCTGGGTTACTCCTTGCCATTGTTCAGTATACCGGCCAGGGAGTTAGGGCTGTTCCTGATGGCAGGGGAACGAAAGATCCAGACCCCTTCTGATAAAAAAGCACCAGTAGACAACAAAGGCTGTTGTAAGTTTGCAAAAGGTTTATCTATGCGTTTGTCTCTCTGTCTTTCTGCTAATTCCTCTTTCCTCGTACCTTTTTTCTCCCCCCTATTGACTGTTTCACAGCAGTATTAGTAGTAGTACCAGTAGTACCAGGGTTGGCTTTGTGTAATGTTCGCAATGTAGAAATTGCAGCTATTTCAATAGTTGCACCCATTTCAAGTCTAGAAACAAAATGTACTATGTTACTGTGGGACTACAGCTTGGAGCGGTTAGCTCAGTCCTGTGCAGGCCGGAAGTGGTGTCCTTGACCTAGTTGCAAGTGGTGGCTGCAAAAATGTGTGACTACTGCTGTGAGGGTATTTATGTTTTGCATAAAAATCCACTGGCTTAGTGTATATAAATCTTTATCCATCTTAGGAAGCTGTTGCTTCAAGTGAACAGTGCACCATGCCTAATTTGTGTTACTTTCAACTCTTTTCTTTTATTCTTCTTGTCCATGTATTACTTCTCTGTATGGCTGCTCTGTTTGGGGGCATAGACTGTATAGTTTAGGGGGCTGTCCGGGCGCCTAGGAGCCAAGAACATCAGCTGAATGTCCACACAGAATGTTTAAATACCTCATCACAATCTTCTCCCTCTCTCTCTTTCTTTTTATCTTTGTCCAGTCGATGCTGATGAGATTAAGAGGCTAGGGAAGAGGTTTAAGAAACTCGACCTAGATAACTCTGGCTCACTCAGCGTGGAGGAGTTCATGTCGCTGCCAGAGCTACAACAGAACCCGCTGGTGCAGAGGGTTATCGACATATTCGACACAGATGGGAACGGAGAGGTGGACTTTAAAGGTATACGATAAACTGTGCTGGTGAGGGTGAACTACCTTTTTTTTTTTTTTTTACAGCTTTATACTGGTCTGTTTTGTACACTGATATTGTATTGTAACAATTTGACTGCTATCCCAAATTGGATCACAGCTTTATCATATTGCAGAAGAACTAAACTTTAAAAAAATGCAAAATAAGAATAACTGTATGTGTATCACTGTCTGTGGGGTGAGTTTGTGAAATGGTTTGGGGCAGGTGCTAAAACAGTACACAAATATCAAGTTAAAAACATTGTATAAAAACACTTTTAAAAAAAAGATATGAGGATGAAGAGAGGTGATTGTGAGTGTGGGTTTATATACTGACAGTAATGGGATGGGTGAATATAAAGTTTGTTTGGTGCTAAATGTAAAAAATGTTTTTTAAAAGTTTAATTACTGTATATTTGTTATTCTGCTATTAATAATAATAATAATAATAATATTCAGGAACTTGTGTTTTCACATTTTATTTTTGTGTAGGAAAAAATAGAAAGAAAGGCCTGGTTTCTTGAAAGTGCTTTACTTTAAATACAGTGTTTGAATTTTGCCACATTCACAGTTTATAGGTTTATAGGTCGTGACCAGTGTTTGGAGTAATGCGTTACAAAAGTAACACAATTACAGTAATGTATTGCTTTTTGCTGTAACGCAGTAATATAACGCATTACAAAGAAACCCGGTAACATTATACCTGTCATAATCTCAGTAACGCGCGTCACAATGCATTTTAACCTGAAAGTAAGTGGTGTTTTGTTTTTTTAATAGTTCACCAACACCGAGAAACATTTCGGCACCAGAAAAACAAATCCATGAGAGAAAGAGTAACGTTATTTCCTGTTGCTGGAATCCGATGGTCGAGATTGTAGGCAGGGTGCAAACTACGGGGGATCTCGGCTCCTTTACAAGACGGTAGCTCGCCTGATGGATCATGCGTAAATATATTTCTATAGGAAGATTTCTATGTGTTTTCATTAACGATTTATTTACATGATCAGAGAGGCTGCTGTCAGTTCATCCTGACCGATCCTGTCGCAGTGTCGGGAGATTCAAATAAACAATTACGTTATGCTGCTGTACCTCTGCTGTACCTACCTATCATATATATTTGACAGAAGTCATGTTAAGTTTCCCTTAAAGCCAGTACCAAGGAAAACAGTAGTGTTTCCTTTACACTGCTAGAGCCAAAAAAAGGAAAGTAAATTCGCCACAATACCAGTTTTGTCACTGTGTGTATTATTATTTCACCACTATGTAAATCAGCAGCATGAAAGCATCCTAACATGTGCCAGTACAATACTGTATGTAGATGGTGGCAGCATAAGAGAGCATAAGGGGCGATATTGTATTAATGTGTCTGCGCTGTTCTCCTGTGTACTGCAGGGGCTTATGTTTTTTTTTTTTTTTTTATCAAGCAATATAGCAGCTGCAGATATGGCTGTAGAAATTTCCATTAGGATTTAGTGTGATTTGAAGCTCATTTGCTGTAATAAAGCTGATTTAATAGCACAGTCCATGTCAATGTACAAATACACAGCATTTGAGTAATTAAGAGAATCCACTTTCTGAACTGATGCACGACAACATAAATACCCCTGACCCTTAAAAATAAGTGTTACAAAACATACCTATTGTTTCCCGAGTTTAAAAATACAGTTATCTTGGAATTACATTGAATGATGCAAAATATTCACATCTTGATAGAGGGTCTTTGCACCCAGCAGACTCTCCTGTCTCTCAACTCTTCATTACAGTAGTAGTGCTTTCCAAAATACAAATGAGGAAATGGAAAACTCATAATATATTCACATCCTGCCATAATGTTACCATCAGCAATATTGAAGTGGAGACTGTGTGCAGAAGCCTGAAAGTCTGTAAAACCCACAGCACTGATTGTTGTTCTCCTCTCCCAGAGTTCATAGAGGGAGTCTCGCAGTTCAGTGTGAAAGGGGACAAGGAACAGAAGCTTCGATGTAAGTAAAGCTGCTTCACCGCTAAAACCACATGTGGCCAGAGCTAGTCCTACTGGTACTGCTTGTTTTGCCGCTTTGGGACTAAAACCAGCTGGGGCTTTGTCCCATGTGTCTCACCTGTTGTGTTTGTCTCACCCTTGCTTGCCGCTACAACAAACAGTGAATTTTGGGCAGTGTACAAAATTAACTTTTTTCGCTCACCTCACCTGCTAAGGGCTAGTAAAGCAAAAAAAAAAAATCTATCAGCAATGATTGTTTTTGTAGCCCGGTTAATTTATGTGGAAATGTCACCCTACCCGTTTCCAGCACTGTTCTGTATATAGAATCAACGTTAAAAAACAAAGAGAGTGGGAGAAAGTTGAAATACTGCTGCTGTTAATGGAGCCGGTGTAACTGGAAGCCAAACATGAGCATGCTTGGTGAGGGCTTATTCTTATGGTTTGACCGATGGGGACAAAGTTTAAGAACAGGAAAAGACGAATGACTTGTGTTTCAATCGTTACTGTCAGTCTGGTTATAAATGTATCCGAGGGTCAACAAAGACTATTTCTACTAACATTTGGTTCTACGGGTGTTGCTGTCTAATTGATTGTACCTCCTGTCTACCCTTGCTTCTGTTCCTCTCCTCCCTCATGCGACATCCTGCACCACAGTCGCTTTCAGGATCTATGACATGGACAAGGACGGCTACATCTCCAATGGCGAGCTCTTCCAGGTGCTAAAGATGATGGTAGGCAACAACCTTAAGGACACACAGCTCCAGCAGATCGTGGACAAGACCATTATCAACGCAGACAAGGACGGAGACGGCAGGATATCTTTTGAAGAGTTCTGTGCAGTAAGTGGAAGCCCTCCTGGGGTATTTTGAGGGACATTTCTGCTGATGCAACCTGTTATGGTGAAGGCAAATGTCAAAAGGGCAGAAAAACAAAACAGTTTTTCGCTTAGGTTAGACTGCACTGGGTTTCAGTTTCATGCTTCCTGTTGAAATACAGTGTCAAGGGCTGTATATAAACATAGGCGGGTGTGTTCTTGCTACATATGATGAGGCACTAAAAATACTGAGATAGCACTTTGGTATTAGACCAAGCAACAAATAAAATATTACATTTATTCTATATTGAGTCCATCCAGCTGAAGGTTATCTGACAATATTTATAATGAACAGTTATTGTTGCAATGAAATATGCTTATATTTTTACTGAGAAAGCAGTAGTCAGGAGTACATGACATTATTCTCACAATGCTGGGATAAGCATGGGAAAGGGGCAAGTTCTACTTTAAGGGGAGGAATAATAAAGGTCAGAGGTTAAAACAAGAGCATATTAGAACCAGTAGAGCACATGTCAAAGTGACGAGGCAGATTCTGCTTGCCTGAGAAGAATTTGTTGGACTTTGATAGAAAAGGCCCGATTACTGTTAAGAACAGTCAGGCTACAGTCAGATACTATCAAAGCTCTGACAAAAGCCAAGCTAAGTAGGTAGTTTCATAGTTCACATTAAGACATGGCTACTCTTTTGTCATCAAAGGATAAAAATATAAAAAAGATTTGAGACAGAAACAAGGCCCACATTTGATGGAATAAAAAGGCTCTCCTGTTTTTAACATAGCAGCGCCACTCAAACACTTCAAGGTTCAGGGGAAGAGATGGGATGGGATTGGATTTCAGTCTGGCTTACAATAGTTGTGATCTGAGCACTGCAGGGTGAAAGAAACTGCAAGGAGGGTGTAAAAATAAGACGAGGGATATAAAAATAGATTTAGTCGAAAGGTTGGTAGTAAAAGGAAAGACATTCTTAACAATGTTAAGAACAGAGGCTGGATGATGTAGTAATCTTGGCTTAGTATAAGAGTGAGTACTACCTGTGCAAACAGTATCTTCTGTGGCTCTGGTGGAGCTTTGGGAAAATTTAAAAAGATCATCCTGATGATGTCCTCATGATCAGATTGTCTTGGCTTGAGACTGAAAAGCGTAGGTGTGAGGTTTTAAAGAAGTGGGAAAGTAAATAAGACACAATGCAATAGAGTTGTATTATGGGAAATGCTTGACCCCTAACTAGAGGCTCCTCTTCCTCTGCTGCTTGACTAGTTTAATGTGTCCCTCGTGGGTCCCCCAACTTTATTAAAGTGTAATACTAAATTGGTGGACGACCCCTTTTAATTGACAATTTTGACAATTGGTGGACAATTTTGATATTCAGTTAATTGTTTAACTCATTTATTCAGGGAAATGTCAAGCTGCTGTTCTTTTATTATATCACTTGAAATGATCTTTGGGCAGTTGGTTGGACAAAACAAGCAATTTTGAAGACTACATGGACAATTGTTAGGGGCATTTTTCACTATGTTCTTACATTTTATAGTCGAAATGTTAATTGTGAAAACAATAACTTAACTGATAATAAAAAACAGTCATTAGTTGTAGTGCTTGCTTTTACTGTGACAGCAAGAACTGAAATTTAAAATTTAAAGAAAACAAACACATGAGACTTTAAATAGTGGAATGCAGACCCAGAAAATAAAGGAAATGTATCTGTTGGTAGAGGTGGTTGTTTTACTCAGACATTTTGACTTGTCATAGTAGGAAAAGCACAGTTGTAATCAATAACATTAATAACAACAACATTCCATGAAACTAAAGCAGCTAAATGAAACTCAACCAATATTAATTTTATAATTATTTACACCTGTACTTTTCCTTCTGTGACATGTGATAAAAGCTTTCACATCTCGACTTTTAGCTTTACCGTCACTGCCTGAATGAGGGCTGGATTAATGAATGCATTTTCTCATTCTTCCAGGTGGTCGGTGGTCTCGATATACACAAAAAGATGGTCGTGGACGTGTGAGTGCTCCTCCGCTTGCTGACTCCCCCCTCCTTCCTCCTCGACACTCGCTTTCTCCACCATCTCTTAAGATCTGCTCAAGACGTCCAGCAAAACGCTCTGTGTAACTCAATGGAAGTATTCTCTCTCTCTCTCTCTCTCTCTCTTTCTCTCTGTCTCTCTCTCTGTGAAGCTACTTTTTCCTTTCAAAAACCACAGGCCTCGCGAAGCCAGCTTTGAAGTGTTATTGAACTGTCACTCCTCTCAATAACCCGGTCGTAGCACTTTAAGAGACTGATGGACATCTATTTTGTCATTTGCAAGAGCATCTCCGATTCTGGATGAGGGGGGCGGAAAGTGGAGAGGGGAAAAGTGGGCGCAGTGAAGAGGCTGGTTGGCTTGTTCATATTTCATCCTTTCTTTTTTTTTTTGTTAATTGTTATTTTTGATATTTATTTTTTGTTCTTGTCTTTTATAAAGAAGAAAAAATACAAGTATATCCGTGGCTGTCTCAAGTATTTTAACACTTGACTTACAGTACAACTAGAAAGTAGGGTATGAAGTGCCAACCAGAACATATCCAGAAACCAGTCCAAGTTATTACCTATCATCACCGCTGTCATTCATGTCGGACAAACTGGCTTGTGACACTTCCAACTGCAAAACTAAATTTTCTGACTTTTTGGCTTCAGTTTTAACTTACATGCGAGCAGTTTGGGTTAGACCAGTAAAGCTTCCAGTCACTTTTAGCACAGCAATGCATTTTTCTTTTGTGATAAGACTGCTAGTTTTATTCATACTTAAGAATGTGTTTATATTGTTGGAGATAATCCTTGTTTCAGTCATGAAATTATAGGTAGATAATTTAATGCCAAGAAAATGTCTTTCCAGAATCTGTGGCTGCAAACTGATACGTGGTTTACTCTTGATGAAGCATTTTGCGTTTAACAGTGTGCACCCATAAGACAATCTCCAATACAAAGAATAGCTCTGCACTCACACTGACAAATGAACTCTAGTGAATTCATTAGAATTTATTTTAAGTTAAGAACAGAGACTGGATGGGCTTAGAATTGAGAGGAATAGTTTGAGTGAATCAATGGTGCGATACATATACACCGTCTGTGCAAGTACATAGCAATTTAAGACTTATCTGCAGGCAGTGTTTTTAAACAATATGTATATTAGGTAATCAATGTGTGCTCATGTTCTTTAACAGCTAGAGAAAGAGGTGGTTTCGCCTCTGCTTTACGTGAGCCCTTCTGAATACTTACCTTTCTTCGTACAGCGCAGGGCAGGTCAGAGTTTTCTTTAACGCACAACTTAAAATCTTAACACGTTATCACAATCAGTGTGCAGTGGGATAGACTGTATTTTTTATAGTTTTGCTGAAAGCTTACATTTGGAAAGTTGGCTTCTTCTCAGACTTTATATTCGGGTCACAGTCTTCTACTTTTCTTCCCCTCCCACCCACTAATACAAACAGGAAGTACAATATAAATTCAGCCAAATTTTAATTTCTAAAGGGAAAAATGCTTCTACTATAAACAGCATCAGGATAGCCTTCTGTTCTGCTGTGGAGGCCAACTGCTGGTTTGAACAGAGGTTTTCCGTCAGATGTGAATCTGGAGTGCTCCGTTGTCCCTTATCCCTAAGCTCTGCACGGCTTGGGCCTCCCTGTGCTTGCATGACATGGAAATTATTTTTTTTGTTGTGCATGTAGATCAATTTTTTTAAATAATCCTCTTGTTTACACATGGATGGTGATGTTAATATATTTTAAAAAATTTAATGGTATACAATATGGATGTTGCCAAACTTTGGTAAATGTACACATATTATGAGAGGTACTCAAAATTAACTACATATAACTTTTTGTATTTTACCCAGGTCAGTGAGATGCTTCTATTCCAGTAAAAGTTGCATATCTGATCCTGTCTCAAACTGCCACACACTGTACTCAGCTTAAAGGGGAAAAGTTGATGTTTTTTTCTCTTTTGTATATAAGTATTTGTTAAATGCAGTTCTGGCTCTCTGTTCTCTGTATAGTTCAGACCGCGCTTTAGTTTGTAAGTGCTATAATTTCTCTGAGGGACTTTGTGTGGAGACCTTTGAAAAGATTTAAGTTTGAGAACCTTTTTTTCTGTTTCTGCATGCTGCATCTTATGCTATGGGACTGTTGGAAACTTGATACTGTATGAAAATAAAATTTAAACTTTGAAATGTAAAAAAAATGGATTTTGTTTGTCTAAACCCTTTAGAACCATGTAAATTAATAACAAAACTTGATTTGTCAGGGGTCAGCATACAGTAATTTTTAAGTTAATGAATTAGTTCCTGGTCCAAAACCTGACATCTTATTACACTTCAGTGACTAAACACATTAATGGGGATTGAAATTATTTATTTACACAAACTCATGCTTACAGATAATTGCACACTGTTTATGCATTTATCATGACTTTTTACTCATGTTTTGGGTCAACTGATCCCAAACTGTTACCATGAAACCAGGTGACCGCTTAAATCATTAGGCCATCACAGAAGAACCTGAGGTGTCCGTCCAAAAGAGACTTTATCTATCAACACAGATCCGATCAAAGTGAGAATTCCACCAGCCAAAGGGGGAAAAGGATAAATACAAACAGCAGCCAGTAAGACTTCAGAATCTCTCTGCAGTCCGGCTGGCCACGACCCTGATGTTGCCGTAGACCTTTGAAGGTGGACTTCCTGTAGGGGCAAAAGGGGTTTAAAGGTCACGTCTCAGCACTACATGTGGATTCACAGAGTCCTGTTTCAAATATGAAAATAAGCAATTTGATCAGCTTTTGTTGTATTTTATTAATCAAATATAAAAATCTTTCTTACCTAGAATTAAGTTACATATCGCTGTCCGGGCCATCTTAATATTCTGGAAAGACCCCAATATGTGAATTTTTCTGTTAAGAGAGAGGTGAAGGGGTGTTCAACGCTTAGGAGAAACAAGAAATGAGACATATATCTGGTATAGCATATTGTACATTAACACTTCTCTATGGGTTGAAGAGAAACAGAATTCACAACTGCCAGTAACTAATTATATATTACAAAGGTATGTTTCTGCATTTAACAACAAAACACGGCAATGGTGACGTGTTCTACTGAAAGGTCTTAAGCCGTATAAGTAGAAAAACAAGATTATGAATCAGCACGGTTTTAGAGGAGTGAATTCATCTCCTTTGCTGAAATGTCAAAGCAGTGTTAGTTCATAAAAAAGTAGTTGGTTTTACAGTGGTAATGCACAAAACCTTTTAGTGTCTATGGAACATTTACCTTAGGGCTGTAGCAGAAAGCAAAAACAGAATTTCTGTGATTGAATTTTCACAGTTCAACTAAAGTAAACTGTTTGCAAAAGTGCGAAGAAATAACTGACTAAATAACCTAACCGTGACTGATAACAATGGTAATAAAATAGTATTGGCAAAACCATAATGATTAACATTTTACACTAATGAAAGGAATAGTGACGAGTACTCACGTGTCTGCAAGCACAATGCGAGTCTTTGTGACGTTTTCAATGGTGAATTTGGTTTTTCCTCCCTTCCCAGCTATTCTTCCGATCGCTCTGGATAAGTGGTCTCCCTTCAGAGGTTTCACTGGCAAGACAGAAAACAATTTATTACACACACATAAGATTGGACAATAACTTCATTTTGCAACAGTAGACAAAAGGTTGTATAAAAAATATATATATAGTTTCAGAGCAGACAGAAGTATCATGTCAGTTGTCATCTTACCATCTGTGACATCAAAAGTTTCAAGGAAAAGCTCATCTAATCTGATGAGAGCTAAGGCGTCCTGGGAAGAGAAAGTGTGTGTTACATCACAAACCAAAATCAAACAAGGTTGAAGAGACATTCCCAAAACAACAGCTATTATAAAGCTAGGTGCTTCAGTTTGACCTTAAAGAAGGAACTTGCCATACTTGGGTTAAATGAGATAAATAAAATAAAAGCCACATTTACTTGTGGTTCCATCTTATGGGCAGTAGACAACACTGACTTGTTAATTTCAAATATTTGACACAAGTTACATCAGCACACCAATAATAAGTAGCCCTGACCCTAAATCTCTACCACTGGCCACAAAACGTTACATTGGTTAGACAAATACACATTGTTCTACAAAACAGAAACAGACTGAGAAATGTGATAAAAAAATAGCCATGCCTCAGCCAAAATGAAAACATAAATAGCTAACAAAAATCTTCCAGTAGTGTACTTACTTCAACCTGGAATCCTAGAACAAATGCTCTGACAAAATCTGTTGCTTTTGTGAGCGAGCCAATGTCCTGTGTGTCTTTGCATGTCTGAAAGAAGAAAGGCATTTTACCTACACTGCAGACACAACTGTGGTTACCAGAGAAAAACACTACAAGTAGACATTGTTTTTTTTTTTTAAAAAAAGGCTTAGTCATGTCAACATTGCGTAAATGTGCTGGGGAAACCTACTTTGATTTCAACATTCCTAGTTTTGAGGTTGAATCGAACTTGAAGCTGTAGGTTCTCTACAATTGGGGTGAAAATCTTCAGCCAGTTTTCCTTCAGCGGGGTGTATCTGTGGGCTGGGACAGCGACTTTACGCATCTCATCTGGTCCCTGAAAAACACACAAAACAATAATCATCACACCGTGTGACAACCACTAGTAACTTATCACAAAATTTAGAAATGCCTTAATTGGAAAGTATAAGTTAAAGTCGTGCAGTCCACATTCCCTCAGGAATTGGTAGAAGTATTATAAAAAGTAAAGCACATTTTTTTATTGTGACTTGATTGTCCTTTTCAGCTTTTAATTACTGATGCATTATCTGCAACGTTTATTTAAAAGTTGTGGGTGGTGTCACTAATCACTAATACTGCTGGGTAGATATTAGCTATGAATATTTCATGAGCTTAACCGGTGTTTTGCATTAAAACACTTATTCTGCAAAGTTGCTAGTGATGGCAGCGGTTACATTGGAGTATTTCTGAGGACTGGGCAGCGAAATGATAACTTTAAAGTCTCAAGTGTTAGAAGAATCACTAAATTGTCCACAACAATACTTACTGGTGTTTTGGTTCCCCCCTGTGCCACTAGTACAAAACGTTAGCTTTATTTAGTGAAACCTCAAATACTATACTGCGCAAGCGCAAAACACAGCTACTTTGTGACAAAGACAATTAACACTTTATGGTATTTATATTGGATACTATTGCGATTAGTTTTACCTTTAATTTGTCGCCTGAAATAGGTGGAAACTGCGGCCGCTTGCTTGCCACGGGCTCTTCTGTGTCCATGCCCACTCCATCTTGTTCACGTTTTCGTTTCTGAGTCTTTTTAGACTTCACCTTTGTGAAAGACTCGGTGTCATCTTTACTCTCCACGGCAGCGCTGGCGTCTGGGGTTGTAGTTTTATCAATGTCCATCACGAATCTCGTTTTTAAATCTTTAAACCACACTGACCAGCCAAAAGTTAGGCAGAAGACGGCCACAGAGACATGAGGGTGTCCTCGTGTAACGAAAAGGACCCCAAAAGCCAAATCGTGGACGCCTGTAGAGTGAAAATAATATATCTGTGTCAAAATTGATAAGGATTTCTCATTGGATTACTAGAATTGAGTTTAAAAAAAATAAAGCATTTATGTATATTGTCTGTGTATCTCAAATACGTAACATGTTTACTTGAAATGTATACATTTCGTCAGGCATCTCTTTAGGCAGTCGCACGCTCAGCTGTTGAAAACGTATTAAGGTCATTTGTTTGGGTAACGAGCTGCTTTGAACGGTTTTCTTGGTGCTTTTACAAGAACAATTCAGCCGTTTTACACACTATCTTCCATACAGCAGATATGTCATCGCCACTATCAAAGCCTCAGATCATTGTACATATTCAGAAGAGTCTGAACTACACCGTTTTTGATAGTAAATGGATTCCCTGCAGTGCGAAGTTTGTCTGCCTGGGAAACTTCCCCAGAGGAACCGGAGTAATGCAAATATATGAAGTGCAACACGGAGAGGCTCAGCTTATAAAGGAGGTAGATAACCTGTTAACATTGTACTCTTGTTTGCTCTTTCCTTATTTATTGTCAGAAATAAATAAAGCAAACGGCTTATTTTAGGGTTAGCTAGCTTAACGTTATCTAGAAATTTTTTGCTGTGTTATTGTCTCCATAGAAACAGGCAAATACCCCAATAAATAAATATTGATTTTTTATTTATTACAGATGATGCTAGAGCTGTTGTGAACCTACAGTAACGTTATACCGCTTGTTCTTAATAACGCACTAATTAA